>NC_135309.1:74592339-74900975 GCF_048772815.1 Callospermophilus lateralis | reverse complement strand
ATACACAGAAGTGCCAGAACTCAGGGTAAGGATGTGGCTTAGTGGTAGATGGTTGCTTGGCATGTGTGAGGCCCTAGGTTCAATCCCCAACAATGGGTGTGGGTTGATGGCGTTCAAGAACTCAGTGTCCTCTTGTTTTCAGACGTTAGTGATAATGCTGAAAATTTGGGTTTCTTCTGAATTACCAATATTCTTTTAAAATACCATACCAATTTTCCCATGAAAAATCCTACTTCAGTGGCAGTTTAATTCAAGGATAAGAAAATAATAAGGCTAATTAATCATAAATTATAATTTTCTGAGGCCTTTTGTAGTATTTGGTATTAAGATAGACACTGAAATAGTTAAAATAGAAAATCAAAACCCCACAGACTCCTCAAAGAAAAGCTAATTGAGGAAAACTTCTAAATAAAAGAAAACTCCCATTACAATAAAATCAGACTTTCTTTTTAAAAAATTTTTACAGATGGATTCAATTCTCCCATCCCAGGAAGATTACCTGTCTGGGTGTGTCTCCTTAGCTACTAAAGAATTACTTGGTCCCAAAAGTTCTTTCCAGTAAGTGATGGCTTTATGTCTAGCTAATATCATGGCAACAAGTGGTCCAGAACTCATGTAGGCTGTTAAATTTGGGAAAAACATTTTCCCATACTGTTCCACATAAAAGTTACTACAGTGCTCAGGGCTAAGATGTAGTTTTCTTCTCTATAAGAAAAACAAAGTCAACAAAAGCATTTAAAGTGACAGTTCAATAGTACCTTATTAAGTCATTAATAACTTGAAATTAGTACCAATCTAATTACAAACTTGGCTTATCTTTATATTATGAAGAAAGAACATGATAATTAAATGTACACTGAAATAAGATAATAAGAGGTATTATGTAACCTACTGAAGAAAAATGATTCCAGTTTGGCAACCTTCCTTGCTAATGACAAATTCATCACATTTCCTTTTTTTTTTTTTTTTTTTTAGTGATACTGGGGATTTAACCCAGGGGCTTTCTACCATTGAGCTATACCCTCAGCCATTTTTATTTTATTTTAATTTTATTTTGAAACAGACTGGACTTGAATTTGTAGTAATCTTTCCTCAACCTCCAACTTGCTAAAATTACAGGCATACACAATTGCACACTGCTCCCTCCCACTTTTTTTGGTTCTTGGAATTAACTCAGGGATATTCTACCATGAAGCTACATTCCCAGCCCTTTTTATTTATTTAAACTGAGAATTTATTTATTTGGGAATTAATTAATTAAAATTGGGGGTTGAACACAGGGGCACTTTACTACTGAGCTACAAACACAGCCTTTTTTAATTTTTATTTTTAGACAGGGTCTCATATTAAGTTGCTAAGGTTAGCCTCAAATTTGTGATCCTCCTCCCTCAGCCTCTGAGTAACTGAGATAATACATGTAAGCCCCCATCACATCTCCTTCCTAAAGTAATATTCCAATTATCAAGATGTTGTTAATGTGTACTTCATACATATTAAAGAAACAAAATTGGACTTCTGAATATTTCAAATTCATCTTTCACTATATATGTGTGATTTTTTCCATTCTTTGTTAAATTTTCCTACATTACTTGGGAAGCTGTTTTGTTATGGTCATTAGAAATATCATGCAGAATAATGATGCAGTAAAGAACATTTTCACTTGAATGTTATGTATTCTTTATTCTGGTTCTGACATATCTGTTGATTTTATTGTAACCCTAAGAAAAATTAGTTGTGTTTCATCTCTCCATTTGACATAATATGAAACATTTTGGACAAATAAATGTTTTTTCTCCCCAACAAATGTGAAGCTATAAGAAGGAACAATTAGGGCTGGGGATATAGCACAGTTGGTAGAGCGCTAGCCTGGCATGTACCAGGCCATGGGTTCAATCCCCAGGACCACAAAAAAAAAAAAAAAAAAAAAAAAAAAAGAAGGAGCAATTAAACTTTAAAAATCATGGTAGCTGGGTCAATCATTTTCCCCAATTTGAATATCACTTATTCTCTAAAAGCAGTTATTTTGAGTGCTGTAAAAAAAAAAAAAAAGTAAATAAATCACCAACCTTGTAGAAACTCATGCCTGTAATCCCAGCAACTGGGGAGGCTGAGGCAGGAGGATCACAAGTTCAAAGCCAACTTCAGCAACTTAGAGAGGCTCTAACTTAGAGAGAACCTGTCTCAAAATTTAAAAAAAAAAAAAAAATTAAAAAGGGCTGGGGATGTTGCTCAGTGGTTAAGTGCTCCTGGGTTCAGATCACCAGTTGAACCTGGTGTTGTTACACACCTGTAATTCCATCTATTCAGAAGGTTGAGGCAGGGTTTGGCAAATTTGAAATCAGCCTAGTGAATCTCCTGGGACCTTGTCTGTCTCTCTGTTTCTCTCTCTCTCTCTTTTCTTTTTGTATTAGAGATTGAACAAGGGGTGCGTTTTACCACTGAGTTACATCCCCTTTTTATTTATTATCTTGAGACAGGGTCTCACTAAGTAGTTTAGGGCCTCGATAATTCACTGAGGCTGGCCTTGAGCTTGCAATGCTCCCAAATCAGCCTCCCAAATCTCTGGGATTACAGATGTGCACCACTGTGCCTGGCTGAGACTCTGTCTTAAAATTAAAAATGGATTGGGAATGTGGCTCAGTGGTAGTGTCCCTAGGTTAATCTCTAGAACAGAAGGATAAAAATAGACACCAATATGTGGGGACAGTGGTCCACACATGTAGTCCCAATACTTGGGAGCCTGAGACAGAAGGAATTAGTTGGGCCCATGAGTTAAAAGGCCAGCTGGGCAACATTCTCTAAAGAAAAAAAAAAAAGACATCAAAGAACTTTTGACTAGAGTATGGAGTAAAGATAGTAAGACATGGAGAGAAGTCACTAGGCAAAGGATAAAAATCTCCATCATTTTTTTTTTTTAATTTAAATTTACTTTGTGTGTATATGTGTCTGTGTGTAGTGCTGGGGACTGAAACTTGGACTCGCACATGATAAGCAAGCACTCTACCACTAAGCTACATTTTTAATTTCTATTTTTATTTTTGTAGTGCTGGGGATTAAATCCAGGTTTCACATAGGCTAGGCAAGGGCTCTGCTACATCTCTAGTCCTGCTCCACCATTTTTGTTATTTTGTTTTTGAATTTTGAAATAGGCTTTCACTAAGTGGTCCAGGATGGCCTAGAACTTGCAATCTTCCTGCCTCAGCTTCCCAAATTGCTGGGATTATAGGTATGTCCATCAAGCCCTGGCCGTGGTGCCAGGGATCTGAACCTAGGGCCTAACACATGATAGGCAAGCATTCTATCACTGAGCTACACCCCAAGACTAACTTTATTTTTTAACTTACGAACAGAAGAATAAACATTATACTTATTGATGTAAATAAATATTATACTACCATGTGAGATACACATACACACACACACAAAAAAAAATGTGTAATTGGGAGGGATAGGAGGGATACTGGGGACTGAACCCTGGGGCTCCTTTACCACTGAGCTATATCCCAGTCCTGTATTTTTTTTTTTTTTTTTTAAGTTTGAGACAGGATCTCCCTAAGTTGCTGAGGCTGACTTTGAACTTGCAATCCTCCTGCTTCAGTCTCCCAAATTGCTGGAGTTACAGGTGTGGTACAGGTGTGAACCCTATGCCCACCATTGGGTTTTTTGTTTTTTGTTTTTTTTTAGGTACTGGGTATCAAACCCAGTGGGGCTGTACCACTGAGTTACATCCCAGTCCTTTTTGTTTTGAAACAGGGTCTCACTAAATTGTCCAGGCTGGCCTCAAAACTCTAGACTCTCCTGTTTTAGCCTTCTGAGTAGCTGGAATTACAGGCTTGTACTACCACACTTGGCACATTGTATAATGTTTAGATCAGGTTAAACATATCCATCTCCCCAAACATTATCATTTCTTTATGGAGAAAACATTAAAACTCCTTTCTTCTAGCTTTTTGAAATATATAGTCCATTATCATACTGTGCAATAGCATGCCAGAACATCTTATCCAATCTAATTAAAGTTCAGTACCTATAGATCAACTTCTCTTCATCACTCCAACTCTCCCCCATTCTCTTGTGTGTGGTAAAAAGTTTTATTTTAAATATTAAAAGAGTCCAATCTGATGAATTTCTAAACCTAAACTAGTGTAAAAATTCTTGGCCTACCTGGGCATGGAAGTATGCCTGTAAGTCCCAGCAACTCAGGAGGCTGGAGCTGGAGGATTGGAAGTTAGAGGCTAGCCTCGGCAAACTAGCAAAACCCTATTTCAAAATCAAGGGGGAAAAAAAGCAGGGGGTTGCTGCGGATGTAGCTCAGTGATAAAGCATCCCTGGGTTCAATCCCCAGTACCGAAAAAAAAACTAGGGGATGTGGCTCAATGGTTAAGCACCCCAGATCCAAGTCTTGGTTCCTAAATAAATAAATAAATGGCCAGGTATGGTGGCCGGCACCTGTAACTCCAGTGGCTCAGAAGGCTGAGGCAGGACAATCACAAGTTCAAAGCCAGCCTCAGCAATTTAGTGAGGTCCTGTCTCAAAATAAAATAGGAGCCAGGCACAGTGGTGTATGCCTGAAATCCCAGGGACTAGGGAGGCTGAGACAGGATGTTTGTGAATTCAAAGCCAACCTTAGCAATTTAGTGAGGCCCTAAGCAACTCAATGAGACCCTGTCTCTAAATAAAATATAAAAAGGGGCTAGGGATGTGGTTCAGTGGTTAAGCACCCCTGGATTCAATTCTTGGTACCTAAATAAATAAATAAGGCTGGCATTTTGGCTCAATAGTTGAGCACCTCTATGTTCAATAATAATAATCATCATCATAATAAAGGTAAATTAAATTCAGCTGGTAATGGTGGCATACCTGCAATCTTAGAGGCTCAAGAGTCTGAGACATGAGTATCCCAAGTTCAAGCCTCGCCTGCTCAATTTAGCAAGACCCTCAGCAACTTAAGAGAGATACTGTCTCAAAACAGAAAATAAAGAATTGGATGTAGCTCAATGACAAAGTGCTCCGGGTTCAATCTCTAGTACCAATACATAAAAAAATAAAGGGCTGAGTGTGGTGGGGCACCCTGTAATCCCAGCAGCTCAGGAGGCTGAGGCAGGAGGATTGAAAATTTAAGTCAGCAATTTAGCAAGACCCAGTCTCAAAATAAAACATAAAAAGGGCTGAGGATGTGATTCAGTGGTTAAGGGACCCTGGGTTCAATCTCTGGTAACACACACACACACACACACACACAGAGTTACACTCATTCATGCCCAACAAAGACCACTAATTTGCATAAGAACCATACATAGTATCATGTCTCAATTTTAAATAATAGTATCAAGGATTAGCTAAATCAAGTGCTTTTGAAACTTCTCACTTCCTTATTAACAACTGTAAATAAGACATTTTTTGATCTATATATTTTGACTAATTTTAGCCTTCAAAGAAGGTTTTGACGAGTTTGTCAAACCTGTAATACCAGAGACTTGGGAGGCTGAGGCAGGATGATAATGAGTTCAAAGCCAGATCAACAATTAAGTAAGCCCCCGAGCAACGCAGCAAAATCCTTTCTCAAAATAAAACATAAGGGGTTGGGTTTGTAGCTCAGTGGTAAAGCGTTTGCCTAGCACATAGTTTGATCCCAGCACCACATAAAAATAAATGAATAAAATAAAGTTATATGTCCATCTACAACTAAAAATATTAATAAAAAAATAAATAAAACATATAAAGGACTGGGAATATTGCTCAGTGGTTAAGTGCCCCTGGGTTTAATTCCTGCTACCAAAAAAAAAAAAAAAAAAAAGAAAGAAAGAAAGAAAAAAAAGACCTTCTTTATTGTGAATGATAAATAATGATACATCATCAATTTTCCTTTTTCTTCATTTAATCCTTGTTTAAAGCTAGGTGTGATGGTGCATGCCTGTAATCCCAGAAATTTGGGAGCAGAGGGTGAGGCAGGAAGATTGCAAGTTTGAGTCTAGCCTTGGCAACTTAGTGAAACCCCATCTTAAAATAAAAAATAAAGGGCTGGGGATATGGCTCAGTTGGTAGAATGCTTGCCTCATATGCATAAGCCCCTGGGTTCAATCATTAGCACCACAAAAAAATAAATAATATAAAAAATAAAAAGGTCTAGGGATATAGCTCAGTGGTAGATGCCTCTGTGTTCCATACCCAGGACCAAAGAAAAGAACAGAAAAATAAGTCCTTGTTTAGGATTCTCATTCACAAAATCATTTTGAGAACACTGTATGTATGACCCAGTATCAAGTAATTTAGATTCAGATGCACTGACATTCTGAAATTGCCATTTCCTTATGTTGAAGATGCTGGTTTCATTGAAAAGATCTGATTGTTTACTTACTACTTAAAGAAGTTTTACCACACTGTATTAGGAATTCAGTGAAGATCTTGTTTTCCTTACTCTTTCTCATGCTCAAAGTGTTGCGCTCATATATTTTTTTTTTTTTTTTGGTACTGGGGAATGAACCATTACCAGGGGTGCTTAACCACTGATCCACATCCCTAGAGCTTTCTTTTTTTCTTTTCTTTTTTTAATATTTATTTTTTAGTTGTAAGTAGAAACAATACCTTTATTTTATTTATATGTGGTGCTGAGGATCAAACCCAGGGCCTCACACATACTAGGAAAGTGCCTTACTTTTGAGCCACAACTCCAGCCCCACTCCTTTTTCTTTTTTTGAGAGAGGCTCTTGCTAAGCTGCTGAGGCTGGCTTTGAACTCAAATCCTTCTGCCTCAGCCTTCCCATCCACTGAGATTACAGGTGTGTGCCACTGTGCCTGGCTCATCGGTTCTTTTTGTGAACCATTTATAAGGTAAGATGGTGGATTTACACAGGCCTGTGGAGTGCTGGGTAAAATCATGGCTAAGCCTGATATACTTTGCATTTTGAAAACAAAATCTTGGTTTATTTCCCAGGGCTAATGTGGAATTGGGTCCCGCCCCAAAACTTTTTTTAAAATTTTTATTTATTTATTTATTTAGTACTGGGGATTGAACCCAGAGGTGCTTAACCACTAAGCCACATCCCCTAGCCCTATTTTGTATTTTATTTAGAGACAGAATCTCCCTGAGTTGCTTAGGGCCTCACTAAATTGCTGAGGCTGGCTTTGAACTCAAAATCCGCAGGATTACAGGAGTGGGCCACTGCACGAGGCCCTCCCCTAAACCTTTTAAAGGGAGCTCTACTTGACTCTATAGCAGACTCCCAAAGAGGTCTGTCAGTTGTCCCCTTCCTCCCCAGCACTCTACCATTCCCAATGTATCACATGCCTCTTAAGCAGGGAAAGCTACCTTCTGCAGTATGCTAGCTAATGTAGCATCTTTTTTTTTTTTTTTTTGGCAGTTATAAAGAAGTAAATTACTTAGATCCAAGTTATTTATCACTTCTGTTCAAGGCAAAATGAGTTAACATTATTCAACTGAAAAAGTAAATATAAATGACATGCTTCTTAAAACAAAAATATTTCAGTGACTCAATTTTAAACTCACATTTCTAGTTATTTTCTGGATAAATAAACTCAAACTCATGGTGGTACATGGAGCTGAAATGTGACAATACAACCCTTTGACCTTTTGCATGGGTAATCCTGTATAAAACATAAAATCATGTGCAGTTGCTACCACAAAAAAGGTATCAGACTGATACAGGGATGTAATTTTTAAACTTAGATTCCTAAGTGAATACAACATTTTTGTTTCTGCAGTAGTTTCTTATGCATTTGAATAAGCTTTGAATGTAAGTGCTAAGTGAATACTAAGTGTAAGGAAGCTCTAAGAAAATTTCCCCCTTGGTTTCCTGCTAGAAAATATTGTGTCCATAAGTAGAAATCAATAAGCAATATAGCATCATTTAAAAAAGTAAGGACCATCTTTAAAGTTGATACTGAACCAGTATGCCATTGTTTGCTTTAAAATTAAATCAGGTGAAATTTTTTGAAATTAGGTTGACAAAAAAAAAAAAAAAAGAAGAAGAAGCAGTAATATCAATTACAACCAGTACAGAACTCCTAATTTGAAACAAAGGAAAGACTGCCACCTACTGAGAAGAAGATATATAATTTTTCAGAAATCTTTCCCAAATAGAACAGGAAAGCATCCAATTCAATGGACTCCTAACTCCAAGAAAGCCTGTTTTTAAAAGCATACAGTACAAAAGGACAAATATTGTATGATTTCACTTACATGAAACAGCTAGAATAGTCAAATTCCTAGAGATAGAAACTATAATAGCAGTTACCAGGGGATGGGGGAGAGGGAACAAGGAATTATTTTTTAATGAGTAGTTTTTAGTTCCAGAGATGGGTGATGGTGATATTTATACAATGTGAATGTATTTAATGGCACTTAAATGTACCCTTGCCAGGTGTGCTGGCTCATGACTGTGGCCCTAGTGATTCAGGAAGATTGAAATTTTGAGATCAGCCTCAGCAATTCAGCAAAACTTTACACAATTTAGCAAGACACCTCCTCAAAATAAAAAAGACTAGGATTTATTGGTAAAGTGCCCCTGGGTTCACTCCCCAGGACCAAAAAAAAAAAAAAAAAAAGTTGTACCCTTAAAAATGAGCTGGACACGGTGGCTCATGTCTGTAATCCCAGTAAATCAGGAGGTTGAGGCAGGAGGATCACAAATTTGAGGCAATTTAGTGAAATCCTGTATCAAAAGGAAAAAACCTAAAAAGAAGCTGAGGATGTGGCTCAGTGGTAGAGCACCTCTGGGTTCAATCCCCGGTGTAAGAAAGAAAAATGTTAAAATGGTACATTTTATTATGTATATTTTACCACAATTAAAGAAGAAAAACAAAGCAGCAGCAGTAACAGCAACATACAATACACCATGGCTTATTGGGTAAGATGGCATGCCTACAATCCTAGCCCAGGGGAAGCTGAGGCAGAAGGATCAAGTTCAAGGCCAGCCTCAGCAACTTATTAAGAACCTCAAAATAGGAAGAAGAAAAAGGCGAGAATGACCCGGACTGACCAAAGCTGCACGCTGCTGCATCCCCAAGTCCAGCGCCTATGTCCTGCTGCCTTGGCCACTATGCCCAAGAAAAAGGCTGAAAGGGATGCTAAAGGAGATAAAGCCAAGGTGAAAGATAAACCACAGAGAAGATCTGCAAGGTTTTCTGCCAAACCTGCTCCTCCAAGGCCAGAGCCCAAGCCTAAAAAGGCCCCTGCAAAGAAGGGAGAGAAGGTACCCAAAGGGAAAAAGGGAAAAGTTGACACTGGCAAGGATGGGAATAACCCTGAGAAAATGGAGATGCCAAAACAGACCAGGCACAGAAAGCTGAAGGTGCTGGAGATGCCAAGTGAAGTGTGTGCATTTTTGATAACTGTGTACTTCTGGTGACTATACAGTTTGAAATACTATTTTTTATCAAGTTTTATAAAAATGCAGAATTCTGTTTTACTTTTTTTTTTTTTTTTTTTTAAGCTATGTTGTTAGCACACAGAACACTTCATTGTTGTTTTGGGGGAGAAGGAGCATATGTCACTAGTAGAATGTCTCCAAAGCTGGATTGCTGTGGGGGAAAACCCCTTTCCCTTCTAGTTTTGAGAGACTTCCTCTTTGTTCCCAAGAGGAAGGGATTCCCTGATGTTGGCACACATACCCACCTTGGCACACAAAGCCACTTTGGCACAAATGACTTGTGGTATGGAAAAACTCAGACTCATCTGTATGTCCTCCTGTCCCTCTCTGTCATCAGCATAGACTTAACTCCCCTAAACGCAGACCTGTTGGGACCTGATTCCAGTGTGATTACCAGTGTGTGGGGCAATCTGGACTTTCCAGTGAGAATATGTCCCTCAGAAGAGCAGCCGTTCCTTTTCTAGATTGTGGATCTTCAGATTAATAATTTTTGCCATTTTCCTTTCATTTCCTGAAAGTCAGGGGTGGCTTGTGAAAAGTTGTTAAACAACATGCTAAATGTGAAATGTCAACCCTCACTCTAAACTTTCCCTATTCAGAGCATCAAATGAAGACTTCATTGGGTTTTATAGTGGCTTTCTGATTTTGGTAGTTCATCCAAGAAGGGAGTTTGAAAGTTTTTGTATACTGTTAACGATTGTCTGCCCATGTCCTGCCTGAAATACTATGATTGTTTATGAAAAGTATCGTTAATAAAGCTGGATACAGTTTTAAAAAAAAAAACCTCAAAATAAAAATAAAAGGGCTGGAAATGTAGCTCAATAGTTGAGTGCCTTGGATTTAATCCCCAGTACTGAAAGGGAAAAGTAAAAAATATACAATGGCTGCTTTTGTCTGAAACTTACTGCTAACTAAACCAAGTGATATACAAACACACAAACTGATTTTTAGGAGTTTTTTTGTATTTGTGTGTGTGTGTGTGTGTGTGTGTGTGTGTGTGTGTAGACTATTGGGAACTGAATCCAGGAGCTCTCTTAACACTGAGCCCTTTCTATTTTTATTTGACACAGTTTTGCTAAACAGTCCAGACTGGCCTTGAACTAGTGATCCTTCTGCTTCAGCCTCCCAATTCACTGGGATTACAGGCATATGCCACTGTGCCAACTGAATCTTTTAATTATATTAAATATGTCCCTACACTTTCTTGTACCATTCCTATGCTCAGCCCTCACCTATCCATGAAAGCTCAACTGAAATCACATGTCTGAACAGACAACTGAAGTTTTTTTTATTCTTAAAATACTAACTAAATAAGCACTATGGTACCATATACATACATGTAAGAGAATAAAATACTAGGGGCTGGGTTTGTGGCTCAGTGGTGGAGTGCTTGCCTAGCATGTGTGAGGCACTGGGTTCGATCCTCAGCACCACATAAAAATAAATAAATAAATAAAGGTATTGTGTCCATCTACAACTAAAAAAATATTTTTTTAAAAAAGAATAAAATATTAGAAATTCAAATAAGATAGTAAAAAGAGGACAAGTTAAAATTATTCAATTCTGGGCTGGGGATACAGCTTAGTTGGTAGAGTGCTTACCTCACATGCAAAAGGCCCTGGGTTCAATCCCCAGCACCATACATACAAGCACGTACACACACACACACACACACACACACACACACACACTTCAATTCTGCTAGGCAAGCTGTGGTAAGCCATTGTTGTAAATTGTGGCCGCCATTAGAAGATGGCGCCGGCTTCCACTGTGGCCTGTGATAAGCAAATTCCTTTGTGGAGAGTTGGCACGCTATCTCTTGCCACCCTATAAGAAAGACCCACGCGGCGGCTTAAGATTGGTACGTGGGAGGTTTTATTAGGCTGTGCTTGGGCCCTCGAGAGAGAGGAGAAAGAAAGGGAGTCACAAAAAGATACTTAAATCAAGGCCTGAATAAACTGCTGAAAGAAGATTCCTGAGTTGCGTCTTCCTTGCGGGCAAGGGGTCGCGACAGCAAGCAACTCAGTTAGACCCTGTTTTTAAATAAAATACTAAAAAAGGCTGGAGATGTGGCTAAGTGGTTGAATGCCCTTGAGTTCAATCCCTGGTACTCCCCCTCTCCCCCAAATTCAATTCTATTTGATAATTTCTACATTTTTAAAAAATGTTTATTTTTTAGTTTTGGGTGACCACAATATCTTCATTTTATATTTATGTGGTGCTGAGGATCAGCATGCTAGAGGAGCGCTCTACCACTGAGCCACAATCCCAGTCCCTACATTTTATATTCATTTTCAAACCTCTAGAATACTGTAAAACAAATGTAAGGTGTAAAATACTAAATGTTTATAATAATTGAAAAAATAGCAACAATTTAAAAATCCATCCATAGAGAATCAAGTAAATTAACTGTATGGGCAAATATTACACCTAAATTAGAAAGGATAAAATAGATTCGGATGTAATCTGAATGCTATCTAAGGGATTTTGTAAAGGGGCACAGGGGATGGAACAGCTCTGTTTTAAGTGGGAAAAATGTTTGTGGGGCTGGGGTTGTAGCTCAGTGGTACAGCACTTGCCTAGCACATGTGAGGCACTGGGTTTGATCCTTAGTACTATGTTAAAAAAATAAATAAAATTGGGTATTGTGTTCATCTACAACTAAAAATAATTCTTAAAAAAGTTTTTAAACACATAGATAACTCCTGGAAGACCAGAAAGTGTTAAGTGGTTGTCTCTCTCTGGAGATTGGGATGTGGGGTGGGAGATGGGAAGGTGAAGGAAAAAGCGATTTACTTCTCATTTTATTTCCACTTGAACTGTGACAAAAACTTAACTGTCACATATCATTTTATATTTAGAAAAATAAAGCTAAATTTAATGCTTAACACTAAGGCTCTAAATGGGTAGGCACATTTACATAAACATTTAAAGGGAGGGGGTGTCAAAGATTTTTTAAAAAGCATGATCATGCCCAGAAGTTACCTGAACAATTGTGAATCCAGATCTTAGAATAATATCTTGTATCTCTTCCTCTTTGTCAACAATATCTGGTTTGATAATAGCCAGAGTTTTTTCTACATATATCTGAGGTGGGGGCATTGATATCTCCATTCTGGCTTTTCTGGGTACAATTTAGAAGTTTCTTGACAGATATCAACTGCAATGACATACATCCCCCCACCCCAAATACAACATAACTTTAATTAATAATAGTAGTATTAGGTGATAGATTTTATTAATTTATAAAGGGAGAACTGCCATGTTTTTCTACAAACAGTCTGGACATACGAATTTCTACTGTGCCCAAGTCAAGCCTTGGGTTTTCCTACATGCTTTCATCAAGGAAGGGAGGACCAAGAGCTCTCAGATCAGAGGCCAAGGGATGACCTAAAGGCCTGATACTAGACCAGACACCTGGAGGCCGCTGTAGCTGGGGAGGAGTACTGGTCGGCCACGCAGCTCACCACTCATTGAGGGGAATGGTTCCAGCCAACTGCCTTAAAAGACCCCGCCCTACCAAGACCATTCTACATACAGGGTTAAGCGTGAGTGAAAAGTTGGATGCCCAAGTCCTCTGGTACGGTCCAGGAAAGACTTTCTGAGCACTCGCCTTGGTGAACACCCCTCTGCCGCCACACAAACTTGTTGCTAGGAGACCTGAAGTCCCGGCTTGCCAACGGTGGCTGCTGAGGGCCAATCCAAGCAGGCACTTCACAAGCCTCTGATCGGTTCTTTTTCTTTGAGGGTTGGGGAGTGATTGGGGCTAGGGATTGAACCCAAGGCCCCCTGCATGCTAAGCACAGGCCCTACCACTGAGCTACACATATGTTCCAGTCCCCTGAAGGATTCTGAACCAATGGAGTCAGTAACAGTGCTGTTGTTTTATAGTTTTTCCCTTGTGAATCTTAAAGCACTAGACATTCATTTTCTTCATTATTTCTCACCCACCCCGATCCATTTGAAGGATCCTTTGATATCCCCTCTTTATAAATCAGACAAATCATAAATGCTCCCCTCAGCCAGTCCCATTCCCTTCTGGACAGCCGATGTAAAAAGACCAGATATCTTACTTGTTTCACTACATGAAGTACCTCCCTCTATTCCCAGCTTCTGAAATCATTAAAAAGCAACCTTTGGTTTGAGAAATATTTATTTATAGAGAAGTAGTTAAGGTTTAATCTAATTGCCCCTAAATGAATCCTTTGGAACAAAAATATGGGCAACATTTATGGCATAAATCCAAATCTCAACACCCCCCCCCTTTTAAAAATATTAGACCCAAAGACAGTGTGGACTCCATGGTTGTTAGATAAAAGCATTACTCTTATTAGAAAAGACAACAGAGAAGTGGTAAACAAGCCCTGAGATCTCTGGTCAGAGTCTCAAAGAGAGGTCCAAACTCCAGAAAGGGTCAGGGTAGCAGCTCCAGGTTAACAAAACAGATTTCCATCATCCACCGGGTTGGCTGGCACTCATTCCAGATTACTTAAGTCTCTTCTCTTGTCTAACCAAATACTCAGCACCTACAGAGTCAAGGCATAGATAGTAAGCTATGAATTTTAGAAGCTACAAAGAATTGAATGCAATTTTCTTTTTTGGCAAATAGATCCAACTACACTTTTTTTCTTTAAAGTATGATGCTGCCCAGAAAAGAAACAGGCAAAAAAAAATTTTTTTTCTCTTTTGTGGTACTGGTGATTGAACCCAGGCCTCATTCATGCTAAGCAAGTGCTTAATTGCTGAGTTACATCTCCAGCCCTTTAAAATTTTTATTTTGAGACAGGGTCTCTTCTCACTAAGTTGAACAGGCTGGCAACAAACTTGTGATCCTCCTGCCTCAGCCTCCTGAGTAGCTGGGATTACAAGCATGCAACCCTTTGCATAGCTCAAATGTTCCTTTGAAGCTACTATGTCTAATCCTCTAAAGATGAGAAAGTGTGAATGTACAATAATATTAACAGATTAAGCAACCAAAAAATGGACAGCGACTGTAGTTTACATTTTTAGCCCTCTGATTTGAAGCTTCTCTGGAAGTAAGAGTCCTATTACTTGTTTATCTCCAGCTTTCTTGCTACCTACCTTTATAGACTACTTCATTTCACTATGTATTAAAGTCCTATTGAGTCTCAGAGTCTTCCAAATCATCAGGCACAATCATCAATCCTTAAGGTCCTTGAATCACCTCAACATCACCCTCATTCTTATAAACTTTTCAAAATCAGATTCCAGAGGCTATGCACCTTTTCCTTGCAGCTCACTCCATGTAGTACCTGAATTTGTTCCAAGACTTCACGCTGCATCTCCACAGCCATATGATATATATGATGATCAGAATCATTGTACATCACAGCATTTTGGAACATCAGCATCAGATCCCGCTGGAATTGGGCCATGGTACGAATCCGCCCCTTAGACAGATTCCTCTTCAGGCTAGTTAAGTCCATGGGTCTGCAGATGGCAAGAGAAACCAGAGAAAATCAAGCTGTAATGTGGAAAAAGTGGTGACCTAACATGCTCTCTTTGATAACTGTTTGTTTTATTTTGTTTTTATTTTTCATATTGGGTATTGAACCCAGATTACTTTACCACTGATCTACATTCTTAGCTTTTCAAAATTATTTTTATTATGAGGTAGGCATGGAAACTGCACCCAGCAAACTGGCTATAATGAAAAATGGTAGCAAAGATAATAAAGCCCATCAGATAATAAAATAGCAGCAGCAGCTAACATCTGACTATTTACAACAGGCCAAGCACTATGATAGATACATTCTATCACAAATTAATCCTCTCAATAAACAGATAATGTAGGTATTATTACTGTTGTTATGATGCTGATGAAGAGGAGAAAGAGGAACAGGAGATGGAATCTTACTGTTTCCAAGGCTGGTCTTGAACCGTAGATCTTCCTGCAACAGCCTCCCAAATGACAAGAGAACCAAGCATGATTGTGTGTGCCTATAATATCAGCTATTCAGGAGACTGAGGCAAGAGAATTATGGGGACAGCCTGGAAAACTGCAAGACTCCATCTAAAAACAAAAACAGGGCTAAGTGTGGTTATACACACTTGTAATCCCGGCAACTCAGCAAGACTGCAGGTTCAAGGACAGCCTCAGCAAGTTGGCAAGGCCCTAAGTAACTTAGCAAGACTCTGTCTTATGATAAAAAAAATTAAAAAGGAAAAAAAGAAAGACTGTGGATGTATTTTGGTGGTAAGATATCCCTTGGTTTAATCCTCAGTACCAAAAAATAAAAAAAGGATTGATTATTATTAAACTTTAGTTGGGCAAATTGGGAAACTTAAAAAGGTTAAGCACTTGCCCAAAGTAACACATTCTGGACTCCAATTCAGAGGCAGCCTGACTCCAAAGTCCACAGGTCAAGACACTCTTCAATTATTATAGGAACAGAGTCAGCCTCAGGTATCAAGGCTGTAAGGAACTCCAGTGTTCAGTTTGTCTTCAATAATCACTGTCCTTCCCTACATGAGGACAAACCATTTGTCCTCTCAGGAGTGTATAGAAACAAGGCACTATCTTTTTTTAAAAAAATATTTTTAATTATAGATGGACACAATACCTTTAATTAATTAATTTTTATGTGATGCTGAGGATTAAACCCAGTGCCTCACATGTGTGAGGCAAGAAAGTACCATCTTGGAAGCAGACAGGAGATCTTACTAGACACCAGTTCTGCCAGCATCTTCATCTAGGACTTCCCAGTCTCTAGAACCATGAGAAATAAACTTCTATTACCCAATCTGAGGTATTTTGTTTTAGCGCTACAAATGAACTAAAGGTTCAGCCACGATCTTTTATATTCTATTACCACACTGTTTTATAATAGCATTTTAGGGAAAGGGAGGGGGAAGGGGAATAGAAAGGATTGTCGAAGGTGATGGTCATTATACAAAATACGTGTATGAAGATGTGAATTTGGTGTCAACACACTTTATACACAGAGATATGATAAACTGTGGTATAAAGGTGTATTAAGAATTTTAATGCAAAAAAAAAGAGAGTTCACATATAATGGCATAATTTGGCGTGAACATACTTTATATACAGTTACAAAAAATTGTGCTGTGAATGAATAATTATGAATGTAATGCATTCCACTATTGTCATGTATGTAAGAAATAAATAAAAATTCAAAATACTGTACTCAACCAATGTTTGAAACTTTGTATGCAACTTCTTTTTGGGTTAATATTTTTGCCTCAGAATACCTATAACTAATTAATTGCCTTAAAGTTTTGGAGGCTGAGACAGGAGGATTAATTGAAAGTTCAAGGTCAGGCTTGGCAACTTAGACCCTGTCTCAAAATTTCAAAAATAAATAAAAAGGGGCTGGGAATGTGGCTCAGTGCTAGAGTACCCTTGGGTTCAATCTCCAGTACCATACACATTCTCAAAAAAAAGAAAAAGTCAAAGACTAATTTAAGACTATAATGAATGGATCATATTACTTGAAAAGTCAATACTGCAAAAATAAGTAAATAAAAAGAAAAGAAAGTAAAAATTACTTGCATTACTTCTCAAGTGAAGACACTGAACTCATAACTTTATAAACTTGTTTGGCTGTAAAATATATGTTGAGTCTGCTGGGTCCAGTGGTGCAAGCCTAAAATTCCTGTGGCTCGGGAGGCTGAGGCAGGAGGATTGAAAGTTTAAAGCCAGCCTCAGCAACTTAGCAAGGCTCTAAGCTACTTTAGAGAGACCTTGTCTTAAAATAAAAAAATTAAAAGGGCTGGGGGATGTGGCTTGGTGATTAAGCACCTCTGGGTTCAATTCCTGGTACAAAAATTGTGTGTGTGTGTGTGTGTGTGTGTGTATTGAATTTATAAGTAATATAAAGAAATAATCTAATAGATGGGAAAAGAATGAAAAGACAGATATAAAAAAGCTGCCAACCTTTCTTGACACTTTTTCCACTGACCTTTTCACCACATCCTTGTATCCTGGGGCCTGCCTTTCTGACACAGGCTTCAAAAATGGACTGCTGAACCTGTTAAGGGACAAACCCAGAAAAAGTAAAGAAACCCTGGCAATTACTCTAAATAAGAAGAGTGGCTATGAACAATACTACTTAAAAATACAGAGTTAAGGCTCAGTTCTTGTTAGATTTCCCTTAGTGGAATGCAAACTGAGCAGTATTAAGAGGAAATCTATTGTGAATGCCTGTGAATCTCAGTGAGGATGGCAAGTTGGAGGCCAGCCTGGGTAACTTACTGAGACCCTGTCTCAAAATAAAATAAAAAGAGGGGCTGGGGATGTGGCTCAAGCGGCAGCACGCTCGCCTGGCATGCATGCGGCCCGGGTTCGGTCCTCAGCACCACATACAAACAAAGAGGTTGTGTCCGCCAAAAACTAAAAAATAAATATTAAAAATTCTGTCTGTCTCTCTCTCTCACCTCTCTCTTTAAAAATATATATTAAAAAAAAAAAATAAAAAAATAAAAAGAACTGGGGGAACCTGGTTTCAATCCCCAGTACTGCCAAAAAAAAAAAAAAAAAAAAAAAGGAGAAAAAAGAAATCTAAATCTATACATTTTCTCTTGCCAGTTTAAAAAAATACAGTAAAATATTTAACTATTATTATAATATACTAATTTAGAGCTCAGAAATTTGTTCAAAGCTCCTGAGGGCCTTTATCTGTTAAAAAAAAAAGAATCTACTATATGTCATATTGTAAGGAGGCATACATATTTTAAGTACGAAATATCATGTAATATAAATCAATTTCAGGAGACAATTCAAATGGCACAGCAACATTTTTATTATTTCTTTTTAGATATACATGACCGTAGAGCATATTTTGACATATCATACATATATGGAGTATAACTTATTCTAATTAGGATCAGATCCCATTCTTGTGGTTGTACATGATGTGGAATTATACTGGTCATGTATTCATATATAACACAGGAAAGTTATGTCTGATTAATTCTACAGTCTTTCCTATTCTCCTCCCCTCTCCCCTTCCCTTCATTCCCCTTTGTCTAATACAATGGACTTCTATTCTTCCCCTCCTCATCCTTCCTTGTTGTGGGTTAATACCCACATATCAGAGAGAACATTCAGCCTTTGGTTTTATGGGACTGGTTTATTTCACTTAGCATGACATTCTCTAGTTCCATCCATTTACCGGCAAATGCCGTAATTTCATTCTTCTTTATAGTTGAGTAATATTCCACTGTGTATATATATATCGCATTTTCTTTATCCATTCATCTGTTGAGGGGCACCTAGGTTGGTTCCACAGCTTGGCTACTGAATTTAGCTGCAGTAACTATTTCTTGTACAGACCAGTAAAAGCAGCTGAGTCTTTAGGTATTCTGACCTGTTTGAGGGATAAACATATCTCCTTTTATACTTAAGACCTAACGTGCTAATGCCTCAGTTCTGAACATAATCCTATTACCACTGTGGAGACCCACCTGTGACTGGCAATCATCTTCCAGACTGGCAAAAGAGTTTTTTTAAATAGCAAATGATCCTGAACAGGGTCACCTTGACTTAGATCAGTCCTAGAAGATACAACATGACAGAAAAGAGATAGTTAACTTTACAAATGATATTCTGTCTCTCCAATGATGAGGTTTTCTCAATGCATAGTGCTCCTAATTTTAATACCTGAAGGAATACAATACCACAGGAATAAAAATATATTTAATGCCTTTTTTTTTCCAGGGGAGAGTACTGGGGATTGACTCCAGGGGCACTCAACCACTAAGCCGCATCCCAACCCCTTGTTTGTATTCTATTTAGAAACAGAGTCTCAGTGGGTTGCTCAGGTCCTCACTAAGTTGTTGAGGATGGCTTTGAACTCTCAATCCTCCTGCCTCAACCCCCTGAGCCACTGGAATTACAGGTGTGCATTACCATGCCTGGCACCTTTTCTACTCTTTTAAAATATATAATTTTAGTTATACATGGACACAATATTTTTATTTATTTTTATGTGGTGCTGAGGATCAAACCCAGTGCCTCGCATGTGAAAGGCAAGTACTCTGCCACTGAGCCACAACCCTAGCCCCACCTTTTCTACTACTCTTGAAGATTTGTTTTGTAGCAGCCATGACTTTAAAGAACTGGTCTAGGATAACGCTCTTTTTTTTTTTTTTTTTTTTTTTTTGGTACTGGAGATTGGACCCAGGGTGCTCCATCACTGAGCTACATCCCCAGCCCTTTTTAATTTTTGAGACTAGATCTCCCTAAATTGCTGAGGGTGGCTTTGAACTTGCAATCATCCTGACTCAGCATCTCAAATCGCTGGGTTTATAGGCATTCACCACCATGCCAGGCTGAAAGCAGTCTTTGTTCAATGTTTCCCAAGTGCCTGTGACAGAACATGGCACATAATAGGTGCTCAGCAGGTATTTGATAAGTTAGTCTGGTCCTGTTTTTATGCAGAAATATGTCACACTAATACAACCTCTCCCATATTTCCAAAGAAAGAAACATTCACATACCAAATAACAATTTAAGTAATTTTCTTTTTCATTTT
Source organism: Callospermophilus lateralis (assembly GCF_048772815.1). Classification (NCBI taxonomy): domain Eukaryota; kingdom Metazoa; phylum Chordata; class Mammalia; order Rodentia; family Sciuridae; genus Callospermophilus; species Callospermophilus lateralis. The sequence continues at coordinate 74,881,069 of NC_135309.1, read as the reverse complement.
CCCCTGTATAGTGATCTTTAAAATACCTAAGACAAAACCATTTTTTCCTTCCTTCTCTGAGCTAAACTGTCTCAATTTATTTGTCTGTCTATCTATCTATCTATCTATCTATCTATCTATCTATTTATGGTGCTGGGGATGTGAACCCAGAGCCTTGTGCATCTGAGGCAAGCACTCTACCAACTGAGCTATATTCCCAGCCCTATTTAGCTTTTCTTTAGAAGAGTACTGGTTCAATTTTTCTTTTTCTTTTTCTTTTTGGTGGTACTCAGGATTGAACTAAGGCTAATCGCTATACTACTGAGCTACATCCCAATCTTTATATATATATATATATTTTAGAAGTAGTTGGACACAATACCTTTATTTTGTTTATTCATTTTTTTAATGTGGTACTGAGGATTGAACCCAGGGCCTTGTATGTGCCAGACCAGCACTCTACCGCTGAGCCACAATCCCAGCCCTCTTTTATTTTTTAATTAAAAAAAATTTAAATGTTGATGCAGGGTCTTGCTAAATTGTCCACACTGACCTTGGTTAATCTTGTGATCCTCTTGCCTCAGTCTTCAAGAGTAGCTGGGATTACAGAACGCATCATGCCAAAAAAATGCTATTATTATTATTATTATTATTTTTAATACTGAAGATTGAACCCAAAGGCACCTAAACACTGAGCCATAATCCCAGCACTTTTTATATTTTATTTAGAGACATAGGTCTTGCTAAATTGCTAAGTCTGGCCTCAAATTTGCAATCCTTCTCCTGCAGCCTCCTGATTCATTGGGATTACAGACATGTGCCACCATACCCAGTATAAATGCTATTATTTGTAGAAATCTATCAGAACAGGGAGCCCAAAACAAACTTCTTTGTTTCTGGTCACTCAACAGAATGAACAATCTCTCCTTGGTACTGGTGGTACAACTTCATTCACATATCCATATAACAGACCTTTAATGTACCTACCATATGAAAAGCACTATGCTAGGATTTTAACTTCATAATCACAACTTTGTTGTAGAAATTCCTTGCCTACCTTTATGGGAATGAATGCCAAGCAATGATAGTAAAATAAAAGTGAGACTGGAAAGATCCTTCGGACTGGGAATGGTGCTACAAAGACTCTTCTTTTCTTCTTGACAGATCAGTACAGACCAAGGGAAGTACCTAAGAAGAAGGCTCTAGAGATTTATTCATTTATTTTTTACAGTGATGGGGATTGAACCCAAGGCCTTGGATATGCTAGGTAAGCAGCACTCTACTAGATAACTATATTCCACTCCCCACCTCTGAATGTCTTCTTTTAAAGTAGTTTTAAGCTTCCCTACCAATAACAACAACAAAAAATCACCTTTTTAATTTCCCCTTAAGGTATCATGCTAAGTAAATATGGAAACTAGTATCTATTGCTTTCTAATAAAGATTATATGATTAGTGTAGTGACTCACACCTGTAATCCCGGCTACTGAGGAGACTAAAGAGGATCACTAATTTGAACCTAGCCTAGGCAATTTAGTGAGAGCCACCCCCCAATCTCAAAATTTAAAAATTGAAATTAAAAAAAGGCTGGGAATGTAGCTCAGTGGTAGAGTACTCCTGGGTTTAGTCTCTAGTACTGCACCCCGCAATAGATTTAAGAAACATTCTGACTTAGCAATCTTTCCTGAACAAATGAAGCCTAGTAATTAAGAAAGAAGAATTAAAGGACACTCAGTGTTGATGAATCAGACTTGTTTTATAATAGGAGAGCCTATAGATCTGTATTTATATGATGTTAAAATTTACAGTTGGTGCCAGGCATGGTAACACACGCCTGTAATTCCAGCAGCTCAGAAAGCTAAGGCAGAAGGATAATGAGTTCAAAACCATTCTCAGCAACTTAGCAAGACCTAAGTAAATTAATGAGATCCTATCTCTAAATAAAAATTCAAAAAAGGACTGGGGATTTGGCTCAGTGGTTAAGCACCCCTGAGTTCAATCCCAGGTATCCCCCCAAATTATATTTGAGTCATTGGGATTACAGGCATGTGCCACCATGCCCAGTACAAATGCTATTATTTGTAGAACTCTATCAGAACAGGGAGCCCAACTCAGTGAGACCCTCTCTTTAAATAAAAAAATAAAAATGGCTGGAGAATGTGGCTCAGTGGTTGAGTGCCTCTGCATTCAATCCCCAGTACGTACCAACCAACCAACCAACCAACCAATAAATGTATATAGAACCTAAGTGCAGTGGCACATGCCTGAATTTCTGAGTCCAGGAATTCCAGGCCAGACTAGGCAATATAAGAAGACCTTTCCTCAAACCTAACAAAAATAAAACAAAAATCCAACAAACATATTTAATTCACAGTGTTTTTCTTTTTTTTTTAACTTATAAAAGTAACTCATTTCATTGTAACACATTTAAATAGGAATAATAAACAGAAGTTAAAGTATGAATCTTAATCTTGGATAAAAATCTCTACTTATAGGTTTTGTTTTTTTTTAATTTGTTTATATGATGTTGGGCATCATACCAAGAGCTTCAAACATGTTAAGCAAATTCTCTACCACTTAACTATTCCCTCAGATCTACACTTACAGTTTGGAGGAGTTTGCATGACTGAAGAGGATATCCACAAGGGGAGTTTCCTGAATGCTGAAGCCATCATCACAGTCTCCTGAAGGGGGCTGGTCTTCCATCTCTGAAGCATACCCTTCACCTTGATCCTCCTCTTTGGATTCTAGCTGAACCTCACCCTGAGAATTTAAGGAAACTTTTACTATTTGTGTGGTAATTTTATTTGCACAGAATAAAATAAGGCTAAACTTAAAGTGAGAAGAGGCAAATTATTATAAAGCTATAAAAGAAATTAGAGAAAGCCGACTTAACTAGACCTAAATGAATAAATTCTTAGTAAGTATCTTGCTAGAGAATTTTAACTCTGCCTCCTCAACCCCCAAATGAAAAAACAATATTTACTCAATTTTAGTTGGATGCTGTACTCTTTGAAATTATCAATAGAATCTATGGGCCCTGGAGTAACAACTATAGCTGGCCAGAATTTTTTTTTATATATTTTTATATGTATAAAATTTTGTTTTGTTTTTATTTTGGTACTTGGGATTGAACTCAGGGATGCTTTACCACTGAGCTACATTCCTAATCCTTTTTTTTTTTAAAAAGACAGATTCTAAATTGCCCAGGTTGACCTTGAATTTGCAATCCCCTTGCCTGGGCCTCGAAAGTAGCTGGGATTACAGGCATGCACCACCACAACCACTGGCAAGATAATGTCCCCCAGGCTGGTCTCAAACTCCTGAACTCAGCTAGGACACTGGGTGAACTGTTTCATTTAAATCTCACAGCAAACCTACAAAATAGAACACATTATGCTATTTGGAGCAGAGAAACTGAGGTTCTAAAATATTTGGTAATATGCCGAAGAACACACAGCTAAACGTAGTACTAAAACCAGGATTTGGACCAGGTAGTTATAAACCTCTGCAGTTAACCTACGAGCTCTAACCACTCTGCTCTACCTCCCCTTGAAGACCAACCAGACAGCTGATTTAAATTATTTACTTACCTCTTCACTCTCTGTGGGTAGTCCCTGAACCGCACTAATATCTGAGGGAACAGGAACCACCTCAGGCTTTCCATTTTCTCCCTGCAGCCTTTTTTCAGCTATTAAGGGTTCTACCTTGGCTAAAGGCTCTTCAGTTTCTCTGCAGGGATTCCCTTCTCCTTCAGTGGCTTCAATTTCCCTTCCCTCTTGTTGATTGGTACCAGATGGAGGGTAGTAGCCTTCACTTGAGTCTTTGCTGCTAATGCACAATGGCTCCATTAAATAAGCAACCTGTAATCAAAGTATACAGAAACTCCATGCAAATTATCCACACATCAGTAATGGCATATGCTTACACTGACACTGTGATTATGCTTGAGATGGCAGATAGGTTTGAAATCAAACCTATCAAATGTATACACAGGCACTGGGTTAGTTGCTAGGGATGCTATAGTAAACAAAGATATAGTTCATGCATCTTCAAGGAGCTTATGTTCTCAATATTCAGTTTTGATCAATTGGGATTTGCTGTCTAGAAAACTTGAAAAATGTGTTTGCTACAGACTTTACAGAGACAAGTGGCAACATCTGAACTAGATCCTTGCTCATCCTGTGTTCACTTGTAGCATAAATAAATTCTTTTGTCCAAATAATTATATTTCTTTTTTTAAATTTTTTTTTTTTTTTTTTTTTTTTTTTTTTTTTTTTTTTAGTTTTCGGTGGACACAATATCTCTATTTTATTTGTATGTGGTGCTGAGGATCGAACCCTGCATCCCGCGCATGCTAAGCAAGCGCGTTACTGTTTGAGCCACATTCCCAGCCCTATATTTCTTATCAATATATTTCTTGTCCTTATCTCTGTATCAAGTTAATAAGAACCCTTTAAAATTCTGACTTGCAGCGAGGCACAATGGTATACACTTATAATCTCAGTGACTCAGAAAGCTAAGGCAAGAGGATTGCAAATTCAAATTTGTCAGCCTCAACAACTTAGTGAGATGCAGTCTCTGGAAATGAGGGTTAGGGGAAGGGCTGTAGAGTAACTCAGCGGTAGAGTGCCCGTGGGTTCAATTTCTAGTATGGGGGTGGGGGGACTGCCTTAAATTATAATATTTTAAGCTTCAAGGAGAGTTTTGTCAAGAGTAACTTCTCATGACTCTTAAAGAATGAATTGCTCCAGTGGCTGGGGAGGCTGAGGCAAGAGGACCACTAGTTCAAAGCCAGCCTCAGCAATGGCAAGGCAGGTGCTCAACAACTCTGTGGGACCCTGTCTCTAAATAAAATACAAAATAGGGCTGGGGATGTGGCTCAGTGGTTGAATGCCCGAGTTCCGTCCCAGATTCACGCCCCCAAAAAAAATTTTTAAAAAGAATAAATTGCAAGGATTCTCATAAGGCAGTCCTACATATAGAAATTCCACTCCTTTGATTTTAGCTCCCTAAAGACTATATTTGGTGCATATTCTGTATCAGCACCAAGTGCAGGTGACACAACAATTAGCTTAGTCATTGCCACTATGGGCCTCATATTTTAGTAAATATGGAGAAAGGTAGCTACATGTAAGGGTGAGCATTCTCTTAAAAAGTTGATGTTCTTTTGACTTTGGAATTAATGCCCTCTATTACCTCAGAAAGAAAGTGGAGGAGGTTCTGGCGGCTGACTTGCTCTGCCTCTTCTTGAGATTCCTCACTGCCTGCATCTCCCACAAGCAGCTCACTAGTTTCTCTCCCTGGGCTGCTTTCCTCTAGTTCCTCAGCCTCTGGATCTTCAGTTTCCCTCCAGCTGCCCACATCAAGATCCAGACTGGAGTCCCATGAACTGAAGAGGGACCTGCAGTCGTTGCTCAACTCAGAGTCATTGGGATAGTCTTGTTCAGAATCCAACCAAACCCACTCACGCCCCATCTGTAAATACACAGAACAAAAATGCATTAATTTATTCAAATAATATCCCTAAGGCATCTCCATCTTCCAAGTTCAGTAGAAATACAAGGGGCCAGAATTTTTTCTCTATTCATTATTAGGAAGTACAAAAACTAGCAGAAAGGAGACATTAAGAAATGATATATTTAGAAAAAGCTTCATGTCAATATAATACATATTACCCAATAATGTTTTTAACTTGGATTTCCTAATACTCCGTAAGAAGGGAAAGAACTAGACACAGTTAGCTTAACAGACTTCCTTTATCCCAAATAACCCATAAATTCAGCTAAAAGGCATCAAATTTGAGGGAACAAGAGGTATATTCCTCAGCAAATACATAACCTATTAACCATCACATCCTTAAAATTCACTTTTGAGATCACTTTTGGTCATATCCAACTGTATCATTTTTCATAGTAAAAACAGAAACATCAAGTTTTAATGCTATCTTCCCTTGTTCATTATACTACACTATCCTGGCTTTAAAAATTTTTTTTAGATTTGTCTTCTCCCTTTTACAACTTTATTTTTTTTTTATTTTTTATTTTTTTATATTTATTTATTTTTTTTAGTATTCAGCAGACACAACAATCTCTGTTTGTATGTGGTGCTGAGGATCGAACCCGGGCCGCACGCATGCCAGGCGAGCGCGCTACCGCTTGAGCCACATCCCCAGCCCCCCTTTTACAACTTTGAATACAGGCTTTTCTTTTTTTGCTTGGTTCTCTGCTTCCTTAATACTTCCATTAAAAAATGTATATAGAGCCAGGTGCAGTGGTGAAAACCTATAATCCCAGCAGCTCAGGAGGTTGAGGCAGGAGGATTGGGAGTTCAAAGTGAGACTCAGGAACCTAGTGAGGACTAAGCAACTCAGTGAGATCCTCTCTAAATAAAAAATAAAAATGGCTGGGGAATGTGGCTCAGTAGTTGAGTGCCCCTGGGTTCAATCCCAAGTACTAACCAACCAACCAACCAACCAAAAAATGTATACAGAAGCTGAGTGCAGTGGTACATGCCTGTAATCCCAGCATCTTGAGGTGGAAGAGGGAGAACTACAAGTTCAAGGCCAACCTCAGCAATTTAGCAAGGCTCTAAAAATAAATGGGCTGTGGTAAAGAGCCCCTGGGTTTGAACCTCCATATCACACCTCAAAAAAAAAAAAAAAATTACACACACACACTTAATTTCCAATTTTGTCCTCTATTCAGGTAATTTCCAAATCTCTCCATCTTTAATTATATGCACTTTTATCTTATTTCTCTATGTATCTAAGTCAATACCCTACCATCTGCTTCAACTCCACATTTCTAAAATTATAATCACCTCTTCCTAAACCCAAAATAATTTGTTCTTTCCAACTTCCTTATTTCCATCACCAACACTATTACTTTATAAGAACTTGTTAATTGTGTTTTAACACTTCTCTTGTATTCAGTAAGCAAATTCTCTTCCCAATTTGCCCCCACTATGATTCTTCTGTGCCTTTGTTGCTGTACAAATACATCTCTTTCATTTTCTATATTCAATCTGCTCTCAACAGTCTCCTTATTAAAGGCTTTAGAAATCTCAAATATAAATTTCAATTGGCTATTCAAAGTCCTAAGATGGCCCTATTTTTTCCCCTCTGGTGTATTTTCTTACTATGATCTGTGCTAATTAATCACTTTATTGCCCCCACCACCTATGTCTAAACTTCAACTCGGCTTCCTAATCTCATCCATCACTTTCTCTACCAACCCTAAATCTATGTTCTTTATTTAATAGACCTTTTTCACCTTTTAGTGCTTCAGTAACATCACATGCCTGTTTGGATGGCTTTATTTCACATTTTTCTAACTCCTGGACTGAACTCTTTTCCACAGTCTCATAAAGACTATCTTCTACTTGCTTATCTTTCTAACAGGCTTTATAAACAGTTCTATTTAAGGCGAAAAGAACTGTGACTTCTAAACATTACTTTTTTTTTTTTTTTGGCAGTACTGGGGATGGAACACAGGGCTTTGTGCATGCCAAACATTCTACTACAGAGCCATATCCCCAGTCCTAATTGTATCTTTCTTAAACTCATCTTTCTCAAGATGGTATAAAGTGCTACAAAACATCCTATTCACCTTTACTCCCCCCATCTTTTGTTTTCTGCAGTGCTGGGACTCGATCCAAGTCCTTGCACTTGTTAGGCAAAGAGTTCTACCACTGAACTATTTGAGATCCTCTTGCTTCATTATATATAAAAATAGTATTTATATATATAAAATTATAAATATATACATATTATATGTATCTAATAATACACACACACTACAGTGCTATGCTGGGGCTCAAACCCAGGGCCTTGCACTCACTAGGCAAGTAATTTACCAGAGTTACAACCCCAGCTCAACATTGGTAATTCTTAAACTGAGGTTAGCGTTTCAAGAACTACAATGTAAAGAACTCTGCGGGTGCAGTGGTGCACTACTTGGGAGGCTAAGGAGGATTGTGAATTCACACCCACATGTGCAACAAAGTGAGATCCTCTCTCAATAAAAATAAAGCAAGGGTTGGGGTGGTAGCTCAGTGGTGAAGTGCTTGCCTCACACGTGTGAGCCTGGGATTCAATCCTCAGCACCAAATAAGATAAACAAAAAATATTGTGTTCCTCTACAACTAATAATAATAATAATAAATAATAAAAAGAACAAAGCAAAACAAAAACTCTGTACATAAGAGTTCTACACGTAGAAATAAAGAGGAGGGCCGAGACTGTGGATCAGTGGTGGAGAGTTGCCTGGCATGTGAGAGGCACTGGGTTCAATCCTCAGCACCACGTTCAATACAAAAATAAATTAAATAAAGGTCCATTGACCAAAAAAAAAAAAAAAAAAAAAAAAAGGAGAAAATAATACCCTAGAAACATCAGTGAAGAGTGTTAAATGACATAATGTCATTGAGATAAAGGTCAATGCTACCTCTGTCTACAATCTTATTAATCTTCAAGCGATGCCATGAACAGATCTCTTATAACCCTTAATTTCCCTAACATTTAAGAAAAGATAGTCCTTATTGCACAATACTTTAAAACATTATTAGTTTGATCTTGGTTACTTACCTTTTCTTGGCTGCAGCAGGCAGCTCATAAGACCACTTTCCCTGACAATCTCATTTTCACAAATGAGTAAACAGTGATAATGTAGAAGAAACCACAAGCTTCAAACACAAACACACACACACACACACACACACACACACACACAAACAAAAGACACCCCAAAGGCCAGAGATTTTTTTTCATTTTATTGTATACACACGCACTTCACAGATTTATTTTTAAAAAGTCTGTACACTTCACAAGACAGTACAACAAACTAGCTACAATCTGCTAGCTACACATGAGGGCATTAACACAGCCCATGATTTTTGCCCTAAAACAGGCAAATGTGTTACTTCCAACTCTCTGAGAGAGATTTTTCCAGCTCATGACATGCGGCCCAGGCGCCTCCTCTTCTGTAATTCCCAGTTCTGGAACAGGGCCCACAAGCCCGAGCTCTATCTTGTTTACTTCTATTTCAGGTTTAGCTCAAAGAGAACACTCTTGAGGCTTCACTTTTTCATCTTCATGTCTGCTTCAATGGCACAGCGGCGTCCTCTGGTGCCCCCATCCTAGATGACAGCAGAGAAAGAAAGAGGGTATGAATAAGCTGGTTAAGAGTTAAGAGACAAGGTGCAACAGGAATGCAGGGATTTGGTTTAGTGGGGGAGGGGGGGGGAATCAGCCCAAAACTTCAGAGGGATGAGGGGGCATATTTCTTTCTTCCCACAGAGTAGCTAAAAAAAAAAACACCTTGTAGTTTGTGAGAGGAAATGTAGGACAGATTATCTGGATCATGACCATCACAGAGGTCCTTGGAATTCACCTGGGGTCCCACAGAATGACTGTTAGTCATACCACCCAGGCCCAAATCATGTGCAAAGGAACAGGAAGAGTAAACTAAAGGTGGGAAAGTTAGAAAGGGAATTGGATAGTGAGGTTCTTGGCTAACATACCTGTCCAGCTGTTGGTCCCTATAAGAAAGGCCTTTCCTGCAGACTGACCCTGGCACTAGTTCCCTAGCACCTCCTGACAGTTGTTTTCCATGAGATCAGGACAATCAGGCTTCTTTCCATCTGCTGCTCTCTCCCTGCAGCCCAGCTCCTTCCTCTTGTGCAATACTTTGCTGTCTTCAATAGATAAAAGATCCTATTAACCAGCCTTGCAATAGCCAGCCAACTGCTTGGTGATCCAGAGTCACTGTTGCAGGCCAATAAGAAAGAACGGAGACCATAGTGTTCTGTCTGTGGTACAGGCTGAAAGGCCTGTAGGCAAGATGAACTAGTGAACACTTTTGCTGGGCCAGACCATTTTTACATTTCTAATATGCAAGGATTCTAAAATATTTTGAGCTCATGAACCTAAGTTACCTATGAGGTAACTTTTGTAAGAACAAAAATACCACCTTGCATTTATATACACACTTAAATTTTTTTAAAGCCAGTTTCATAATTATCATTCTCATTTTATCCTCACAACAACCCTGTGAGGTAGGCTGGACAGGTACCTCATTATATATTAGTTCTATCACACAGAGGAGGAAACAAGGCCCCAAGAAATTACCCAATGACCTTAAGACCATATAGTTTTTTAGCCTGATGCCCTTCCAGTATAGTATGCCTCATGTTCTATAATGAACCACACAGAATAAGAAAATCATTTAATTCATGGAGAAAAAGAATACAAGTTTTTAGGCTAGTTCTACTAAGCTTACCTCTAATTCCACCAGCCACTACTGTTTATAGTGGGCATTAATACTGAGATCTTTAGCTTAAGTTTTACTGAGTGTGTATCAGGGATTATTTTTGAAACTTTATTTTAAGAGAAAGGAGAAAAGTACTTGCTAAATATCTGCCAGCATAAAGAACACCAATAAAAAGTCGGGTAGTATCTGCTGCTCTAAGTAATTTTCTATTGGAGGTAAAGAATTAGTAAGTGGTGGAGTCAAGAAATGGAGAGCAGGTGCATCCTAGATCGTTACCCCAAGAATACCTCAGTGATACCATCAACATTCCCTACCCAGCCCACACACACACACACATGCAAGAAGACAGAAACGCAGAAGAAAAGACAGTTTCTTATTCAATGACCTAAGTAAACAGAAGTTTAAGACATTGCCACAGTCTATGTGTTGGACTTCCCTCTGCCACCCACCCCCAGCAGGAGCTGAGAACCTTTCTGGCAACACCACCCTTTGCAGCCATTCAATACTTACAAAGAGAGAGAGAAGGAAGGCAGGAGAGCCCATGGGGACACTGTCCTGTTAGAGGACAAACAAACACTGATCAGGTTCCACGGAAACTCAGCCACAAGCACCCCAAACCTCAGGACAGAGACACAAGCACCATACACACAAAGACAAAATTTAAAAACCCAAGAATAAGAGGAAAGAGATACAAAAGCAATCTAGTCATCATGTTTGTGGAACAGGAATTGATGGTCCCTAACTGCTGCAAGCTAGGTCAATTCCCCCCACCCCCTTGAGAGTACTCTCCCAAAAGGAATTAATATTTCATTCACTCAGTTCAAAATTTCTGCCATGTTACTGGGCCTCTCAGTTAACAGCATATTTCTTTGTTTGGATGGGAGCAAATAATTACTATTCTATGATCTGTTTCTGTGCACCATTAGAATGCAGAAGCTTGGCAATACCAAGTACTAACATAAGGTTCTTTGAATACTTCAGACTTTTAGCACTGGAACACTGGTGAATAGTCTCTTTTCTGATCTATCACCTCACCTTCTCTGAAGCATCTTGTTTTCGAGTAGAATCTCTTCCTCGAAGACTTTTAGCACTGATTCCAGACTCAGATGTTTGCATAATCAATTGTGTGGCCAAGAATTGCTATAGGGAAAAGAAACAGGGTTGGCCAGAGACCTGATATAGTAGAAAAAATTAAGACACTTTAAGTTTTGTTTGTTTGCTTTTGTTTTGAATTTAGGGGTGCTTTACCAGTGAGTCACACCTCCAGTCCTTTTTATCTTTATTTTTTGAGGCAGAGTCTCACTATGTTGCCAAGGCTAACCTCAAATTTGCAACCCCCCTGCCTCAGCTTCCCAAGTACCTGGTATATGTATTATAGGTATATAGCACTGCATCCAGCATCAAAAGTTTTTTGCCTTATTGGAAGTTTAGCACATTAGGTTTTTTTATTATTATTATTTTTTAAGGCTTTTGTTGTTTTTTCCCCCTTTAAAAAAATCTTTTTTTAGTTGTAGATGGACACGATACCTTTATTTATTTCTATGTGGTGCTGGGGATCAAACCAATGCCTCATGTGTGCTAGACAAGTGCTCTACCACTGAGCCACACAACCCTAGCCCAGCATATTACGTTTTTGTTTTTTTCCTCTTTAATATTTATTTTTTGAAGTCGGACACAATATCTTTATTTTATTTATGTGGTGCTGAGGATCGAACCCAGGGCCTTGCATGTGCTAGGCGAGCGCTCTACCACTAAGCCACAACCCAGCCCCACATTAGGTTTTAATTCTAGTTATAATAGGTATTCTAAAGAAATTGAAAATGTCAAAATGTCTTTTTTTGCTTTAATATACGTTTATAATAATAGGACCAAAATCTCTACCCTCAAGAACAGAACAAAAGAGCTCTAACCTCTAAGAACGAGAAAAAGAATAAATATAGGATGAACCAAGACCATTTGGCAATTCAAGTAATTTGGCATACATGCAAAGATACAACATTCCTTCAAGGTCAACTTCCCAAAGGATGCCTGGTTATGCAACTATAGGATAGAAGCAAGTTACCTGTGATAAAAAGGAACAGAGAAGAAACTCTTTTTGTTATGCACACATGCCAAGTAGTGATAGAAAGGAAGAATCTTCTAACTCCTTCCCCAAAGAGAGAAAATCAACACGAATTGCACAAGAACAAAAATGTTATATTCCTAACGTTGTTCCTTATGGCTATTTCAAGTAAAAGCTATGGCACCCTTCCCTGTCATCAATGTGAGTCCTTCCCTTCATCCTTTTCACTTCATCCTTGCTGAAACACAAAGGAGCCTCAAAGTACCTGGATTTGTTCCAAGACATCTCTTTGCATCTCTACTGCCATGTGATAGACATCATGATCTGAGCTGTTATACATTACAGCATTCTGAAACATGAGCATAATGTCACGCTGAAATTCAGCTGTGCTGCGGATCAGTCCATTTTCAATGTTTTTCTTAATAGTTGACAAATCCATAGGCCTAAAAAAAAAAGAGGTAAAATGGCAGTGGAGGTAGGAAGAAAACTTGCCTGGATTTCTGAAAACATTATTAAGATATACAACTTCTTACATATCTCAATTTCAGCCTCCAGGACTCTGTAATGCCAACCCCTCATCCCAAAACATAAACTTAGCTCCAAAAAGGTCAGTTTGTATAGTAAGCAGTGAGAAAGGTAATTAAAGGGGTTAATTTTTTAAAAAATATTTTTCAGCTATCAATGGACCTTTATTATCTATATTGGTGCTGAGAATAAAACCCGGTGTTCATACATACTAGGCAAGTGCTCTATCACTGAGCTACAACCTCAGCCTGTGAAGTGTGTATGTGGGTGTTAATTTTTTTAGACAATCAATGGTGATCCGGTCACTAGAATGGTTTTAGCATGTGGATACCCTTACATCAAAAATGCTAACTTTGAACTTATTATTATGTAAAACAAATACTCACTAAGTCTGGATGACTTTCAATTTAAGCAAGTCAGTATACTGGATGAACCATGGCTTACCTCTGTACAATGCTGTGGTAGCCAGGTGCTATGTCATCTGTAACAGGCTGCAGGAAGACATTGGCATACCTGTCCAAAAAGAATGAGGTGCAATACTGATTTATTTTCCGGAAGCATAGGAGAGGAAGCTTACTCTAAGTAATTGAAGGTAGTAAGGAGCAGACACCAGCAGTCCCACAGAAAACCACTCCAACAATGAGGAGCAAGAGAAACTAATAAGGCTCACTTACCTATGGTTAGCTGCAGCTCTCCATACAAGCATGATGGCTTTCTTCCAGATTTTCTGGGCCTGAATAGCTTCTTGATCTTCACTACAGACAGAGCTGAAACAGAGATACAGGAGTTCTAGCAGGCACAAGTTTAAAAAAAAAAGAAAGTCCTAATTATTTTTTTTGTCAACTATTTGTTCCAAGCCCAGAAAGGGAAGATGAGAAAGAAAGAATAAAGATTCTCTCTTCTCCTCCTTCTCATCTTTACTGTGTTGCCTCAAAAAAAAAAAAAAAAAAAAAAAAGAATTTCAGATACTTACAACTGTGAAGAAGCAGGGCTGCTGGGGATGGAGTCTGCCAGTGTATGTGACTGCAGGGTAGCATTGTGTATGCTAAAGCCATCATCACTCTCGCTTACAGGGGGTTCATTATCCATTTCTGACAAATAGCCTTCTCCTTGATCTTCTTCCTTAGGTTCCTCTAGACTGGCTGCTTCACTGACTCCATCCTCCTCCTCCTCCTCACCTGCGGCATCCTTAGACACAGTGTGCTCCAGTCAACATATGCAAACAAAGCTATCCAGCAAAGCATCATTAAACATGATCTGCCTTTTGAGTTAGATCAGTTCTAGAAATGGCCTGACACTGATTCTTGACTGAGCCCTCTATCACTTATACTACTATCTACTTATAGCCACTGGCTAAGTAATCTCAAACCTTGACTAAGAATAAAACCCAGGATCTAAAAAAAGCTACTTTCTTAAGACTAAGCTAAGAGGCATTCCTTCTTTCCCCTTGCTTTTAAGAGGAATTCTGACCCTGGGTACAAAGTTATCAAAAATAGTTTTATTTGGGGACTGGGGAGATAGCTCAGTGGTAAAGCACTTGCCTAGCATGCATGTGAGTCTGGGTTAGATCCCCATCACCACATTTAAAAATAAACAGAAATTAAAAAAAAAAAAAAAAGTTTTATTTCATGTCTCATCTGATGGAGTAAACTCACATCACATTAAGTCTCTGTTAACCACTGCTCTAAAAAAGAAAAATTTTCTATATATCTCACTGGATAATTAATAATCTGATTTCTTCTATGTTCTCCCTGGCTCTGATATCCCTATTCACTCTAAATCACTCTAGGTATATCAAAATTTATCTGTGCACTAAATGTAAAGAAAGGACTGTGTGATATTTACAAACTCTTTCAGATGGGAAGTGCATGTTGCTGTAGTACTCCCACTATGCCACACTGTCCACTGCAGCTTTTCCCCATGCAACTCCTTACCAGTCTCAGAGAATAAAGATGTGAGAGTACACCAAAATTTATTAAAAAGGTAGTGCTATAGGGAAATCTAATCACATGGCAAGAGGAATAAAGAAAAGTCTGAAATACCTTTATCTGGCCTCCAAAAATAGTCCCTGATTCTTCTTTCAATGAGTCTGCAGAGGAGAGAAAGACTACCTGAAGATTTTTCCACCTTAGCCTTCCCCTTCCTATGGACCATAATCCCCTGCAGCTTTCCTTTCCATTCCTACCTGTTCTATCTCCTCTACTTACCCACAACCCACAATCCCTCAGAAGACAGAGCAAATTATTTCAAGTTAGTTACAGAGTATAGATTTCCTGTCTTTTATTTACCTGACATTTCAAACTTGTGCTGAGTCTCTGCCTCTAAAGGATCTTCAATGGGATTTGAGCCATGTGATGGAGACAACATGCTTTCGGGGGATGCCTGAAGATCAAAAAAAGAACAAGTGTCTTAAGTACTGGTAAACTGCTACAGCTCACACAATCTTATTCTTCAATGATAATGAGACTATAGAAGAAATTTTAAGTCCTACTAATGTGATATGATTCTAATGGTCACCTTAACAGGAATAGGACAAGCATACTTAACACTGATCACAACTTATGGGCTACGGATACATGAAACACACCAAGACTCAGGAATTCAACAGGAAACCCATCACTTCTTACCTACAGTATTATAATTATAAACTTACATACTCCCAGCTCCTGATCTTACTATTTACCTCTGTCTTCACAGTTGCAAGTGGCATCTCATCGCCTTTCCCATTGGAACCATCTGCTTCAGGAATCTCTCCAGTTGCGGTACTTCTGGGTTCATCATCTAAGTCTTGACTCCTGAGTTCTGGTGGCTCCATACTTGTGGCTGAAACAACCCCTGCTACAATTTCAGCCCCTGAAATGCCTGGCTCTGGTTCTGCAGGTTCCATTTTAATGTCAACACCAGACTCCCTGAGGTCCACGAGTTCATGAATTCCCTTGTTTTCTGTTTCCTCAAAGTCCAATCTCTCTTGCTTGACTGTCATCTCTGGTGCAGGGAGAGGTACTGGCTTATCCCGTTCCTGCTGGATTGGGTGTTCCCAGGGGCCAGGAAGAGACTGGGGATCATCATTTTCTTCACAGAAGGACAGTGCTGCTTCCACAGCTGCCACATCTAGCACTTCAGGGTGATCATCTACCTGTCCCATAATATACAGATTGTTGAGGTCACAGAAAGAAGCCCATCCAAGTGTCTCAAATTTGCTAGCACTGAATGAAAATAAACCTGCCATTTCTCTCTCTTCCCCCATGTAGGGACAGACACCTGCCCTCTGCAAATCAATAATATAGGAATGGCTGGGGAAATGACTAATGCCAAATACCAAAGGCTTTCAGATTACAGAGATGAAGCACAACAGCTGTTTTACTATGAGAAAAAAAAGAAAGGCAGAGGAGAGAAGCTATGAGATTCTTTGGGACTTTGCTGAATGGTTACCTTGTCCTCAATTATGGCAATGATGTCTCCAACAGTCTCAAAGTCTAGCTCTTCACCTGTGTAAGACACAGCAATATCCATCTTCTCAGCCAGATCTAAATCTTCCTTTCCATCTATGCTGGGAGCCTTTGATCCTCCAGGGGCCTCTGCTACCCCTGATCGGAAACACTCTTCTTTGATAGAATTAATGATCATGGAGATTTCACTGCTATCCATGGAAACAGTCACAGTGTGTGGATCCCCCACAGCTTCCATGGGAACACAGGTGTCAGACTGACTCACTAAACAAAAAGGGAAAAGTATCTCAGCTTATTGGATACCAAGTGACCACCTGAAAAATCACACTAGAGTTATAGACAGATGTCAAGTACACTTAAAGTCAGAAACATATATGCCTATGTTTTTTTTTTTCTCCCCCATTTACTTAAAAAATAAGGTGAGAACACATTCTCAAGCCTGCTTTTATTTGTACACTTAACCATTTTCCCCCAACAAATACCCACCCTTTTCACATCTTTGTTTTTCTAAGGATAAAGATGGCACATGTCTATGGAAAACAGAAGCATCTAAATTAGAGTTAATGTTCTTGGTTATCTCTCCTTAACTGAAGTTCAAAATGAAATTTTGGTCCTAGTGGCTGCTCAGGGCGTGGGTCAAGGACGCACCTGGAGCTACACTTTCAGGAGTGGAGACAGCCGGAGCAGAGGATGGTGCTGGCAGCGCAGGCATCATGACAATGGTAGCCTGGGACACAGACTCTACAGGGGGTGGCACAAGTTTAACTGGAGGTTCACTGGCAACAGTAGTGAAGGAAGCAAGAGGTGTGGTGAACTGTGTAGGACCAGCTTCTAAAAGCCGGGAAAGAGTGGGAGCACCTAACAAAGAGGTATACAAAATGAGGTAAGAAGAAAGCACACCAACAAGAAGCAATAGCCACTCTAAGATTTAACCAAGAAAAAATTTATGGTCTCAAAGAATGAAAGCAACTCCTATGTTGAGCTATAGTTTTATTTTCTCTAACCTTACTTTTTTCCAAGTTAGGAATGAACCAAAATTCTAAATTAGGAATGAACCAAAATTCTAAATTAGGAATAAACCAAAGTACTAGAATACACAACATAAGAAAAATGGGTAGTACCTTTCCTCAGAGGAAAATTAAATAATCACCAAGAATAAAAAAACTGGTCTGAATAAATATCATTTTTGTTGAGATTCAACATGCTATACACTACCCAACTTCAACATGATTCAAATACCAATATCTAATGTTTATAAGGTATTTTGTAAAGCATTTTTTTGCTTTATTTTATCTCATTTAATTCTCACTATATCAATGAATAGCATATACATCACAATTAATAAAACAGATGACTTAACTATTGAGGCTCAATTTTCTATCAGATTACAAACCCAATGTGTAGCAGGCCTGAGATTTAAGCCAAATCTCTTTCCCATATTCTATTATCTCAGGTATCTCCAGCACCTTTACACAATTTTACAAGCCACAGAGAAGCAGCTTCACTATTAACTTCATGTTCCTCTCATCAATAGCTATGCTGTAGTTAATCAGGGATGTCAACAATTTGAAGATGGAATGGATTAATAATTTCAAGCCACTGTTTGTTCTTTTAAGTTGTCAATGGACCTTTATTTTTTTTTTTTGTTTATATGCAGTGCTGAGAATCAAACCCAGTGCCTCACACATGCTAGGTAAGCACTCTACCACTGAGCTAAAACCCCAGCCCTTCAAGCACTATGTGTTTTAACAGCTAAAGCAGCTCCAAAACAAAGTTAGAAAAAAAAAAGTAGTTATGGATTAACAATTCCTTAATAATAATGAAACCATCTCTGAAGTAGACAAAGGAAGAGTGATGACTTACCTGAAGCAGCAGGGGAAGCTGCAACAGTATTGGGTGTTTGCTGTATCTCCCCACCATGTATCATGGGAAGGACCCCGCCTACCTCCAGGAGGACACCTGTACTGTTCAGATGGCCAGAAGTAACAGCCATTTCACTCTCACTGACCTACCAGGGAAGAATAGAGGTGAAGGCTACACTCAAGCTTTCCTTTACTACTACTTCCCCCCAAAACTCTGTCAACCAAACTTCTTGAAAACTAAAACTTACTATCCACAGAGAGTAATTCAAACCCAAGGGAAACTCTAATGTTCAGAACTTATTTGTCAAGAGTTCTTTGGGAAGAAAACCAAAATAATTGTGGCTCAGATACCTCAGGACCCAAGGATACTATCAACTTATTGTTTTAAATTAACATTTAACTAAGACATCTCTTCCTCCTTTGAACTTTTTTGTCCATGTCACATTTTAGGTCCCAGGCACTCCCTTCCAAGTACTAAAATCACCACAGCTCTCAAACACCCACAGAAGTCTCCATACCAGTCTGGGGCTAGTAGGCAGGAGGCTGCCCTTCTTCAAGAGCTCTGACAGCAGAGGGGAGGGGGGTGGAGTTGCTTTCTGTCCAAGCATCTTTTTCTGGGGTGAATCATCTGTTACTGGGGTCATGGGGGCTTCTAAGGGTGCAGAGCCTGGAGGAAGGGTGTCAGGAATCCCAGGAAACGAGGTGACTGGGGTATTCGGCAAAGTCCCAGGGGTTACCTAAGAGACAACAGAGAACCTTTATCTGACTTCTCAAACTATGGAAGGCTCCCTACTAATCTGGATGGGTTAGTGTGTCTATTGTTTTATTAGTTCTGAGTGGAAATGCCCAGAACCCTCTACCCCCTAATCTTAGCTATACTTTTCTTCCCCATGTTATTTTCTCTTCTACTGACTCAAACCCATAAAGACCCAACCATTCCATCCAATCTGCCATTTACAAACTCCTCACCTCCTACCAGTATTATATTTACAAGGAATTGTCTCTTATTTCAGCAGGAATTTCATAGGACTAAGATACACAGCAAAGAATTCCTGAATGCAGTCTTTTCCCTATCTCTCAAAAAGGTCAAAAGCCTCAGTGCTTTTAGGTCCATCCTTATCTTAGAGCATAGAACACGGTAAATTATAGTCTTTAGTGTTCAGACCAAGAAGTTGCTCCTAGGTCAAAAGTGGTTTCCTCATCACTCAGCTCTCTGCTGCCTTATTGCACCCTTCACTGATCAATTCCAATGGATGGAAATAACACTCACCCCAGAGGTGGCCTCTTCCATAGTGGTTGAAGTCAAGTCCCCAAGTGGATAATCACCTCCTGGGGAGGCTGAATCTATAGGAGAGCGGACCATCACAGTGGGTAACCTCCGAGGGGGTGTTTTCACTGCTTGACGAGCTAGAACATTAAAACAAAGTCCAAATCTTCAGTACTAAATAAGTGAAGTTAGACACTACTCCACTGATGTACAACAAAGGTCAAATAGGAATGCTGCATTATTAAATTATGAATGTGGATTAAAAACTTACTTTAACACTAGAGAGGAGTAATTTTTTAGCCTAATTTTTCCTAACTGCAATTCTTACACTAAGTAAACTCTTTACTATTTAAGTTTCCAAGGAGTGGGAAAACAACATCTTCTTTAGTAACTTATAAAGACTCTGCTTTTAATTTTTGATGCCAGGGACCAAACCCAGGGCATGGTACATGCAAGGCACTGTCACAGAGCTACGTCACCAGTTCAAGATTCTGCTTTTAAAAAAAGGGAAAGGCCAGACACAGTGGTACTCAACTATAATCTCAGTGATTTAGGAGGCTGAGGCAGGAGGATCACAAGTTTGAGATCAGCCTAGGTAATTTAGTGAGGCCCTGTATCAAAATGAAAAAAGGGCTGGGGATGTAGTTCAGTAGTGAAGTGACTCTTTGTTCAAATTCCTAGTGCTGCATAAATAAATAAACACATAAATAACTAGAGGGAAAGACATTCCCAGAATTGCAAATGCTTAAATTGTTTCTCTCATTGTCTAATAACTAAATTATTCTCAATCTTTTCACGGGCCTTGTATTTCTAAAACCTCAATTATGTTCAATATATTGTTAAAAAGACTTTATGTCCTAAAAGTAAATTTGAGACATGGGGACATCTGAGCAGAGCTCATTTTCTTGTTTCTTCCTGGACATGAAGAATTATTTTTATTCTGGTAACATGAATCTTTTGTTATGGCAGTGCTAAGGACTGAACCCAGGACTTCATATGCTAAGCAAGCACTGTACCACTGAGGTACATCCTCAGCCCAGGAGTCATGTTTTGTGAGTCTCTTGTGCATATGAATGTAATAATAAATTGGTATGGTTTTCCTCTTATTAATCTATGTATGTCAGTTTGACCCACAGACTCAAATTATTGAAACTTCAGAGAGGGAAAATTTTGGCAAGCCAGCCAGGATACCAAAACATTCTGCTTCCTCCAGAGGTTACACCTAAGATTTTATGGGACATGACGAAAATGATAATAATAAGGTATATAGAAAGGATGGGAAAAATTCAGAAAAGTACATGTTTCTGATTTTCCAGTGTAATGGAAATGCAGCTTATTAAAAGTCTATTAGTTTGCACCATATGGATGCCTAACCTTGATGGGAGCACACCTGTAACACTAAATCCTGAATGACACAGAACTAAACTGACCTACTCCCAGGACTTAAGAGATTGACTCAATAAAATATGGAACATGCACAAGACCCTGGGTTCAGTCCCTAGCACTAGCACCAACCCCACCCAAACCCCCAAAAGGGTACAATGTAAAAAAGAGAGAGAGAGAAAGAAGATGGCAAGAGAGAAATATGCATGTAAATTTGAACTACTAAATTTACAAAGTAGTCTATCATAGCATGCAGCGTATAATTAACCGTTAAGCAGAAGCACTAAGTTCAGCTTACCCTGGTATGCAGCATCTGTAGCCTTTCTCTTCACCTCAGCCTCCTCTTCCTCTAATTTTTTTTTCCTAAAGAGGGAATTAAGGGTTAGATGGTAGCCATATATCTAGTTCCTTCCCATAGTTCATTGAGCCCTCATGGAGAATTAATTAATTAATTTATTCATTCATTCATTTATTTACCTTTATCTTATTTGTTTTTATTTTTATGTGGTGCCAGGAATCAAACCCACTGCCTTGCACATGCTAGGCAAGCACTCTACCACTGAGCCACAATCCCAGCCCTTTTTATCCCCCCACCACCACCTGCCCTTTCTTTTTTTTTAAAGAGAGAGAGAGAGAGAGAGAGAGAGAGGGAGGAAAGAGAGAGATAATTTTTTAATATTTATTTTTCAGTTCTCAGCGGACACAACATCTTTGTTTATATGTGGTGCTGAGGATCCAACCCGGGCCTCACACATGCCAGGTGAGTGCGCTACCGCTTGAGCCACATCCCCAGCCCACATCCGCCCTTTCTGAAAGCAGGGAGTCTAATCATCAAAACAGGGAATTGGGGTATACTAACTCTCAGTTCTTCACCCAGGCAAAACAGAGACCTTTTAAGTTAGAATTAATATGTTCTCATATTGAAATATTCTATAACCCTCTAAGGCCTCATTCCCCACTCCCACACACCAAACCAGTGCTATTCCTTTCCTAGAATCTGTCTCAAGTCAAAAGGGATGGCAGGAGGAGGAAAGAAGATAGATTACTTGGGAAGGAAAGAGGTGAGACAGAAAGGAGCACAGATGGAAGATTATAACCCACATGGCAATGTCATTGCAAAGCTCATCCAGTCTGCTGTCCATGTGCCCTGCTTGAATTAGTTCTGCATCTCTTTTCAGCCGTCTATAGGAAGAAAAAGCAGACAGAATGATAATCTTTTTGAAACAAGGTTTTGCTATGTTGCCCAGGTTGGTCCCAAACTTGTGGGCTTAAGTGATTGTTCCACCTCAATCTTCAAATTGACAACTGGTATTTTATTTATTTTATTTTAGTTTTAGTTTTGGTATTAGGGATTGAACCCAGAGGTGTTTTACCAATAAGCCAATTCTCCAGCCCTTTTTTAAATTTTCACACAGAGTCTAAATTGCTTAGATTGGCTTTGAACGAGCAATTCTCCTGCCTGCCTCCTAAATTGCTGGGATTATAGGAATGCACCACCACACCTAGCTCAACTGTTTTTTATGGTGCTAGTGATTTAACCCAGGACCTAGGAAAGCACTCTACAACTGAGCTATATTCCCAGTCCATTCTGGTAGCTTTTAAAAATATAATGGTTTTTAAAAATAATCGATTTTAAAAATTCTGACCAGTATAAGAAATTAGTCCCCTTTGTCTTTCCAAACCATTTAATATGTGCTCTGATGAGTTGAGTACCTATATCTCTCCTGGGTTTCCTTTATCACTTTTTTCAGTTCCTCCACTCTTTCAGCAGTCAGTTTCCGAACAATCACATCTTCCACAGTTTCTACTACTTCTCCCTTTTCACCTCTTTTGCGTCTGTGAGGGGAAAAATTCATATCTTATTAAGAGGACATTTGTTTCCACTCCCACTTGCTTTCTTCAAGACTTCTCTACTACTTAATAATAAATTTATTTTTTAGTTTTAGGTGAACACAATATGTGGTACTGAGGATCAAATCCAGTGCCTCACTCATGCTAGGCAAGCACTCTACCACTGAGCCATAACCCCATCCCTCTGCAATACTTTTATCATCCCAAAATAGGTATAAACTAGATTTCCACAGTAAACACTTGCCACTAAAGGGATCTGCCTAAAATATCTGGCTTTATACTCACTTTGGGGTCTCAGTAGTTTCTAGGAGCTCTGAGTACTGAGAAGCACAATGCTATGGAAAAAAGTAAAAATGTGATGAGCAATCCTGGAAACGAATAAGCTTTTCAAGTTTCAACAAATTTAAGCAAAGTTTAGAAAAGAGAGCTATGTTTAAGATGTATGTGGTTTCTTTTGCATACATCACAGGACCCAGCAGTGCGTACAGTTTATAGGACAAATTACTTTGCAATCCAATCAGTTCAAAATAATTAATACCAGGAAAGAAAAAGAAGTCTTCTGTCCTCAGGTGTCTTGGGGAAAGCCAACCCACTAGCCAATATTTATAATAACACCTACAGAGTAATTACCATATGCAAAGTATTCTACTAAAGTGTTTTACATGTATCAGCTCAATTACTTTACAACATTACCGAAGCAATTTTTATGTCTATTTCATAAACAAGAGAACTGAGGATCATGGTCTAAAGTTTTTAAATGGAATCATACAGAACCCAAATCTGTCTAACACCCAAAATTGGGCTCTTAACTGTTATACAACACTGACAAGAAGATTTTATAAGAATGAGCATACACAGATTAGAAAAGTGGGAGGAAAAAAAAAGCATTTTCAACTATTTTCTCATTTCATGGTATAAAAGCTTTGTAATTACAAGGCAGAACTTGGTAGAGAGCCCTACTTTAAATCCCAATGACTATAATAAAGCACCTATTTAGTAACTTACTTTTTGAGAGAACCAGTCTGGAGGGCGGCCAGGTTCTGCAAAGGGCTTGATGGCTCTGCTAACTGATACCCTATGAAGTAAGAGAAGTCTCATTACACACCAAACAGAAAAAAAAAGAAAAAAAAAACGGGAGAGGTAGTTGGTTGAGTTCAAGGTTTGCAGTTTCAAAATTTAGAATAAAAACCGCCAAATGGGAAGTATTCTGGAATATCTTTTTTTTTTTAATTAGTATTATTGAACCCAGGATTCTACTACAGAGCTATATACCCCCAGTCACAGAATATCTGACTATGAAAAATGACACAACTACCTAAAAAAAACTTAGAGAGGGGCTGGGGATGTGGTCAAGTGACAGCGCACTCGCCTGGAATGCGTGTGGCCCGGGTTAGATCCTCAGCACCACATACAAACAAAGATATTGTGTCTGCTGAAAACTAAAAATAAATAAATATTAAAATTCTCTCTCTCTAAAAAAAAAAAAAAAGAGACTATAAAGTCTGCTCAAGTCTGAAGCTCAGCAGAATCTCAAATAGAATCAAATTGTGACCTTTAAAAAAAAAAATTTAGAGAAATGGACCTGGTGGCATATGCTTATAATTCCAGTCACTCAAGAGATCAAGGCAGGAGAATCACAAATTCAAAGCTGGTCTGGACAACTCCGCAGGACCCTGTCTCCAAGTAAAAATAAAAGGGGTGTAGCTCAGCAAAAGACAGCTTGCCTAGCATGTTCAAGGTCCTGGGTTTAATCCTCATTATCTCCCAACCCCTTGAAAAAAATAAAACCATTTAAAGACAGTCATTGCTTCTGAGCATGGCGGCGCATGCCTGTAATAATCATAGTGACTTGGGAGGCTGAGGCAGGAGGACTGCAAGTTCAAAGTTAGCCTCAGCAGCTCAGCAAGGCCCTAAGCAACTTTGTGTGATCCTGTCTCAAAAAATAAAAATAGGGCTGGGGTGTGACCCAGTGGTATACCCCTGGGTTCAATCCCTTGTACCAAAAAAAAAAAAAAAAAAAAAAGTCATTGCTGAACCATTTTCCTGGGTGATATACTATTTACTAGATGAAGTAAAGATACTAAAAATTTTTTTCACTTGGAAAAACATTTTTATGTTGATTTGGTTGTTTGGTTCTTTTAAAAGAGAACTGCCTTGGATTGGGGATATAGTTCAAGTAGTAACACACTTCCCTAGAACACAAGAGTCCAATCCCTAGGACCATAAATAAAGACTCTCCATCACGGCCTCCTCAACAAAACAAAGCCAACCAAGTTTCCAAAATGATGGATGTATAAACACAAAAAAAGAAAACAAGCAAAAATGAAAATAGAGTGAAATAGGATCAACAAAGGGTGTAAAAGGACTGTACTATATATTATTCTCTACCCTTCTCTATGAGTTTAAAAAACTTCACAATCTTAAAAAAGTCTTTTTCTTTTTTTTTAATTTTAATATTTATTTTTTAGTATTCGGCGGACACAACATCTCTGTTTGTATGTGGTGCTGAGGATCGAACCCGGGCCGCATGCATGGCAGGCGAGCGCGATACCGCTTGAGCCACATCCCCAGCCCTTAAAAAAAAGTCTTTATTTACTTAGTTTTAAAAATATATATATATATTTTTTGTAGATGGACACAATACCTTTACTTGTTTATTTTTATATGGTGCTGGGAATCAAACCCAGTGCCTCAAACATGCTAGGCAAGAGTTCTACCACTAAGCCACAACTCCAGCCCACTATTTACTTTATTTTTGGTGCTTATTTTGTGGTACTGGAGATTGAATTAAAGTCCAAAAGCATACTAAGCACATATTCTGCCTGTGAGCTACATTCCCAGCTGCAGAAAAAAGTTTTTTTTTTTTGTTTTGTTTTTTTAAAGAGAGAGCGAGAGAGAGAGAGAATTTTTTAATATTTATATTTTAGTTTTCGGCGGACACAACATCTTTGTTTGTATGTGGTGCTGAGGATCGAACCCGGGCCGCACGCATGCCAGGCGAGCGCGCTACCGCTTGAGCCACATCCCCAGCTCCCAGAAAAAAGTTTTTAAATTTTGTGTTGGCATAATGGTTATATGACGACCTATCAGGAAAAAGTTTAAGCCAAGCACAGTGGCACACTTTTGTAATCCTAGCTACTCTTGCTAGTTAAGGCAGGAGGATCACAAGTGTGAAACTAGCCTGAGTAGCTTAATGAGACCCTATCTCAAAATAAAAAATAAAAAGGGCTGGGAAATTTAGTTCAGTGGTAAAGTACCCACGGGTTCAATACCCAGTACCAAAGGCAAAAAAAAAAAAAAAAAAAAAAAGAAAGTTTTGAAAGGGTAAAGTTTCTAAGCTGCTTCTAAACTGCAAAGCCCGAGTTAAAATGTAAAAGACTGGGCATTGTATTGTTAAGTTCCTCTGCTACACCCAGAACCTGAAATTCCTGAGACAGTTAAGACAAGGCCCTACTGGCCATTAAGTTGATTAATAGCCTAGGGCCCCTGCGATCTTGCACGTAGGCATGGCAGGGCCTGAACCAATCAGTTTGACTGTGTACCCCGCTTTGGAACTGACCTATCACCCTCGCCTGACCTGTACCTGCCAATGAATGTGCTAATCAGGTTTAGGAATTGTTGTTTGACTTTCCCGAGGTGTATGATGATTTGTTAAAGGAGACTGTGATGTATGTAAAGTCCCCGCCCTCCCCAAGAAGTGTACTTAAGCAGTGCTCAGCCCCTGCTCTGGGCTCTTGGCTTCTCTCCCTTCTTGAGTGGGCCGGGAGCCCCAGCGCATTGGAATGGATCCCCAATAAACCCCCTCCTGCTTATTGCATAAAGTCAGTCTCTTGGTGGTCTCTTCCTCCGACGCTTCGCCAGACCCTTACAGTTTGATCGAGACCTCATATCTCATAAGCAGAAAAACTCCCAAGTAGATCCAAGATTTTAATCATGCAAGAACTAGAAGAACATAATTTCTTTATAGTCTCACAAAGAAGACCTTTCTAATCATGATGCAAAAGCGGAGAACCATAAAAGAAAAATCTTCATACACTATATTTTAAAAGTCTTAGCTGAGGGCTGGGGATGTGGCTCAAGTGGTAGCGCGCTCGCCTGGCATGCGTGCGGCCTGGGTTTGATTCTCAGCACCACGTACAAACAAAGATGTTGTGTCCGCTGATAACTAAAAAATAAATATTAAAAAATTCTCTCTCTCTCTCTCTCCTCTCTCACTCTCTCTTTAAAAAAAAAAAGTCTTAGCTGAGTAAGGTGGTGTATGCTACTCAGGAGGCTGAGGCAGGTGGATTGCAAGCTGGAGGCCAGCCTGGGAAACTTAACAAGACTCTGTCTCAAAAAAGAAAACACCAAAAGGTATGGGGGGGGGGGGAAACAAGGTAAAAATAGTAAAATAAGTTAATTGGTATGATAGCAAAAATAGAAAAAAATGTATCTCATTGATCAGGCAAATAGCTTACTGCTGAGAGCCACAGCCCGGCATTTTTGCCAAAAGGGAGTGGTTGAGAGGTGACCAGAGAGCCATTGAGAGGATGATGGTTATGTTAAGCTGTGTATTCAATTGTATATTAGACCCCTGCTGTCCCGCTACTTTGGAGTTCTCATTGGTAGGGGAAGTTCTGGAGGAGGGATTTCTGATTGGTGGTGTTTGGAAGGGCCACGTGGGTGGCCTGGGTGGCCCTGAGGGAGTTCGGGTAATAAAACCTACAAGTGCCTCAAGGAGGCTCGGGTTATTTTGTGCCCAGCCATGAGGCGGACACCTCTCAACCACTCCCTTCTGGCAAAAATGCCATGCATCATCCAACTAGGCTGTGGCTCTCAGCAGCTTATCTCCCTAATTTA
Organism: Callospermophilus lateralis; assembly: GCF_048772815.1. Taxonomy (NCBI): domain Eukaryota; kingdom Metazoa; phylum Chordata; class Mammalia; order Rodentia; family Sciuridae; genus Callospermophilus; species Callospermophilus lateralis. Next base: position 74,853,581 of record NC_135309.1, on the reverse strand, counting down.
GATGGAACCCTCCCCGTTCCCCAATTAAAGGCAGTACTACTAATAAAAAAAGACAACTGGGAAAATGATTTGCAGTAAAGGAAATGCAAGTGACTTTTTAACATATAAAGGCACTTAATTTCACACCTAAGATAAATGCAAATCAAAAATATGACATTCACAAGAAACTGACACTGATAGATGAAAGACAATAATGCAAACACTGATAACATGCACTACACTTTGATTTATAAAAAGTCATAAACATAGTGTTCCTGTACTATTTTTCTTTTTAAAGTATTTTTTAGCTGTCAATGGACCTTTATTTTATTTATTTATATGTGGTGCTGAAGATCAAACCCAGTGACTCACACATACTAAGCAAGTGCTTTACCACTGAGACACAACCCCAGCCTCTATACTATTTTTCTTACAAAAATATGAGGAAATATACAAATTGGATTTTATTTCAAAACCAGTTTGTTTCTGTGGCAATAGGGAGTGAACTGAGGGCCTTGTACGTGCTAGATAAGTGCTCTTCTACAGAACAACATTCCTAGCCCTATTTTATTTATTTATTTGGTACTAGGGATTGAATCCAGGGGCGCTCAATCACTGAGCTACATCCCCAACCCTTTTTAAAATTCTTTTAAGACAAGGTCTTGCTAAGTTGTTTAGGACCTTGCTAAATTGTTGAGGTTGGCTTTGGACTTGAAATCCTCCTGCCTCAATCTCCCAGGCTGCTGGGATTACAGGCTGCCTGGTTCACGTAGTTATTTTTGAAGTGAGAACATATGTACTCTTAGCATTTCTTGAGAATACAATATTGTTAATAAATATAAGCAGCACGTGACTGCTTCTGAGATGTGGCCCACATTCTCCCTTGAATGTATATTCCTTGCTTTACCCAAAGGTTCTTTAGAGATTGGCCCTCATCAACCCTGAAGGGGTCCCAAGTTTGGATGGTAGAAGTGGAGAATCATATGGAAACTTGGGGATACACAAAAAGAAAGATAAACTTTGAGCCTTAAAAGAGTAGCCCATGAGCCACCGGAATGCAATAAATGCCCATAAATCTTTGAAATGCAAAACATATTCCAGAGCAGCCCCACCCATACTCTTGACCCCTTCCTGCAAAAAAGTAATATAAGGTTAATGTGCAAGCGCTGGAAAAACTGACACCAAATTGGTGCAATTCTACCCCAACTCTAACTCTAGTCCAGACCCTAGCAACTGCAACTGTCCCTCTATAAATATTAATACCCATCAACTGGCTACTATTTCTTCCTGAGGAGATGGCCCACACTGTTTCTTGAATATGCCTCTATTTTCCAAAATAAACCTGTCTATGCCTCTAGTAGTGGTGGTGGTGGAGGACTATAGTCACTATACTCTACAACAGATCAGAACTTATTCCTTGAATATAACTCAAAATTTGTATCCTTTGACCGACTCTCTAAACTCACTCCACCTAACCATACCCTCAACCACTCCAGCCACCAGTAACCACCATCTCTAATTCTGAGATAACCCTTCTTAGATTCCACATGAGTAAGATCATGCAGTATTTGTCTCTGGGCCTGACTTTTTTGACTTAACATGATGTCTTCCTGGTTTATCCATGTTGTCACAAATGTTAGGGTTCCCTTCTTTCTTTTTTTTATAACAATGATATTCCTTTGCATATTTATACACCACAATTTTCTTCACCTGTTCACCACTAATGAACACTGTTCAAAATTATCTTGATTGTGAAGAGTTTCACAGATGTATCCATATGTTATAAATACCATGGGCTTATACTTCAAGTACGTGTAATTTACCACAAATCAATTACACCATTAAAAATTTGCTCAGTAGGCATGGTGGCACATACCTGTAAACACAGCTACTCCGGGGCTGAGGTAGGAATCAAATTATAAGTTTGAAGCTTGTCTGGGCAACTTAGCAAGACCCTGTCTCAAAACAAACAAACCCACAAACAAACAAAACCTTATAATGTAGTTTAGTGTAAAGTGTTTGCTTTGCACATGACACACCCTGGATTCTATTCCCAGTAATGCAAAACAAAAACACCACACCAAGAAGAAAAGTTAAAAGATGGGGGAAGCTGTGCATGTGCATCAGTGGTAAAACACCTGTTTACTATGTGCAGAGGCTCTAGGTTCAATACCTATCACTGCTCCCCCCCCCCAAAAATATTAATCCAACTGAACATTAATTCTTTCCTCTTGGGTACTAGGAACTGAACTCAAGGTCTGTCTCTATTGTATTCTACCACAGAGCTACACGCCCTGTCCCCCTACCACTGAGCTATACCCCTAACATCAATTCAATTGAAATCCTGGCAAGAACGAGGAGGGAAAAAAAAAAAAAAAGACACAATCCCAGCATCACACACAAAAGACATAAGGTGGTCTTCAACAAGATGAAGGAAGAGAGGTACCATTTTAGCAACTCTGAGTAAGAATAGTCAGTACAAAAAGGAAACTGTTTTAGAAAGAGAAGAATTCTGAGAATAAAGAAGTGAAGGGAAACCTGAATAGCACACAAAACTGGAGAGGCAGAAAAGCAGAAAGCAATTTCCAACTTCAACCCACGCCCCTAACTGGGGAAATGAACCCAACTCTGCAAGCTAAGGTAAGCCAAAGAGTGCAGATAACTCTGAAGAAAACAGTGGGAGAAACCCATCCTTTTTGTTTGTTTGGTACCAGGGACTGAACCCAGGGGCACTTAACTTAGCCACATTCCCAGTCCTTTTTTTTTTAATTTTGAGATGGGGTCTAAGTTGTTTAGGGCCTCACTAAGCTGAGAATGGCTTTGAACTTGCAATCCTCTTGCCTCCACCACCTGAACCATCAGGATTAAAGACATGCGCTATCATACTCAGCAAAGCCCAGTTTTTGCAAGCTTTAAATCCAGTTTGAGATTTGGTCTGAAAGTGATTACTCCTGCACAACACAATAACTTTACAAGGATTCTACTGTTAAGGACTAACCTGCTCTGGGGATCAGAAAACATGCATCACTATTTGGGCCCAACACAACTCGGTGGGAAATAGCCAGGAGACATTCATGGAAAGGGAGTGTCTGTCACAAACCCGACTGAGCAATAGGGATCATGGTGAGGGGACCAAAGGGCTAATCATCTCATGGTCCTGCTCTCTAGGACAAGGAGAGAGACCAATCCCATGTGGTTTTGCACAGCATCCATGTTTGAAAGCTCTAAGACTGAGAATAAAATTGCTTGGTACTCAAAACTAGCACCCCCATCTCCAGCACACAATTCAGAGGTTTGATTGCTTCCTCCAACTCTCTGAGGCATTGGGGAATACAACAAGGTGTGGATGTCTGCCCTGCCCTGTGGTGCACAGACTGAGAGACTCAGGAGTGAGTATATATCCACCCTGCTAGTTCACAAAATGTCAAAGCTTGGTTGGTGAGGTTGGCTCTTTCTCCACAACCCTGGGTGCAAATAGAAAAAGCCTTTGGAGTAAATACAAAGAATATAGTGCTGTCTTGGTCAACAATCCCTTAACCTGTCTACTGGGAAACACCAAACAGGATGCAGCCTGCATTATGTCCCAACCCATATGGTAGGAACATGAAAGAGAACCAATTTCTGCAGCAAGCCCCCACACCTCCCTGATACCTGGTAGATGATAATATTATAAAGCCTGGAAAGAAGTATCTTATCTCCCCCTCTTTTATTGCTCATTTTTTTCCTTTAATTGGTCAATTAAGTCCAGTTAATTGGGACAGAACTATGGTCTATGTACTGTTCCTCCAATTTCCTAAATTGAGACATTTAAGGCAGATAGTTACACCTCATTTATTCCTTTTTCAAATTAAACTTGCCTGCCTGCCTGCCTCCCTCCCTTTCTTTCCTTGGTGCTTGAGATAAAGTCCAAGGGGATTTTACCACTGAGCTACCATCTTTAGCCCTTTTTGACACATGGCTGGGGATGAAACTCAGTGGTAGACTGCTTACTTAGCATGCACGAGGCCCTGAGTTCAATCCCCAGAAATGCAATTAAACAAACAAGAAAAAAAAATGATACAGAGAAACACAAGATGATGACAGTTCTGAACTATGGCCAAGATTACAGAGCAACTACATGCAACTGGACTATCTAGCAAAAAGCAGACCTAGCCCAGGATTCCTTTCTTAGAGACTGGGTGCAAAAAAGAATAAACATTTTTTCTTGGGAAGATGCCATTCTGCTGAGGCACTTGGGAAATTTCCAAGAACTATATATCTGGTTTCAAACAATTTTTGCTCGAATTAGAAAAAAGAAAGTCACAATTGAAAGTCCAAATTGAAAAAAGAATAAATGAAGTCTGTCTGTTTGACTTAAGTCTGTCAATCAGGAGGCATAAAGGGGAGTACATACACCATAGATATTCCATATAATTGGATTTTACTGACCACAGAGTTCAGCTTTTGGTTAAAATTAGCACAATCATGTTTTGCTTTCTTTTTTCTTATCTCAGGGGCACTCTGCCATTCAACTACATCCTCAGGCCTTTCTTATTTTTTTAAAATTTTGAGCCAAGGTATCACTAAGTTGCCAATGCTGACCTTGAACTTGCAATCCTCCTGTTTATCAAGTTGCTGGGATCATAGGTATGTAGACCATGCCCAGCTTTCATGCTTAGTTTTGATAAAAATTCTACTTGTTCAGTTTGTGTCATTTTTTTTTTTCTTGCCAGGAACTTTCTTAGAATTCGTATTCAGTTCAGCATGGTGGCATACACCTACAGGTGTATGCACTGTAGGTGGCTACCTACAGTTCTAGTTACTCTGGAGGCTAAAGCAAGAAGATTACAAGTTCCAGGCCAGCCTGAGCAACTTAGTCAGATTCTGTCTTAAAATAAAAATTTTCAAAGGGCTAGGGATGTAGCTCAGTGGTAGAGCACTCACCTAGCATGACTGAAGCCCTGGGTTCAATCCCTCATATTGGAGAAAAACACTGAACAGGAGAAAAGAACAAGTTTGGCAGCTCTTCAAAAAGTTAAACATATAATTACCATATGATGCAGAGATTCCACTACTGGGGTGGAAAACTTGAGAATTGAAATACTGTTCACATAAAACTTTGTAAACAAATGTTTATAACAGCATTACTCATATTAGTCCTAAATTGGAGGAACCATCCAAATGATCCTTAAGTGTTGAATAAGAAGCCAACTCTCTATATCCAGGGTCTGCATTCTTGGATTCAATCAACCATGGGTTGAAAATTATATACTTGGGGAGAAAAAAAAAAAAAAGACTGCATCTGTACTGAACATGTACAGACTATTTTTCTTGTCATCATTCCCTGAATAATACAATACAACAACTGTTTATATCATATTTGGTAACAAGTAATTTAGAGATAATTTTAAAGTATCTGTGAGTCCTAGAACCAATCTCCAATGCATACAAAGGGGTGATAATATATTCATACTGTTATTGGCCTTAAAAGAGAATGAAGCAGCGAGCTGGGGATATGGTTCAAGTGGTAGCGCGCTTGCCTGGCATGCGTGCAGCCTGGGTTCGATTCTCAGCACCACATACAAAGAAGTTGTGTCCGCCGAAAACTAAAAAAAATAAATATTAAAAATTCTCTCTAAAAAAAAGAGAGAGAATGAAGCATTAATACATAGTACACGTTGGTGAACCCTGAAAAAGTACTGTTGACTGATTAAGTAGCCAGTGCCAAGAATCACAGCCTCTGGGACAGGAGTCCTGAGTATCTCCTTAGCTAGAAAAGCAATAAACCTTCTTTTCCCTTTTTCTCAAAACCATGTCCTTATTGGATTGGCACTGGAGACAAGGACCAAGCTTTCAGTAACAAATTTGGCATTCCAGGAACCCCAAAGAAGCCCCTGCTCCAGTTTTCTTAGGCAGGCTTGGTTCTCCAAGGAACCTCATTTTCATGCTGAGTCAGCAAGGTGACTGGCAAAACTTGTTGAGAACCAACTGCAGGAGAGTTAGGAGATGGGTGAGTTTGCCTAGGGTTGAACAAGGGGAGATACTCCTGTGAGTAAAGGGACTGAAGGAAGGAGCTTCCCAACAGCTGCCTAAACTCCTTTTGCTTCATGGAACTCCTGCCTTCTCTCCCCAAGCAATAAAGGTTGCTCCATCCTGGTCCACTTTGAGAAAAAGGAAATTGAACTCAGGAAAGTGGGACAACTTTGACCATTTTCATGATCCCTGCCTGTGTACACCTTGTCCAGTCACCTGCCACCTGCCAACTGTGGACCTATGGACTACACTGATACTGAAACCCCTTAACTGTCCACACCCCACCTAATAGAGAACAAGGGCTTTGGGTTACTTCCCCCAATTTCACCCCCTTGCAGCAGGAACAGTTTTGAAGATGTCATCACCCATCTTTCCATAGAAATGGAATGTAGAAATTGACAGTGGGGAAATGTAAGAGTGTCTACTTTATGCTTTGAATATAGCTCTTGTTGCTCTGCCACTGTAACTTATTTTTTAAATGGACATGTTACTTTCTTTCTCTCCCTGCTCCTCCCTAATTTCTGGGGAAACAGAATTACCTTTCTACCCCTTCCTAGGCAGAGTTATCTGTCCTTGAGTACAAACCCACCATAGGAACAAAGTAATGAGACTTTGGGGATGGTACCAAAAGACCTCAGAAATGAATATCTCCCAAATTAACAAGCGAATTACAACTGAAACAGAGAACATGAGGAATGTAGCCTTTGAATCACCTCTTTAAAAGCCTATTCTTGCTGATGGGCAGAATCCAGCTTTTGGGACAAGAGTCCCACTTTTTTTCCTTTGCTAGCAAAGCAATAAACCTTTTTCTAAGTAATAAACCTTTTTTAACCTCCAAAAAAAAAAAAAAAGAAAGAAAAGAAAAGAAAAAGAAATCAGTGCCAGAAGACCACATGTTATATGATTCCTTCTATATGAAATGAAGTCTGTAGAAAAAGTAAGTAGATAAGTAGTTGCTTGGGAGAGGAGAAGAGAGAATGCAATGACAGCTAAGGAGTAATGGATTTATTGTAGGGATAAGGAAAATGTTCAAAATTAGACTGTGGTGATGGATGCACAACTCTGTGAATATACTAAAAAACTATTGAGTTCTACATTTTAAGTGGGTTAATTTTATGATATATAAATATTTCAATAAAACTGTTTGGAAAAAAATACTATTTGATATTACTGTAAGAATCCACCAAAGTGTGTGTGTGTGTGTGTGAGGGGGGACAAGTTTCTAAGACCCAAGAACGGAGACATCCTAGATATCTTACCAATTTTGATCTCCACTCCTCATGACTGAAGATGCTAAACACAGCTTCTCCCGGATGGACCATGGCTCTGTGGGGCCAGTACTCAGCAGCTTGTGTTCTGAAAAGAAACAAGGCTTAGAGACAACCTCTGAGGAGTTTTAAGCACCAAAACAACAACTAAAAGCCTAATACAAAATATACCAATTGTTAGAACAAAACAAGCTACTATCACCAACTTTCTTTTAAACTAGGATTGATTCTTGAACCAGATCTTTACCACTAAGCTACACAAACACACACCCTTTTTGAGACAGGGTCTAAGTTGCTTAGGGCTTGGCTAATTTGCTGAGGCTGGCCTCAAATTGCAATCCTCTTGCCTCAGACTCCTAAGCTGCAAAGGTAACAGGCTTGCACCACGGCAACTTTTTTTTTGGTGCCAAGGATTGAGTCCATGGGTGCCTAACCACTAAACCACATTCCCAGCCCCTTTTATTTTTTATTTTCAAACAGGGTCTCGCTAAATTGCTTAGGTTGGTTTTGAACTTGTGATTCTCCTGCCTCAGCCTCCAGAACCGCTAGGATTACAAGCATGAGCCACCAAGCCCAGCACTCTTAAGCAATCACCAACACTCGATTTTCACCACCACAATTAACTACATTGATCTTATCTATTGTATGCATGTGAATTATAGTAGAACATTCTATTTCCTCAGATGCCACGACTTTAAGCTCGGCTTTATTTTTTAAAAATTGGGAAAGTCATATTAATATGAAGTAATTCTTTAGAAAGTTCAGTTTAAAGAATACTTTATTCCACCTGGGTGCAGGGGTGTTTTCCTGTAATGCCAGATACTAGGTAGGCTGAGGCAGGAGGATTGCAATTTCGAGGACAGCCCGGAAAAAAAAAAAAAGTTGGGGGGGAATGTAGGGGGGATAGGGTTGTACCTCAGTGGTAAGATGCCACTGAGGGGTTCAATCCCAAAGCGACACGGAGGGGCTAATAAATTTTTTTTTAAAAGCCTTTATTCCAATTTGAACGCGAGCTTATTTCCCAAGATTCCTAGCGCCCGCCCTTCCTACTGCCCCGCCTCCCTCTTAGCATAAACTTGTTTACTTCTTTCAGCCCCTCCCCCAACCGACGAACCTAAAAACATTGTCTATGAAACGGATAAAAATGACTGAATTTCACGAAACGCAATTTCCCAGTGACAGAAAAAACTCGTGATTTAAAGTGATCACACTTCGAATGCCTCACATTGTTCAGAAAATGAATGACTCTGAGCTGCCGGCCACACCATATGGCTCCCATCTCTTCGTTTTAACGCCCAAGTTTCTAGAGTACCTTTCTCTCCTACCCCGCAGAACTCTTGATACAAAGACTCGCTGACCTGCTTCTCTCAAACCTCCCTCCTTCCCTGAGACGCAGCAGCTTATAGTTATGTCTCAAACCCCAAACGCCGGCCCTCACGAAGCCGTTGAACACTTTAGGATCTGTTATCCCACTCCTCCCACTTCCTTAGTGTGTGCCAAAAATGCTGTGCCTTGCTTCGCTCCACAAAAGCCTTCCACGCAGATACTCACTGCCCGATCCTGTCGCCATCTTGGCCCCGAAGTCTCCAACGCCTGCGAGCTAGAGTCATGTAAGACCCAACACCGGGAACTCTGGGAAATAGAGTACGGGCGTTGGTTCGCGGTGCCTCCTGGGAAATGTAGGTTTTTCATCCAAGTCGAAGCAAGAGCCTTAAACCAGTTATCTTGTGCTTTCCTGGAAAGCACTGTTGCCAAAGTAGGGCAGAGATGGCAACCGAAGCCTCAGGATTTCCTTTAGGCTTTTTATAAAAGAAATGTCTGAGTTCAAGGAAAAGAATTGAAGGGAAGTAATCCCAGGAGAAACAACTCCAAACGCATGACAGTTGGTAACCCGGATCCACATTACAGGTGAGAGGTCAAGCTGAATCAAACGGTCTCCCGGGTCTTCCCCGCCCCTTTCCTTACGCTGATTGGTAACTGCAGGCTTCGTTTCTGATTGGCCGAACGAACTCAGTGCATAATTTAAAACATTGTATTAGGAACAAAGCTGCACCTCATGGGCGGAGTTGAGCTCTCCGGTAGCGAAAGTCCAGGTTCTGTTGCTGGGATTCAGCTGGTACCTGAGAAGCAGCGAGGGCCGCGTCTTCCAGTAAGTGTGCCGCCGGGCTGGAACTGAGGTTCCCAACTCTTGCCCATGCAGAGTAGGCTTTCACAAAGAGGAACTGCAGCCATCTCCCTCTCCGCACTACCCGCTCTCTTTCTTCCCTTAATACCTGTATTCTTTCGGTGGGCTTTCGGGTGAGGTTGCAAATGGACTCTTGGATCCTGACATCACTTCCACAGCATTGGCAGGCCAGGCACCCTGCTTGGAGCGTGGCCTTCCACTTTTGGAGCCAGATATCTATTAGTTGCTGTTCACGTTTAGAAAAGAAGCCTTAGACTTGATTTAAATTATTCAATATCCCCTCCCCTTCCTCTTTGCTAGTAATTAGAGAAAATACAGAGTTGCAATTCAGGTTGTGAACCGAGTGCCCTGGGGCAAGGGCATTGTTGCTCCTTCCATTTGTTATTCTTCCTACATACTCTGTCTCTTTTTAGACCTAGGCTGCCTCTGCTGCCATGTCTCAAGGAATCCTTTCTCCACCTGTGGGCCTGCTGTCTGATGAGAATGTGGTAGTCTCCCCAATGTTTGAATCCACAGCTGCAGATTTGGGATCTGTGATCCGGACAGACCTACTATCAGACTGCTCTGTCATCTCCACCTCCCTGGAGGACAAGCAGCAGGTAAAAGAATTGAATAGTGGCCTGTAGTGGTGGTGGTGGTGGTGGTGGTGGTGGTGGTGGTGGTGGTGGTGGCGGCGGCGGCGGCGGCGGCGGCGGCGGCGGCAGCACATGCCATAATCCCAGCATCAGGAGGATCACCAGTTCAAAGGAATCCTCAGCAACTTAGCAAAGCCCTAAGCAACTCATTGAGACCCTGTATCTAAATAAAATACAAAAAAGGGTTGGGGATGTGGCTCAGTGGTTAAGTGCCCCTGGATTCAATCCCCAGTACCAAAAAACAAACACACATAAAGAATTGGATAGTGGCTTGGGGGCAGAAAATTATATTCTCAGCCTATAATCCTCCATATAGGATAGTTTAATGTCAACGACCAGTAATCCCTAAGGTCTGAGACAACAATTTAAACTAAGGGCATGACAAGTAAAAAATGTAGACTTGTATGCCCATAAGAATAACTACTATTTAGAGCGCTCACCTGGCATGCGTGCAGCCAGGGTTTGATCCTTAGCACCACATACAAACAAAGATGTTGTGTCCGCCGAAAAGTAAAAAATAAATATTAAAATTCTCTCTCTCTCTCTCTCTCTTAAAAAAAAAAAAAGAATAACTACTATTTGCATTGCACTAATTAAATAAAGTGCATAACTCTTAGGTAATCTCTGAGACAAGGATAAATGCTTCTGTCCATTTTGAGACCCAGTTATGTTAAATGATTTGTACAGGCTGGAGAGGGTAGCTCAGTAAGTGGAACCCATGCTTAACATGTAAGACCCTTGATTCAAACCCCCCCCCACTCCCCCACCCACCCCCCACGATTATTTGCACATGGTGACATTACATAAGTAGAATGTACATTCAGGTTTTAATAATATCTACCATTGCTTCCATTTTTTTTAGCCTTTCTTGCTGCAAAGCTGGGGTTTTTCAGCTACAGCATTTCTGACATTTGGAGGCTGGATTCTTTATTGTAAGGAGCTGTCCTGTGCATTGTAAATGTTGAGCATCATTCCTGGCCTCTGCCCACTAGATGTCAGTAATGCCTTCCCACTTTAACAACCTAGTGTTCTTTGAGGGGAAATAATGGCCCTGGTTAAAAACTATTGTGCTAGGCCTTATGCTAAATGTTAACATATGTCATCACATTGTTTTTTTCCCCCCTCTTAGGAACTAACAAAGTTTTTATGAAAGCAAAATCCTTGATAGCATCCCTCATTAGGAACTACTGGAGCCTTTAACATCCCTCATTAGGAGCTATTGGAGCCTTTTAGAGTTCCTGGGCCATAGTAGGCATTCTCTATTTGTTGAATGAATGATGTTGGTGCTATTATTAACCTCACTATGCAGATGAGGAAACTGAGGCAAAGAGAATTTAAAGAACTTGTTCAAGAGCTCATAATTATTAAATAATGGAATTGGTACTCAAATTTAGGTGTGTCTATGTCCAAGGTGCTCTAACTACTATACTCTGCTATTGTATCACATGCTGATTTTCATACCACTCAACCAATTCTAACTCAGATAATTGGTGTGGCAAGCCAGGTTTGCAGGGTACTGATGAGAGAGAGAGGGTGACAAAGGAGTAAAAAAGGTCATGTGGGTTAGAATGATTGTAGAACCAAAGAGTAGTTGCACAGAAACATTTGAGATGGAATGGGCTTGTGTTAACCTGATTCCTAGGAAGTGTGCTATTTGCCCATTTGTTCAGAGGTAACTTCCGAGATTAATATGTGATTCTGGGCTGGAATTCTACCACAGGTTCCATGTGAAGACAGTACAGAGAAGGTGAAAGTATACCTGAGGGTCAGGCCCTTGTTACCTTCCGAGTTGGAACGACAGGAGGATCAGGTGAGTGTTTGAGGAGGAGGCTTTAAAGTGGAATGATACAGTAAAGAAGAGATTCTCCAGCAACATTTCCTTCTATAAAAACTGTATTTCCCCCTTCTCAGGGCTGTGTTCGAATTGAGAATATGGAGACCCTTGTTCTGCAAGCACCCAAGGACTCCTTTGCCTTGAAAAGCAACGAGCGGGGAATTGGCCAAGCTACCCACAAGTTCACCTTTTCCCAGGTATGGATATACTAGTCTTTAACCAAGGAATCAGCATGCAGGGATTTTAATCAGTGGGAGAAACAGGACTAGGATTTAGGTCTATCCATCTCCAAAGCCCTTGCTTGTGACCATTATATTAGCCCATAGTGTGTGCAAATCAGGCTTGGTGCATAGCATTCTTTAAGTATTTCTTGATTTGGATGAAAGATGGACTAATAGAGAGTAGTTGAGTCCTCAGTGATTAGGAATAGTTGACAGCAAGGCAGATAGAACCTTCTGTAATGGGCTCCAGAGCCAACCACCCAGGAAGGGTGGCTTGCATAGAATGCTGGCTCTGCATAGAATGCAAGTGGGAGATGAAGAATGGACCTCTGAGTTACTGGGTCTGTCTACAGATCTTTGGGCCAGAAGTGGGACAGTCATCCTTCTTCAACCTGACGGTGAAGGAGATGGTAAAGGATGTACTCAAAGGGCAGAACTGGCTTATCTATACATATGGAGTCACCAACTCAGGGAAAACTCACACGATTCAAGGTGAGTAGTAAGGCTTCACAGTATTGCTGATTGGCCTTTGATGGTGGATTGACCTGTAATTACTTTTTGGTGCTCTGAATCAGAGGGAGAAAGACACTTGCCTCAGCTGTCCATCATTCATATGCCTCTAGGTACCATCAAAGATGGAGGGATCCTGCCTCGGTCATTGGCTCTGATATTCAATAGCCTCCAAGGCCAACTTCATTCAACACCTGACCTGAAGCCCTCACTCTCCAATGAGGTAATCTGGCTAGATAGTAGGCAGATTCGACAGGAAGAAATGAAGAAGATGTCCCTGCTCAGTGGAGGCTTTCAAGAGGTGAAGTGTTGGTATACATGAGGCAGGGGTAGGGGATACAAATCTCAGGAAAGCTTTGTGCTTACCTCCTCCCCATGTCCCTTCAGGAGGAGCTATCTACCTCTTTGAAGAGGAGTGTCTACATTGAAAGTCGGATGGGCACCACTACCAGCTTTGACAGTGGCATTGCTGGGCTCTCTTCTACCAGTCAATTTATCAGCAGTAGCCAGCTGGATGGTACGTATCATGAATGTGCTCTTTGCCAAGTAATAAGAGGAACCTACTCCCTCCTCCTAGCAGCTACCAGGGGAGCAGACCCAAGGTTACAACTTGAGCTCCACCTTCCAATGGCCCCTGCAGTCCAGAGGTTAGATGAATTGCCCAAGGATTGATAGTCTATACATTGGCTTTCTCCTCAGAAACAAGTCACCAATGGGCACAGCCAGACACTGCCCCAGTAAGCATACCAGCAGACATTCGCTTCTCCATCTGGATCTCCTTCTTTGAGATCTACAATGAGCTGCTTTATGACCTGTTAGAACCACCTAACCAGCAGCGGAAAAGGCAGACTCTGCGGCTATGCGAGGATCAAAATGGCAATCCCTATGTGAAAGGTATGTGAATGTGGAGAAAAGCCAGGAAGAAACCCTGGAGGGGGTTGAATATTACCATCTTAACACCTTTCTCTCCTCTGACCCCAGATCTCAACTGGATTCATGTTCAAGATGCTGAGGAAGCCTGGAGACTCCTAAAAGTGGGTCGTAAGAACCAGAGCTTTGCCAGTACACACCTGAACCAGAACTCTAGCCGTAGGTGAGTGAATTTTGAGAATAAACCCTTGACTATATCTAGGAAACATTAGTCTTCCACCTGGTCAGGAAAGATATTCAATGATTTTCCTCTTTTTCTTAACTTTCAGTCATAGCATCTTCTCAATCCGGATCTTGCACCTTCAGGGAGAAGGGGATATAATTCCCAAGATCAGCGAGTAAGTTTTTCCACTTAGAAATTTGATCTTGCCAGATGTGGGTGCACACCTCTTATCACATCTACTCAGGAAGCTGAGGCAGGAGCATCACAAGTTGAAAGGCAGTCTAGGCCACTTGGAAAGGGGATGTAGCTCAGTGATGGAGCACTTGGCTAGCATGCATGAGGCTCTGGGTTCAATCCCATTATTAAGAAAAAAAGAAAGGAAGAAAAGAAAGTTTGATTTTCTTGATCACTTAGTCATTGTGGGAGCAGAGGGAGGTCCTCAGAATTACTTGTTCTTACTTGGGTACAGAGATTCTTGGTGGGCCCTCTCCTCTCCAAAACAATATGATGGGCCATAAGCTTACATTATATGAGGTCCTTATGCCTGATCCTGTGCATCATTTTAGGCTTTCACTCTGTGATCTGGCTGGTTCAGAGCGCTGCAAAGATCAAAAGAGTGGTGAACGGCTAAAGGAAGCAGGAAACATTAACACTTCTCTGCACACCCTGGGCCGCTGTATTGCTGCTCTGCGCCAAAACCAACAGAACCGGTGAGCTTTCGACTGTAAACTTGGGCTGGGATGGCCTAGGACTCTGCAATTTACCAAGACTTCCTGGTCACAACTGGGGATAGCCTTAGGATACCTAAGGATTAGAGTTCTTATTCACAGATTTATTACCTCTGGTTCTTTGCTAGGTCAAAGCAGAACCTGGTTCCTTTCCGTGATAGCAAATTGACTCGAGTGTTCCAAGGCTTCTTCACAGGCCGAGGCCGATCCTGCATGATTGTCAATGTGAATCCTTGTGCTTCTACCTATGATGAGACTCTTCACGTGGCCAAGTTTTCAGCCATTGCCAGCCAGGTGAGAAGCTGTAGGTGTTCTGATTGTGCCTACCTTGGGCTGCTAACTTTATAGAAATTTACCAGTGAACAGTTAAGGAGTTTATAATTAAGGTTTTTTTCCCCACCTTTAGCTTGTGCATGGCCCACCTGTGCAACTAGGACTCCCATCACTGCATTCATTCATCAAGGAACAGAGTCTTCAGGCATCCCCTGGTTTAGAGAAAGGGAGTAAGGCAGATCCAGGCCTTGACAACCACGCTGAAAATGAAGTTGACATCTCCATGTACAGCAAGGAGGTGAGAATACAAAAAAGCTTTGGTGCAGCAGCTTAATGGCTATACATTTTCCACGTAGTCTTGGGCCTTTTGGGGTCATGGGCATACATCTGACAAGTATGTTCCTTTTAGGAGCTCCTACAGGTGGTGGAAGCCTTGAAAACTCTGCTTTTGAAAGAACGACAGGAAAAGTTGCACCTGGAGGTGCAACTCCGTGATGAAATTTGCAATGAGATGGTAGAACAAATGCAACAACGGGAACAGTGGTGCAGGTACTGGCATACTGACCCCTCTTACTGTCAAGTGGGACAGGGAATGGATCATCCTCCAAGTTTACTCCTCAAAATCTTCACTCACGGGCTGGGGCAGTAGTAGAGTGCTTACCTTGCACACGTGAGGCACTGGATTCAATCCTCAGCACCACATGAAAATAAAGATATTTAAAAAAAAAAAAAATCTTCACTCACTTCTTTTTTCTCCTCTGACAGTGAGCATTTGGACACCCAAAAGGAACTAATGGAGGAAATGTATGAAGAGAAACTAAAGATTCTCAAGGAGTCACTCACAAGTTTTTACCACGAGGAGATTCAGGTAAGTTACCCTGAACCAGCCCCAATTAGCTACTCAGATTTCTGTCACTAATTTGCCTGAGGTTAACAGACTTTATAAACTCTGGTAAGAGCAAGCATTTATAATATATAGAACTCCTTTTCCGTATTCCCTTTAGGTGCTTTGTACATGTTTAATGTATGTTTAGTGAATTAAGGGGTTTAGTTGGGCAAGAATTAATAGAAGTGGTAGCAAATAGGTTTTTGAAGTATTGGGAAAGTTTTTGTTCATTGTTTGTCATCTGTTTCTGCAAGTATTTGTCTGACCCTTAACAGAATTGTGCTCTCTACTTCCCTCTTAGGAACGGGATGAAAAAATTGAAGAACTAGAAGATCTCTTGCAGGAAACCAGACAGCAATCTGAGGCCCATCAACAGTCAGGGTCTAAATTATCCATGCGGCGGTCAAAAAGGTTGGCAGCTTCTTCCTCTACTCAGCAGCTCCAGGAGGTTAATGCTGAACTACAACAATGCAAAGGAGAGCTAAACTCTACCACTAAAGGTGAGGAAGGAGAGAAGGCAGAAAGCATGAGTGATTCAGGGAAAAGGTCGTATTCAAAACTGGGCTTTCTGATTCTAATTTCAACATAATTTCCTCAACTCCAAGCTGCAGAAAAGGTCCCCCTGACCTTTCACTCTAGGCTCTATGTGGCCTCACCTTTTATATTTACTGTTAACTACGTTAAAAAGAGGTAGGTCTAAAACTAGAAAATCTATGTGTTCAAGTTTCCTTGTTCTTTCCCTCAGAGCTGCAGAAGTATCAGAGAATGTTAGAACCACCACCCTCAGCAAAGCCCTTTACCAGTGATGTGGACAAGAAGTTAGAGGAGGGCCAGAAGGTAACCTTTCTGTTACAAAAGCTGTTACCTAAGGCAGTTTCTGATTCATGAGGACAAGGGGTTCTTTTGTGCAGGGTTCTGGGGAATGGCTTTTTCTTTTTCTGGGGAATGGCTTTTACTTCTCTTCAAATGGTGATCTAACCCCTCCACATCATTACCTGGTTGATCTTGGTACAATCTGATCCTACTCCTTTTTGTAGAATATAAGACTACTGCGGTCAGAGCTTCAGAAACTTGGTGAGTCTCTTCAGTCAGCAGAAAGAGCCTGTTGCCACAGCACTGGGGCAGGAAAACTTCGTCAAGCTTTGACCACTTGTGATGACATCTTAATCAAACAGGTTAGAACAGCCTAAATACCCCTCTTCTCTTACTAGCCCATTCCAGTATATATGTGAAAAAGGGTATCAGGAACATAAGAGAAAAAGATTTTTAGGATAAACTTAGAGTAAGGAGGAATTTCTCTTCCTTGCTAAATAAGAAATGATTCTTTGTGAAGCATTTACTAAATACTAATAGGTACTGTGGTAATGTATGTGCACCTTGTCATAACAACCATAGGGAGGCATATACTATCATATTTCATCTAAGATGCCACTGGCATCATGTTATATATTATTATTTTTTTTAATATTTATTTTTTTAGTTTTAGGTGGACATAATATCTTTATTTTTATGTGGTGTTGAGGATCGAACCCAGCGCCCCGCGCATGCCAGGCGAGTGCGCTACCGCTTGAGCCACATCCCCAGCCCATCATGTTATATATTATTAAGAAAAAAACTAACAAGCTGTGAAAACTAACAAACTGGTTTTTTTTTGTTGTTGTTGTTTTTTTGTTTTTAATTATGAGGCTGGGGTTGGAACCAAGGCAATACATTCTAATCCCAGAGATCTTAAAATGTTTAAGAAAAATGTACATCTTAGACTAAGCATACCTTTTTCTTTTTTCAGTGGTAGTAAGGGATTGAATATGGGGCATCACACTTGCTAGACATGTGCTCTGCGGCCCTTTTTATTTATTTTATTTAATTTATTTTTGTTACCGGGGATTGAACCCAAGGACACTCAATCTAAAATTTATTTAGAGACAGGGTCTCACTGAGTTTCTTAGGACCTTGCTAAGTTGCCGAACCTGGCTTTGAACTGGTGATTCTCCTATGTCAGCCTCCCAGCTGCTGGGATTATAGGCGTGTGCTCTTTTTATTATTTTTGAGACAGGGACCTACAAGTTGCCCAGGCTACCTTTGAACTTTTGATCCTCCTAAGTTTCCTGAATAGGTGGGATTACAGGTGTTATGCACAAAATTTTGTGTCTAGGGACTGAGGCTCTTGGAAGTTAAATAAACTTGTGTTAAAAAATGTCCTGTTCAGCACTGCTTGTGCTTGGTCTTAAAATTATATATCCTCTATTCAGTTATGAGCTCTAACCTTAAAGAGTTTATCTTTGAAGAAATAGTTACTAGTTACTAATAATGGATACATGCCACCTTGTTTTTCTAAATATACCATACAAAGATGCATTTGTTCTAACTTTACTGATATTCCCTAGGACCAGACACTTGCTGAGCTGCAGAACAACATGATGCTAGTGAAACTGGACCTTCAGAAGAAGGCAACATGCATTGCTGAGCAGTATCATACTGTGCAAAAGCTTCAAGGCCAGGCTGCTTCTGCCAAAAAGCGCCTTGGTACCAACCAGGAAAACCAGCAACCAAACCAGCAACCTCCAGGGAAGAAACCATTCCTTCGAAACTTACTTCCCCGAACACCTACCTGCCAAAGCTCAACAGACTGTAGCCCTTATGCTCGGATCTTGCGCTCAAGGCGCTCTCCTTTACTCAAATCTGGGCCTTTTGGCAAAAAATACTAAGACTGGGGAGGAAGAACACAGTCATCTCCCTATGTGGGTCAGCTGCTCAGCTTAATAAACAGACCTGTTTTCAGCTTTACCATATACCTGGAACTGTATGCAGCATGTAATACTCATATACTAGTTCCCCACACCTTTTGTATTATAATCACTTTTGTAATCTCATGTTTTTTCACTCATGGTTTCTATGTACACAAAAAAGTTATATTAAATAAAGATTATTGTTCACATTTTTTATTTAAATATCAAATTTAGCAAAATCATTAAAACAAATTATTAAAAGGGCAGAAAACCTGGTACTCAATGTCATTCTGGCCCCTAAGAACTTTGCATAGAAATGGCAACGAAGACCAGGAACTAGCATATACCAAGTCTAAGGTTTAATAATAATGAATTCAAGTGATATTAGATAGTCTACATGTTTAAATATAAAATGAGTATCATACATTAGGAGGTAAAGAGGTAATAAAAATGTTCTGGGAACAAGAGAAGGAAAACTAGATCCTGAGCCGAGAATGGTTCATAGCATCTACAAGTTCATTATAGCTGACATCACAGTCAAAGCATATTACCTGCTAGTGAACATGTGCACAGATCTGAAATCCTCCAAGAGCACCACAAAAATGATTCCCTTTACCTAGTCTAGACAGGTAAGGCTGACAAAATGTATTCTTTTGGAGATAGGAAGGAAAAAAACAATTATATCAAAAATTTATTAAAACCAGCATGAATTAAGTTTATTCTCAATATAGTCAAAAATGTTATTTTCAAAAGTCCATGAATTATCTGTAATTCTTGCTTTGCTTTGGTAGAGGTATAGCTAGTGCTATAGCCATCTTTGCCCTTAGGAAGGGTCATTAATAGTTCAAGTGGAGATTTTTTTGCCCTTCAACCCTAGTAAGTTACTTCCAGATTCCTTTTCAAAACTGTCTTGAAGAATGTCTCCTAGGTTAAGAACAAATGTATAGCTCCACTTTGTTTAAACCTAATCTCTAATATCGGAATAGGGATCGTAACTCAGCAAATTCAAGGAGTCACTTCTGTCTAGTGCCCTGACTCTTTCCTAGGGTAGTTAGTGCCCTTACTGCCAGAAAAGGGTAGAGTGGCAGATTTTCTCTCCCTTTCTTGCCTGTCCCACTCCCAGCAGCATTAAAACCTTGTTCCTGTAGCATTGCCTGTGCTAAAGTGCTGTAAAAGGTATGTTTTAATGGGGGTGGAGAGAAAGGGCACTGAGAAGAAGGCCAAGATTGACAGCCACTCTGAATAGAAGGAAGATAGAAGTGCTTCTGCTTCTAACTGGCAAAAGACAGAATCTGTTTCTGCCAGTATTCTTCTATCTGCCTCTGAAGGTAATTATATAAACTGTCCCCAAGGAGCTATTTCCATCTATAGAAACAAAAAGAGCTGCAGTCCTTGGAAGGACAGACCTGGCCATTCTTTACATGAAGGTAAGGCTTAATATGGGTCTAGAAAAGTGCTAACTTGAAAGTAGCCAACTATGGTGTGACAGAAGACAAGTTAAGTGGAGAAACTCTGCGTGTGGGGGTGTTATTAGCAGACAATGAAGCAGGGAGAAAAAAGGGAGCAGGCATCTCGCCCGTGGGAGTTTCCCCTTGGTTCCGAAGCTGCAAGATTTGCCGGAGCAAGGCTTTACCTTCTTCCCGGGTCTGAAAGAAAGTCAGGCAACTGTTTCAAAATATATTCAAGGCTATTCTCAAAAACAGGTTATTAAGACAACGATGATATACAAGTTCCACAGATCAAAGAAGGCTTTCCACTGATATTCATACCCACTTTCCACCTATACATCATGGTAATGATCATACATTCTAGCCTCAAATCCAAACCCTTTACGAAAGAACTGATACGTACATCATTGAATGCACAACACTTTTGGGCACAAGTTGAAGCTTCATCCCACAGCTTGCACTTAAAATAGTATTGGGCCAGATAGCGGAAAGCAGTGCTTTCCTCCAAGTGTTCCACTATTTCCTAGACAAGAAAAGCAGAAATGTCTGAGATAGTAAGAATAAGACTGGCAACACAACTCTCATGTTATGACACATACCCCGCAGGAATAGATATCTTGGATATATTTGATATAACACTGGGCAGCCTGTTCGGACTCAGTCAACTGTTCATGAAGCCTACAAAAGAAAATTGGCTTTAAATACAAATCAGACCTCAAAGCAAATGAGTGACAAAAAAATAAGTAAGTTCTAAAAAAATGACAATACACACACAAGTACAAATTTTGACATAAATGACACAAGACCCTGAAAAAGTCTTAGTACCCACAAGATGTTACGGTTACTATAATAAAGTTTAGATTCAGGGGCTGGGAGTAGCTCAGTGGTAGAACACTTGCCTAGCATGCATTAAGCCCTGAGTTTGATCCCTAGCACAAGGGAAAAAAAAAAGGCTGAGGATTGGGGGTGGGCAGTGGGACATCTATTATCCCAGCTACCTGGAAACCTGAGACAGATGGATCTCAAGTTCAAGGCCAGCCTAGACAACACTGTCTTAAAATAAAAAAAAGGTGTGTACATAGCTCAGTGGTAGAATGCTTACCTAGCAAGTGTGATGCCCTGGGTTTGATACTCAACATGGCAAAAACCATTATTTTACCACTACCAACGGAGGGAGAGTTACGAATAAATATTTAAACTGGGTATATAATCTCGTAAAAATTCCCTGGTAATACTGAAAATGAGACTGAAAAATAAACCAAGCAATTCAGATTTAAGAATCTATAAATAAACTGGGAGAAACTAAATTGCATTTAAATACCTCTTTTCCAACTATTTTGAGCTATTACCAATTTTTCCTTTGAGGGAGATTGATCCTTAACGTAGTTTTCCTAGACTGCTCTAACACAAAAATGTCATTTCTCTCTCTTTTCTTTTCAATTAAAAAAAAAAAAAACCTTTATATTAATTTTTTTATGTGATGCTGAGGATTGAACCAGTGCCTCACACCTCGTGAGGTAAGTAAGTGCTCTACTACTAAGCTACAACCCCAGCCCTCTCTCTTTTTAAAATATTTATTTATTTTTTTTAGTTTTAGGTGGACATGATATCTTTATTTTATTTTTATGTGCTAAGAAATGAACCTAGTGCCTCACGCATGCTAGGCGAGCAAGCTACCACTTGAGCCACATCTCCAGCCTTCTCTCTCTTTTTTAAATGCAGTGCTAGGGATCATATGTGCCATTTAAGCACTCTACTACTGAGCTATATCCCACCCATCCATTTACTTTTTTCAATTCATCTTGATCCCTTGCCTAATAGGGAAAACTATTTCCCCTTCAAAGAGGAATGACATTTTCGAGATTCAAATTCCCACACTCATGTATGACAATGGAAGGGCGGGAGGCTTTAAAACATGCAAGACCCACGATCCTAGAAAAGCCAATAGAGGGGCTGGGATTGTGGCTTAGCAGTAGAGTGCTGTCCAAGGCCCTGGGTTCAATTCTCAGCACCACATAAAAATAAACAAACAAAATAAAGGTATTATGTCCAACTACAATTAAAAAATAAATATTAAAAAAAAGGACAACAGAAATATCAATAGTATTTCTCTCCTTTCACTCACTTTGCCAGTTTCACCAGAGCCATTTTCTCCACATCTCCCACAGCATAAGCTCTCCAATAACACTGTCAAAAAAAATTAAACCAGTTACTTTGACCATCATCCCATGTGCCATCATTAATCACATAAAGGGAAAGGTCCTACAAGCTTCCTAGGAATTCAGATTTGCAAAATACAAGACATTTTTGCCATTTCTAATAGGTTCAGGCTATAAACAGCATTCCCACTAATGATCTCAGCACACCTTTTTTTTAGCCTATGCACCTGTAAATATTCAGACTTTTCCTTACACATAGATCAATATAAAGGAAAATTAGAGCATATAGCCCAATCTTTTTCTAAACAGCAGATTTCTACTCAAATTCTCTAGACCTCAGTTTCAGGTACCTTTTTGGCTTCCACTAGTTGATTGAGTTTCTCATAACATTCTCCTAATGCAACCAGCATACGAGAATCATTGGGCCTAAGAAAAAAGAGGAATAGGTAGTTTGTGCAAAGACTTTATTGATAACTGAAGTCTTCCATTGAGGAACTAGCACCACTATTTCAAATCTATGCAAGGTTTGACCTTTATTCTAATACTTCATATAATTAGGTTACTTTGTGTTCATAAATTGTACTATTAATCCATTAGTGGAAGAGATTAAATAAAAATGACCAAACAGCTTTAGCAAGCTTAAATTCAGGTCTCCAAAAGCCGAAACCATTCTCTGAGATTCATGAATAGCTACTGAAACAGCCCTTCCCACACCAGATACATTGTAAAGTGACCAGACTTACCGAAGCTGGTGGGCCCGTCTGTAGTAATATAGGCAGTAAAATGGCATCTTAAGGATTTCATAGGTCTGCCCAAGGCCATACCAAGCTCTGTAGTCCCGCTTGTTGACCTCAATGGCATGTCTAAGAAATGAAAATGAAAGAATGTTAAGAAAGCATAATCAAGGCTAGAAACTTGCAGGCTCAACTGAGGCTCCTAACACAGCAATCCTCAACCCCCAACTAGATGCTCACCGATAAGCCTGGATAGCAGCAGATGTATTTTTCATTTCCATGTACTCATGCCCCATCAGTGTCCAGGCCCCAAGATACCGAGGATTCAACTTTAGGGCTCTCTGGAAATATAAGGCCGCTTTCTCATGCTGAGAACGTAAACTATAATAATTGCCTGATTTAAAAAAATAAAAAAAATTATATTTATATATATATATTTATATATTTATATATATATATATATTATATATAAAGGCAGAAGGGTAAAAATAAGTCTTCTAAAATAACATTCTACCAGGTAAGCATGAAACTTTGCAGAAAAGCCAAATTTTAAACAAGGGGAATATTATCATTCCCTTAGCAAATATAGTTAATCTATCACAAATTCTGGTTAACACACACACACACACAAACAAATGTGTTCCTGCTGGGTGTGATGGCATGAATCTATAATCCCAATACCTCAGAA
Source organism: Callospermophilus lateralis (assembly GCF_048772815.1). Lineage (NCBI taxonomy): Eukaryota > Metazoa > Chordata > Mammalia > Rodentia > Sciuridae > Callospermophilus > Callospermophilus lateralis. The sequence goes on along the minus strand of NC_135309.1, from coordinate 74,830,202 downwards.
GGGTAAGATAGGAGGATCTCAAGTTTAAGCCCAGCCTAGGCAATTTATCAAGACCCTGTCTCAAAATAAAAATTAAAGGGCTGAAGATATAGCTCATAGGTAAAGCACCACTAGGCTGAATCCCCTGTAGTATAAAAAATAAAGTTGTTCCCAAATACTGCAAGTTTTTCTTCATTAATCTCATCTGGAAATAGCATTTATATACTCATTTTCTTAATATAGTATATGAAATTTCAATAGTATACTTTAGCTTGGTGGTTTTCAAACTATATCCCTTCAAGCCTAAATTTGTAAGGAAGTATCCCTAAGGGTTAAAAAAAAATAGAGCTCAGAGAGTTTTCCCTCCTCAAGAAACAAGGCAGTTCTAATCACTTGTTCCAAAAACAGCAAGCAAAAGACTTTAGTATTCTGGGAAAGGTTTTATTTTAAGAACCTAAAAGCCATTCATCTTACATCAGTGGCAAATAGATAAACAACAGTGGTATATCCAAACAATGGAATATTACTCAGGAATAAAAAGAACTACTGATATCTGCAACAACATTGATAAACTTCAAAAACATGCTAATTCAGAGAAGTCAGACAATAAGACTACTGCAAAATTTCATTTATATCAAATTCCTAGAATAGGCAAAACTACAAACCTGGAAAATAGAAATGTTTGCCAGGAGATGGGAATGGGACCAACTACAGACAAGATAACTTTTGGAGATGATGGAATATTATAAACTGGATTATGATGATGATGATTCCAAACTGTAAATTTATAACTCATTTAACTGTAAACTTAAAATAGGTAAATTTTATGCTATGTAAATTATACCTCAATAAAGTTATTTTTTTATATCTTTTAGTTGTAGTTGGACACAATATCTTTATTTTATTTATTAATTTTTATGTGGTGCTGAGGATCGAACCCAGGGCCCCACACATGCTAGGCGAGTGCCCTACCACTGAGCCACAATCCCAGCCCAATAAAGCTATTTTTTTTTAAGAAAGAGAGAGAGAGAGAGAATTTTTTAATATTTATTTTTTAGTTTTCAGTGGACACAACATCTTTTATTTTTTATTTTTATGTGGTGCTGAGGATCAAACCCAGCACCCTGCACATGCCACACGAGCGAGCTACCACTTGAGCCACACCCCCAGCCCCAATAAAGCTATTTTTTTAAAGGAATAAATTAGAGCTATACCAAGACTTGGTGGAATTTTCATGAGGTATCTAATGAGAAAAGCAAAATGCAGAACATTAGTATAAAATTTGATCCTACTTTTGTTAAGCAAGTAGCCCATTATACCCTGCATATATGTATATATTCTAATGTGGTATGAGAACATGTTAATACAATAACTTAAGGGTAAAGAATGCAACAAGCAAAAAAAAAAAAAAAAAAAAACCTGTACTTAAAAGAATGTCCTTTATGGGCGGGAGTTGTGGCTCAGCTGCAGAATGTTCGCTTAGCACATATGAAAGGCCATGGGTTCGATCCTCAGCACCACATAAAAATAAATAAATAAAATGAAAGTACTGTGTCCAACTACAACTTAAAATTTTTTTTAAAAAAGTCCTTTATATATTGTATTAATTGCATGTGCACAAATTAGATTCAAAAATAGATTTAGATACACAAACACACACACATTTACACATACATACACTTACAAGAAACATAATAAACTACCAAGTAAAAAATAGAAATTATGGAGTAATTACATAATGTGATTCCATTTTGATAAGCTAACCAAAAAACCCCCAAGTCTTCCATTTATGTCTTTTAAATCTGTCTAGACTCAAGCCTTTTAGTTTGATTAAGGAGAAATCAATTATATAAATTATCTGTACTCTATACCTAGTTATTTAAGTTTAAACTCAATTTCATGTTCATCTAGGAAAAAGCGGGATGGAGGACTTTATGTCCTACACAAAGATATCTTTGCTTCTGCCACTGACTCAGATTCAGAAATGGAAGCGTAAGCAGATCTAGGCAGAGTGCCCAAAGATGAACTTTTGTAATAAAGAAGAGGTAGGATAGTGACAGCAAGGGTATGAGACTCAGTAGTTAAAGAAGTCAGGATAACAAAGAAGATATTAGGGAGGACAGAACTAGCAAGTTCTGCATAAGGATTAAGTAGATGTAAGAGCTAAAATGTACTGAATGATTATAATTTTTCTGGCAATTTACAGTATTGTAAGTTTTGGATATGTATTTATTTTTTAAATCTTTACAACTACATGAAAGAAGGTTTTATTTATTATTCTCCTCTTATAGATGAAAATACTAAAGCACAGAACTCTGTCCAAAGTCAGCTACTTAGTATCAGAACCTAGTGAGGTACAGTGGCCCCTGCCTGTATCCCACGCAGGAGGCTCAGGTAGGAGGATCACAAATTCAAAGCCAGCCTGGGCAACTTAGTGAGATCATCTCTCAAAATAAAAACTCAAAAAGGGATGGGGAGGGCTGGGGTTGGCTCAGACGAAAAGTGCTCGCCTAGCATGCGTGAGGCACTGGGTTCGATCCTCAGCACCACATAAAAACTAAATAAAGGTATTGTGTCCACCTAAAACTAAAGAATAAATGTTAAAAAAAAAAAAAAGGCAGGGGCGGGGGAGGCTGGGGATGTGGCTTAGTGGCAGAGTGCTCCATGAGTTCAATCCCTAGTACAGGGCAGGGAAAAAAGTATCGGAATCCAGATTTAAACTTGCACAGTCTGGGCTGGGATGTAGCTCAGTAATACATTGCTTACCTAGCATGTGCAAGGCCCTGCATTCAATTTTCAGCACCACAAAAAATAAAATAAATAAACTTGAGCAGTCTGGGTCTAGAGTCCAAATCTTAATTATGCCAAGATATACATATAATGCTGGCTCTTAGAGAAAGTGACTGGGACGCCTAAACAAGTGCAGAAGGAAACAATTCATATCAAGACGTAAAAGCAGAAGCAAGGACTAAACCATTCTTGCCATCACTCTCCTCTCAGGTTGTTTCATTCTCTCAAGTCCTCAGTTTCCTTTTTTCCTCTCCATCCTTCTTTCTCCTTTCCACTTTCTCTGTGCTGGCTATAATATGAAAAATGAAGTTCATTTTTTGTCATACCTAATGTTCCCTATTCTTAAATTTTTAAGGTAGGTGGGCTGAATTCCACAAACATTTATTGACTATATATCAGTAATTTTGCTGGGCATTATGGATATACTGAGGGAAAAAAGAACATTTCATTGAATGATTAAAAATAAAACAAAAGCATGGGCTGGGGTTGGGGCTCAGCGGTGGAGCGCTTGCCTGACATGTGTGAGGCACTGCATTTGATCCTCAGCACCACATAAAAATAAAAACAAATAAAATAAAGGCATTCTGTCCATCTACAACTACAAAAAAAAAAAAAAAAAAAAAAGAAAGAAAGAAAAAAGAAAATAAATAAAACAAAAGCAAAAAAACCCAAGAAACTCCTTAATCATTATTCTTCTTAGGCATATCTCCCCCACCCCTTTTTTTTTCTTAAAAGGTCTTTTATAGGGGCTGGGGTTGTGGCTCAGTGGTAGAGCGCTCACCTAGCATGTGCGAGGCCCTGGGTTCGATCCTCAGTACCACATATAAATAAATTAATTAAGTAAAGATATTGTGTCCAACTATAACTAAAAAATAAATATTTAAAAAAGGTCTTTTAATATGGCAAAATATTAATATCTGATAAACCTAGGGTGATTAAATCTCATATACAAAATCACACATACATTCATATATACATGTAAAAAGTCTGGAAGGACATACTGAAAATACCAATTGCAATTATCTCTAGAACTATATTAGGGTTCTCCTTTGATTTCAAATGGTTTCAAGTCAATAGGTTAAAAAAAAAAAGGAATCATTCATTATCTCCTCTACCTCTATTTTCTTTCATTATGTAAAAGTCACTATTATCAATCTGGTTAACCAATCACCAATTCCTGTTCATTCTACTTCCTAAATATCTTTTAAGTCCAATAGCCTCTCCACTCCTCCTGCCAATGTGTCAGCTTAGGCTCTCATCATCTCTACACAAGAGTCTCCTAGCTGGTCTCTCTACCTCTACTCTTGCCCTTTTTCTAATCCTCCCAGCACAATTGTTTCTGGTTGTTACTCCAAAATAAAAATCTGACCACTTTCATCACTCTCTAGTTAAATCCTCCAGAAGACACCTATTGGGTACAAAAGGCTACCTGAAATTTGTTCATTCCTACCTCTCACAAAATGCCCAGGCACAATGAAATATTTTCAGATACAATGTCTGTTACCTCTGGTCAAATGATACTCTTCCTGAGTCAACCCTTCTCCTCTCTTCTTGAATTCTTTTGTTCCTGCCCATCATTCAAGTATCACTTCTAATGAGCCTTCCCTAATCACAGACTGTAAATTAGATACCTTTCCTGTGTACTCCCTTAGCATCCTGTGTTTACTTCAATTATAACATTCAACCTGCTGATAGTTGTTTTCTTATTAGTCTTCTTCAGTAGGCAATTAGGGTAGGTACTGCAATACAAAGCATAGTGACTTGGCACACAGAAGAAACTCAAGAGACATTTCTAAATAAACTGGAGTTCCACCCTTACCTAATGTACATTAGAGTTCATTCAAAGTATTCTGATATTGAAAAGACCATTTGTTCTTTGCCTATTTGTGTTCCCAAAGGACTTACTATATTTTTGTTAATATTTACTTTGCTTTATAGACCATAATTTCAAGAGCTAAAAGTATTTAATCAAATGACTGATGAACTGAAATTTCATTAGTTTATTAATAACATCCTGACCTAGAAAGGTACAAATGTATGATCTTGATATAATGTGACCAAAGACCCAGGAACAGATATTCCTTTCATCTTCAGAAAACAGAGTCTTTCAATCAGAACCCACCATGCTTACTTTCTCCAGGAGTAGTCATTCACTTGTCTATATCCACTGATTATCAGGCCACATAGTATGGCCTATACAGGGTTATGGTTCTCAACCCTCAAGAGGGTGTTTGGCAACATCTAGAAATGTTTTTACTTATAACTACTGGGGAAAGGAAGTTACCAGTACCTAGTGGGTATAAGACAAGGCTATGCTAATACCGATGATGCACAGGACAGCCTCCAACAAAAAAGCTATCCAGCCCAAATCATCAATACCGTAGAGAAGAGATGGTCAGGTACAGGAAAATAGACACGCTCATCTCTTTTCATAGGACTGGAAATTCTAACACACTTTTTAGTCATATTAAAGTATAAAACAAACACACACACCCTTGATCTAGGCTTTTACGATTAGGAACTTATTACACAAAAATAGGTTCAAGCATCCAAAAACAAATGTATATGCATAAAGATGTTTCTTAAAGCAATTTTTATTTATATTAACAAAGACTAGTCACAACTTATATTATAAAAAATTACTAAATAAAGCCTGGTATGGTGGTGCATGCCTGTAATCCCAGCAACTCCAGAGGCTGAGGGCAGGAGATTACAAGTTCAAGGCCAGCCTCAGCAACTTAGCAAGATCCTCAACAACTTAGAGAGATCCTATCTCAAAAACAAAAAATAGGGACTGGGGATGTGGCTCAAGCGGTAGCGCACTCGCCTGGCATGCGTGCAGCCCGGGTTCGATCCTCAGCACCACGTACAAACAAAGATGTTGTGTCTGCCGATAACTAAAAAATAAATATTAAAAATTCTCTCTCTCTCCCTCCCTCCCTCCCTCTCTCACTCTCTCTTTAAAAAACAAAAAAATAAATAAATAAAAAGGACTAGGGATGTAGCTCAGTGGTAAAGTACCTCTAAGCTCAATCCCCAGTACCAAAAAAATAAAATAAAAAGATGGGGTTGTGGCTCAGTGGTAGAGCGCTTGCCTAGCATGTGTGAGGCACTGGGTTCAATTCCTCAGCACCACATATACATAAATGAATAAAATAAAGGTCCATCAACATCTAAAAAAATATTTTAAAATAAATAAATAAACAGACTAATAAATAAATAAATAAATAGGGCTGGGGATGTAGCTTAGTGGTAGAGTACTCCTGGGTTCGATTCCCAGCACCACCCCCCAAAAAATAAATCAATAAACAAAATTATTAAGCAGAAATATTTAATAGAAATAGATAATAAGGAGCTGGGGTTATGGCTCAGCGGTAGAGCACTCGCCTTGCATGTGCAAGGCCCTGGGTTCGATCCTCAGCATCACATAAAAATAAATAAATAAATAAAGGTTATTGTGTTCAACTACAAATAAATAAATGTTTAAAAAGAAAGAAAGAAGAAAGAAAGAAAGAAAAAATAGATAATAAGATGCTGAGGGCTGATGGCATAGCTTGGTGATAGGGTGCATGCTTAGCCTGTGGAAGGCCCTGGATCCAATCCCCAACACCAAAAACAAGGTACTATCATCAAAAGTAAAACAAATCAAAATGTACTAATATGGAAAGATGACAAACATATATCGTTTTAAAAAAAAAGCTACAAAGCAGTATTTACACAAAAATAGGTTATTACACAAAACTTATTACACAATACCTAGTGGATATAAGACAGGCTAATACCAATAATGCAGTATATAGTATAGTATATATAATGATTAGTTTTTACACACTATAAACACACACATATTTTTGGCATTCACACAAAAAACATTCTGGAGTGAGTGACGTTCACCAAACAACCTTAGGGTGGGATAACAGTAAGTTTTCATATTCTCTGGTTACATAATTTTCTCATCTTTGACACTTTAATACTGCTGTTATTTTTACATTCGTGATATTTATAACAAAAATAAGTCTTAAAAGAAAAAAATGTACTTAACTCTTACCAATTACACAGCACGTTTCTACACGGTATTTGTCAATTTCACAGAGGTTATGAGCCAGATAACTCAACTCAGATTTCATGCTCTGGGGAGAAAAAAGAAAAAAAAAAAAATCTAAGTCATGGAAAAGGGTTCTCTAAATAATTTCTCTTATAGCTAACACAAACAGGTAACAATCCAATCCAGGAGACTAAAATACAAAAGAGCTTAATCAAACCCAAGCAAGAGAAGCAGCTTACTCTGACATAAAGAAGGTTGGAGAATGTGTCCATATTTTCAATCCTGTAAGGGTCTTGTTTCCTTAGCTCATTGAAAATGGAAAGGGCTTTGTCAATATCTGCAGAAAGAACATAGCAAGTTCAGAAAACAACACAGTGCACCTATCAGGGTCTGAGGGTATTTCATTGTCCTTATTCACTCACCTCTGATATTGTGATAGGCAACTGCAATTTGGGAAACAATATATGAGCTTTTAGAAAAGCCCACATCAATGAGATTCTGATACTTTTGCAGGGCCTCCTCTATCAACTGCAACTCTGTGTATATATGAGCCAGAAAAAACTCTTTCATCCAGGTGTCTGGCAAAGACAGGAACTTCAGCTGGCAGCAGGAGAGAGAGGGACACACTTAATAAAATTTGACCTCTCTCCCAAATGAAAATCAAGGAACGATCTTTATTGTCTAAAGGGATTTACCACTAAAATTTTATTAAAGCACCTAATAATGAGTACAGGGTAATCCAACTAAGTGAATATGGCTTATAAGCACAATTAGGGAAGAATGATCTACTGAGAATTTTAAAGAAAAGGTGAGTCTTAGAGAATGGGTAGGGTTTAAATAGAGAAAAGGGGAAGGAAAATTAAGAAGATAACATTCGAGGCAAGGGCAACAACCTAAGTAGGGCCAAAACAGATATGATGTGTGTGAATAAGATGAGGAAACTAGCTTGGTTTGAGGAAGCTATATCCAGAAAAAGAGGAAAAATAAGATTAGGCTGGTAGGGTAGATCCTACCATGCAACAGATAATGGGGTACAACAGGAAACTACTATACATTTCTGCCAAGAGAATGACATGATGATGTGTCATTCATGCCAAGAATAAATTTTGAAACAATATGTAGGATGACTTTGAAATGTTAAGTGTAAAATGGGAAAGCCAGAGATAAAGTATCTATTACTTATAAGTAATTCAAATTTGAGATAACAGAGATGACAAAGAGAACCAAGACAAAGAGATGTACACAAGAAAGCAATCATGGCACTGTCTCATGATTGACTAGATTAAGGAAAATAAGAGAAAGGGAAAGACAAATAAATATGACTCTGAGGTGTCAAGATGTGAGTGTCTTGAGAAATAGCAAATGTAGTGAGATATCAAGATAGCAAGAATAATTTGGTAAGCAAGATGAGAAATTTGGTTTTGCATATTTTGAGTTCAGAGGTAAAACTTTCAGTGGAAATCCAGGAGGTAATTAGAGATAGGTGAAAATAAGTAAACAAAGGTCAGATCTCAGACACAGATTTTTAGCATAAATCATTACTTTGGCTCTTTAAAGCCAACAAAAGGAATTGTGTTGTTGCTTCCATTAGCCACTGAAGAATAGCAGAATGAACATCATAGACAAAGTCTTCTAACAGTGACTAATAAAGCAATTGCAGATAATAAAGCAGTTTCATTTACATTATTTCACTAATAAATTTCTAAATATTTACAGAATCCATGATATCTCAAAAGAGGCCTGAAAATGTTTTAGTATAATCCTTGATATCAGAGAAATCTTTCCTATAGTATCACTAGAATTAGAGGAGAAACTATAACACTTATTCCATAAAACAAGTTATAGGAAAACTTGAATGTCAAAACATGAATACAAAAAACATTCCAATATCAATGGATTTGAATCCAACAGCAGCTACTGAGCAAGATCTAGTTATCATCCAATGAAGATCTAAATTCTGAAATTGTGACAGGGACTAAAGACACAGCAAAGAGTTAGCTAAAGAGGTCATATGGGCAAAACTTCACCACCCCCCAATTACATTGGAAGCAGAGGGATCTTCACAAGGATCATCTCAATTTACCATCTCTTTGTCTGTGATCAGGTTACAGAGTTCTAACCAGGCTCCCCAATGCAAAGGCAAAACATGAGTAGCCTCCACAAACACATCAATGGCCTCCTTTACCAAGTCCAGTTTTCGAAGCACCACACCATACCTGGGAAAGAAGGAAATAATCACAGGAGAAGTTAATGCTTTATAATATCTCCCCTCTACTCAAGAATATATTATAGAAACTGGGTGCACTGGCATAAGTCTATAATTCCAGCTACTCAGGAGGCTAAAGCAGAAGGATCACAAGTTGGAGATAGCCTTGGGAACCTAGTTAGACCTTGTCCCAAAATAAAAAAGATAGCTAAGGATGTAACTCAGTGGTAGAGCACTTGCCTAGCATGTGCGAGGCCCTGTGTTTAATTCCCTGTACCACACTCACTCACACACAAAAAAGATATAGAAAGTTCCAAATTACTATAAAAACCACTTACAGATAAAGGCCAAATCCATCAAGTTCCCGAGCTTGATGCTTTTTGCTGAGCTCTACCCTCAATTCTCTAAGAGCCTCATTTTTCACTTGTCCTTTCTCCAGGGGACCTAGGAAAGAAACAAAGTCTCTGATCTAAGAGAAGGATGCTGGCTTTCATTTTCATAGATGTATATATTCCCTTTAGTTTCAACTGAAGGCTATACTTGAAACCTCCAGCAAATACTCATTAGTGTCCACTGATATCTTACATGTTCCGTTTACTTTATTCTAGAAATTGCAGCTAATAATGGGTCTGTAGACCTACACCCAAATAGTTGTTGGGTTTTTAAATTTGAATTAGTTATCATTGTCTAAAAATCAGAAGCCTCAATTAAAAATCTGAGTTTTTAGCTTCAGGAAACAGAGAAGGGCCAAAGGAAGAAGGCCCTAATAACATCAGGCCCAGAGTGCCACAAGGCAGCCCTCAGCTGAAGCTGGGTGCCAACAGGGTACATGAGATAAGCCATGTGCTCTGCAATTTGCAACAATGCATCTCAGTCCAGTTATATTACCTGACTGGATCCAACAGGCACTTAAATCTGCAATGCTACTTTTTAATCCAAGAGATAAGAGAAAAAAAATTCATACCTAGGCTATCAACAGTTTCATCATCCTTCTTTTTCTCTCCAGACTGTAAAAGAAATTCAACAAGCAGGTAGGTCTTTTTTCAATTTATTCTGAAACATGTTTTAAAACTACCCAAGAGTTCAAGTCCAACAAAAATGGCATCTGCTTTTGGTCATTAATTTCAAACAATCATTTGGGGGCTCCCACTGCCTAAATGTGGGATACTTTGAGTACCAAAGTAGTTCAGTAAGTACAGTAAATAATTATAAATAATTAAAAATATAGGAATCCAGCCAGGCTTGGTGTTACAAGCTTATAAACCCAGCTACTTGGGAGGCTAAGGCAGGAGGATTGCAATTGGAGGCCAGCCTGGACAACTTATCAAGATCCTGTAGAGTGCTCGCCTCATACATGTGAGACCCTGGGTTCAATTATCAGCACCACATAAAAACAAATAAGTGAAATAAAGGTATTGTGTCTAACTACAACTAAAAAATAAATACTTAAATTTTTTTTTTTTTTTTAAGAGCAGGGGATGTAGCTCAGTGGTTAAGCATCCCTAAATTCAATCTTTACACCAGTAATGTAAGGATTACATTATATTATAAATGCTTACACTTGTAAATGTATATAATATATAAAGTATATATATATAATTTTTTTTGCAATGTTGGGGATCAAACCCAATCCTCAGCACCACATAAAAATAAATAAATAAATACATTATAGGCAAGCACTCTACCACTGAGCTACCCCCAGCCTTATAAAATATTTTAAAAGATCTGTTCACACATAAAATAACTAAAAAAAAAAAAAAAGTAGGAAAATACATTCATAATATTCCAGAATTAAATACTTGTATTGCCCTTTACATTTACAATTTAACAGCCATGCAACAAAACAACAAATGTACTACAAATAAAGTGAAAACTGAATAGTTTATTTATTGGTACTGGGAATTAAACCCTGAGGCACTGAGCTACATCTCCAGCCCTTTAATTTTGAGACAGGGTCTCACAAAGTTGCCAAAGCTGGCCTCAAACTTGTAATCTTCCTGACTAAGCCTCTCAAGTCACTAAGATTATAGGCATGCACCACCATCCCACACTGTTATAAATTTAAAAATCAACTCAGGCTGGGATTTTTCTATTTAATTCTAAATATGAATGCCTCACTGAAAGCAAAGTAACACCTTAAAATTGCCCTCACCAAATATCTGGAGTACATATATAGGAAATAGGCTTTCTTGCTATTACAGCCATGTAGGAAATGTGCTGCCCGGTCATATTCTTTAACATCAAAGTAGGCCTTGGCCAGGGTATAAGCATCCATATCCTGGGCATCCTCCTAGAAAAGAGACAAGTCCATGTAAATAACTGAAAATAGGACAACAAAAGTTCAAACATAAGAAACATATTCAGTAATTTCAAGATATAAGAAAAGTGTTTTTTTTTTCTATTTCCAGAAAGCTAACACATATGTAGATTTTTCATGCAGCATTTTTATATATGTACTACCAGGCAAGTTCTTTCTTTGGAAAGAACTACTTCTTTCCAAAATACTTTTCAAATAAAAAGGTGGTGAAAAAGACAAAGACACACACACACACACACACACACATTTTTTTTTTTTTTTAAATAACTAGGTATCGAATGTAGGGGTACTCTACCACAGAGCTACATCCCCAGCCCTTTTTATTCTTTTTTCTTTTTGTTTTTGTTTGAGACAGGGTCTCACTAACTTTTCCCAGGCTGGTCTTGAATCTGCAATCCTACTGCCTTAGCCCCATGTAGCTAGGATTACAGGTATGCATCACAAAACCTGGCAAAAGACAAAAATCTTAAAAATTAAACCAACACACATAGCTGGGTGCAGTGCCAATGCCTATAATCCCAGCAACTTGGGTAGCTGAGATAAGAATACTTCAAATTCAAGGTCAGCCTCAGCAATTTAGAGACACTCTGACCCAAAATAAAAAAATAAAAAGGACTGGGGATGTATCTCAGTAGTAAAGTGTCCCTGAGGGGCTGGGGATGTGGCTCAAGTGGTAAGCGCGCTTGCCTGGCATGCGTGCGGCCCAGGTTCGATCCTCAGCACCACATACAAACAAAGATGTTGTGTCCGCCAAGTACTAAAAAATAAATATTAAAAATTCTCTCTCTCTCCCTCTTTCTTTAAAAAAAAAAAAAAAAGTGTCCCTGAGATCAATCCTCAGTACCAAAAAAAACAAAACAAACCATTAAATCAACATACTCAGAAACTTATATTGTTTCTTCAAATGTCATTAGGAAGTTGCAAATGGTTTTGTGTTCAGGACCTGAATTCATTTTCTGATTCTTGGTCTCTGTTTCATGAGCATGCATTTTCCTTTTCCTTTTTCTTTTCTTTCTTTCTTTCTTTTTCTTTTTTTTTTTTTTGGCAAGTTTTGGGGGAGGTTGGAGGGGAACTGAACCCAAGGGCACTTCAGCATTGAGCTATAAATTTAAAAATCAACTCAGGGTCTCAACAGTCCATTTTATTTTTTATTTTTAGATAGGGTCTCACTAAGTGGCCCAGTCTGCTTTCAAACCTGAATTTTCCTGTCCTAGCCTCCTAATCACTGGGATTATAGGAGTGTGCCACCACACCTAGTTGAACATCTGTTCTTCTGTAAAGTAGAATAAGTAATATTGATCTTACAGATTTGATATGAGGAAAATGTGAAAAAGTCACTTAAAATATCATATGTGGCATTCTCTTCCTTCTCGTCTTTTAAATTCCTACATAAGTACAACATACAAGTGTGTGATCACTTATATTTTCTGTATTTCAACAAAGTCTTATCATATGTTAGCATTGTTGATAACATAAAATATAGTTATAGGGGCTGGGGTTATAGCTCAGGGGTTGAGCGTTTACCTCGAATGTGTGAGGCACTGGGTTCAATCCTTAGCACCACATAAAAATAAATACATAAATGAATAAATAAAGTTATCGTGTCCACCCACAACTAAAAAAATTATTTAAAAAAAATAAAATACAGTTATAATTCATAGCACATTTAAGTTAAAAACATAGTTACAAACATATTGGGCACAGAGGTGCACACCTGTAATCCCAGTGGTTCAGGAGGCTGAGGCAGGAGAATGATAAGTTCAAATCCAGCCTCAATAACTTAGCAAGGCCCTAAGCAATTTAGTGAGACCCTGTCTCAAAATAAAAAAATTTAAAAGGGCTGGCCTTCTCAGTGCTTAAATGCCCCTGGATTTAATTCCAGGTAACAAAAAAAGAAAAATGTATGATCACCCAAATTCTAGGAATGAGTTAACTAAAACATGAAAAACTTCATTTCTTCTTATCCATCTTGACCCAAATATCACCAGTACAGAAGTAGAATCACAACATATTTAGCATTTTCTTCACTGGATCAACATGTCCTAAATATTGCCATTCAGCTTAGGATTCTGAAGGTCCCTTTCACATTCTACTCACCAGCTGCTTATTTCTTTTCCACTGAACCCCTCCCTTCATTATGCACCTGTCTCTCTCTGTTTTTGCAGTACTAGTGCATTACACCTTGCCAAATAAGAAATAGTCACTGTTTTATAGTTATGAGAAAAAAATCAACTGGCATATTCAGGGAAAAATGGATAATGATAAAAATCATTCCAATTACACAACACTGTGCAAACATACATATTATAGATCATACACAAAACATTTATAACTCTTCACACACATTTATAACTCGGAAAGTTTTACTATTTTGCCAGGGCTGGTGGCACACACCTGTAATCCCAGCAACTCAGGAGGCAGAAGCAGTTTAAGGCCAGTCTCAGCAACTTAGCTAGACCCTCAGGAACTTAGCAAGACCCTGTTTCAAATTTTTAAAAAATTTAAAAAGGAATGGGAATATAGCTCTGTGGTAAAGTGCCCCTGGATTTATTCCCTAGAACCAAAAAATAAAAAAATAAAAAATAAAAAACAAACAACAACAACAACAAAAAATCCACAAAGTCCACAAAGTTTTACTATTTGAACTATATAGCTTTATATTTTCATTCTTGCTTATGAGAACCTAGAATGTTCTAATGAAGGTTACACACTATGTGATTCAGACGTATTTAGCATTAAAGCTGAGTTTTTAAGTAGCCACAGTTAGTACCAATCACATCATTTTGTTTTGTTTTTAGTACCAAGGATTGAACCCAAGGGCACATCCCAGCCCTCTTCATTTTTTAATTTTGAAACAGGGTCTCAAAGGCTGGCCTCAAATTTTCGATCCTCCTGCCTTAGCCTCCTGAGCTGCTGCAATTACAGGGTGTACCATCACACCTGGCAAGAATGTTTATATAACAAATGGCTACTACACAGATTTGAACACAGCAAAAGAATCTTCAATTTCAGTAATTCTTTGAAGACCAATGTTTTAAGGTTTACTCTAGTTTAAATTTTGGATCAAGGCTAAATGAGATTAATATGTTTCTCTGGCATTTTTTAGGGACACTCCCCAGAGAACACTAAATGCCCAACAATTTAAAAAAGAAGCTGCTAAATCAATATACTCAAAGTAAGCTGAAATTAACCAATAGCTAATATCACCCCTCACACCCTCACTCCTGCTTCTGGAGACTGAACTTTACCTCTAAGCCACAGCTCCAACCCTTTTATTTTGAGAAGGGTCTCACTAAAATGCAGAAGCTGGCCTGGAACTTGTGATCCTCCTGTCTCAGCCTCCCCAGTCTCTGGGATTACAGGCATGCAATACCCAGCACCAATAGCTATTACTTTCTAATAATTCAATAATGGTTAGGTTTCTGAAATGTCTATAAAATTCCTGTGTTATATGAACTGTTAGGAGCAAGGACTATTTTCTGAGGCTCTATGTCTCACCTGGCATTGTGCTTTATTACTCATTCAGCAATTTTTATTCTATTCAGGACCATCAATGTGCCTAGGCACTGTGACAATAATCACAGGGCAGTAAAAGCTAATAAGAGATATAAATCACACTGACTCAAAATAATCATACAAGAGTGAGTTTTACCTTTAATTCTAAAAAATAAAAATAAAAATTTTACCTCTATTGTCTTAATTAATCTTGAAAACCCAACTATTGTTAATATTATCTATAGATGGAAGGCTGTCACTTAGCATTCACTTGCCCACAATGATGATAGGAGCAGAGAACATGACTGGAATATAGATGCAAAATATTCACCCTACCAAGCCACCTCTCTCTTATGAATGGGAATGTTGAGAATACCTGATTTTACTGAGTCCGGTATTTACTTACTCAGTGCCTGATATTATCTAATTCCCTAAATTGTCCCCTCCCAAAGTAGTCATTATTATTCTCATTTTCAGATAAAAGAACTGGGCTCAGGAGGTTAAGTAAATTGCCAAAAGTCATTAGTTTTAGATTTGAACCCAGAGCCCACACACATTTTGCAATGCGGATCAAACAATACAGTAAGAATAGTCCCTAGTAATGTTTTGAACAACCAATAAAAAAAAAAAAAAAAAATAGTCCCAAGCTGTTGCGAAAACTTTTGCTTTTTCTCATCTCTGATATTTTCTAGGTTGGGCCACAAAACCCTAAAAGCTGAAATCTTAAGCAATTATTGTATACGTGGTCTCTCTGGCTTAAAGTAAGAGCACCACCAAAACCAAAAACAAAACGAAACACGAAAACACCACGGATAAAAACCACTTATAACACCCAGCTCTTTAAACGCTTGTATTCCCTCTAGCAAACACTGCTGCTAAACGGTTAGCTCCTCTCCAGGGACAGGGCATTCAATGTGCCTCTTCAAGCACATTGCTTTGGCGAGGATTGCTCACTGTGAAGATGCTCTTACCTCTGTAATAGGCGGCGGCGGCTGCAGCTCGGCCAAAGGCAACGCGGGGAGGGAGAAGGCCAACTCCGCGGACCTGGAACACGCACACAAACTGGATCAGCTTGAGAAGCCCCCAAGGCCAAGCATCCAAGCTTGGTCCCCTCCGACCCCGACATCTCACCATTTGCTACTGTGCAGCAGGCCCCGCTCTCGAGTAAGGCCCGCAATGAGCAGCAGCTGCTTTTTAATTTCCCGCAAATCTGAGAAATCTGCGTTCGTGGATAGGCAGGGCATCACCGTCGCCGTCGCCGTCACCGCCACCGGGACTATAGAGGTACTCGCAGCCATTTTCCTGACTCGGACCACTCCGACCAATCATCAGCAATAATACTTGCTTCCCTTGCTCCGAAAAAGAGTGACTGTCATTGGCTAGTTCTTACTCCGGAACAACCAATCAGAAATCTTTCTCTTACCATCACGGTGAACAGGGAGGGGGGAAAAAAAACAATTACGTTCTCATTTGGCCAAAAGCTACTGAGGCCAGAAAAGTAGAGCAAGAAGTGGAGGGAGAGAGCCCTCACCTGGGTAGACTGGAAAGCTGGGGATGAAAGTAAGGGCATGAAAGGATTGAGAAGGGACAATACTGTATTCCTTCGGGGTGATGTGATTGGCTGGCAGATAGTGTGTAGTTTCTGGGCAGATTCTGTGCCATGGGATAAAAGTGATGTTTGTGGTCTAAGAAGAATGAATGGTTTCCCGAAGCACTGTAAGAGGATGTATCTCTCACTTTACGGAGAATTCTTCCTCTTTATCTCCCTTCATTGCACCCCAGCCGGGAGAAAGGTAACATTCCATGATGGATTACTTGGTGACAGGTTCTGTACTTTTACAAGCATAATCTGGTTTAACTCTAAAAACAGCTGTAAGAACCAGGAACGGTGGCACAAGCCTGTACTAGTAGCTACTCCAGAGGCTGAGACAGAAGGATAGCAAATTTGAGGCCAGCCTCAGCAACTTAATCTCGCTAAATCGAGACTGTTTCAAGAAAATTTTTTTAATTTAGCTGCTTTTTACATATATATATCTCCCTCAAAATTTTTAACTTAGAAGAGCTGGGGATATAGCTCAGTGGCAAAGGGCCCCTAGGTTCAATCCCCAGTACCTCAAAATAATAATAACCTAATTTAAATAAATAATTGAAAACAACACTATGATATTCGTATCTTCTCAATTTTACAGATAAGAAAGCAAGGGCTGGGCGAGGTGTCACCTAGGCACTAGGGACTGACTAGGGAGGCTTAGGCAGAAGGATAGCAAATTCAAAGCCAGCCTCAGCAATTTATCAAGATCCTGTTCTTATTATAAAAGGCTGGGGATGTACCTCAGTGACATAATGCCCAGTGCCAAAAAGAAAAGAAAACAAGCCCAGTAAAGAGGCTAGTTTATGATCCTGATCTAATTCCAAAGCCTGGTGTTCTTTAATATTACAAAGAAGACCAGGAGTGAGCATGTCAGAAGCCCTGAGATTCTAATCCCAGCACTGAAAAAAATAATAATAATAATAAAATACATGAAGATTTGCAATTTGCTTTTAAAAACCTGGAAGACTTTTCATAACAATAAACAAAAAAAAAATTTTTTTTTGTACTAAGAGTTGAACCCAGGAGTGTTTTACCACTGAGCTACATTCCCTTTTTTATTTTGAATTAGTGTTTTGCTAAATTGCTAAGGCCCTCACTAATTGCTGAGACTGGCCTTCAACTTTCAGTCCTCCTATCTCTTACTCTGGAGTCACTGAAATTACCAGTGTGTACCACTGTGCCTGACAGCACTTTTTTTACCTACTCTCTTGGGAACTTTTTGAACCATTTGTGTCATTCTTTTGGTGTTATTTATTTACATTTATTAAATTATTTTTGGTCCTGGGGATTGAATCCAGTACACTTAACCACTGAGCCTCATTCGAGACCTTTTATATATTTTATTTAGAGACAGGATCTCACTGAGTTGCTTGGGGTCTCTCTAAATTGCTGAGGCTGGCCTCAAACTTGGTGTCCTTCTGCCTCAGCCTCCTGGTTTGCTGGGAGTACAGTCATGCCTGGCTCATTGGGTGAGATTTAGAAGTGATTTTAGAAGAGTTATAGTTGTAGATTAATACTTATTTTGCCAGGTGGAGGTGGGGAACCACTGGGGATTGAACCCAGGAGCCTTTTACCACTGAGCTACATCTCAAGTCCCTTTTTTTTTTTTAATGTTTTATTTCGGGGGCTGGGGTTGTGGCTCAGGGTTAGAGTGCTTGCCTCGAACATGTGAGGCTCTGGGTTCCATCCTCAGCACCACATAAACATAAATAAATAAAATAAAGATGTTGTGTTCAACTATAACTAAAAAAATATTTTTTAAAAATGTTTTATTTTGGTACAAGGTCTCACTAGGTTGCTGAGTATGGTGTGGAACTAGTGATGCTCCTGCCTCAGCTTTCCCAGTTGCTAAAATTTCAGTCATGTGCCACCATGCCTGGTTCTGATTAATACAATATTAAAGACTGTAAAGCCATGGGCTGGGGCTGTAGTGCTCAGTGGCAGAGTACTTGCCTAGCATGTGTGAGGCACTGGTTTTGATCCTTAGTACCATATAAAAATAAACAAATAAAATAAAGGCATTCTGTCTATCTGCAACTATAAAATTTTTTAAAAAGACTATAAAACCAATTTTATTGCTGTATAACATAAATAAAATACAGTATATGAATGCAAATTCTTTTTTTTTAAATTGAGAAACAGTAGAGGACAGAACTCAAGAACATGAATTCAGATCCATCCTATCTGGATTCAGGTCATTCCTTGATAAAATAAGGATCATGATAATGATTCCTGTTATTCAGTTGGATAAGAATTAAATTAGATATTCCGTGTAATATATTTAGGACAATTTTTTTAAACATATAGTAAATACTGGCTATAGGTAAGCTATTCTTGAGCTCTTACTCCCTAATTTTTTTTTTTCCTTTCCTACTTTACTGGGGATTGAACCCGAGGGTGCTCTACCACTGAGTTACATCCCCAGCTTTTTTGATTTTTAAATTTTGAAACAGGATCTTGCTAAACTGCACAGGCTGATCTCAAATTTGCCTCATCTTCCCAATACTGGGATTACAAGCATATGCCACAGGTCCTGGGTCCTGCAAGGATTTTGACATGTTGAATCACTAATCCTCTTTGTCACTGTGTTGATGTCTGAGGAGGAATGAAGAGAAGAGATATGAAGAGGATATGAGAGACCTGTACTTGAACCTTCTAGGCTCTTGTCTCCATTGCAAAATATTTATTTATTTATTTTTTATTTTTTTATTGGTTGTTCAAAACATTACAAAGCTCATGACATATCATCTTTCATACATTTGACTCAAGTGGGTTATGAACTCCCATTTTTACCCCAAATACAAATTGCAGAATCACATCGGTTACACATTCACATTTTTACATAATGGCATATTAGTGACTGTTGTATTCTGCTACCTTTCCTATCCCCTACTATCCCCCCTCCCCTCCCCTCCCATCTTCCCTCTCTACCTCATCTGCTGTTGTTCAATTCTCTCCCTTGTTTCCCCCCCCCTTTCCCCTCACAACCTCTTACATGTAATTTTGTGTAACATTGAGGGTCTCCTACCATTTCCATACGATTTCCCTTCTCTCTCCCTTTCTCTCCCCCCACTCGTCTCTGTTTAATGTTAATCTTTTCCTCATGCTCTTCCTCCCTGTTCTGTTCTTAGTCATTGCAAAATATTTAAATATTTAAGGCCAAGTCAGGTTTTATTTATTTATTATTTTTGATACTAGACTAGAACAAAGGGGGCTTTACCACTGAATACATTCCCAGTCCCAGTCCTTTTTTTTTTTTTGAGATAGGATCTTGCTAAGTTTCTGAGAGTCTTGAAAAATGGCTGAAGCTGGTTTCAACGCAATCCTGCTTTAGCCTCATGAGTCACTGGAATTACAGGCCTGCACCATCATGCCTGGCTCTATTTGGTGCATATGGCACCAAACCTGATAAGAATCAGATTTTTAAAAAGAGAGGAAGAGGTTTTTAGAAAGGACACAGGAGGGTGAGAGAATGTGTTCAATCTCAAGAGTGAGAGATGATGCCAGGGCTTAAGGTTAGGTTTGTTTTTCTTTTAACACTTTTATTTTAGGTGGACATAATACCTTTATTTTTTTATTTAGTTTTTTTAATGTGGTGCTGGGGGTCAAACTCAGTGCCTCATGCATGCTAGGCAAGCACTCTACCACTGAGCCACAACCCCAGCCCAAGGTTAGGTTTTTAAAATAATTAGGTGGGAAATGTGTGCTCCAAAGGGATTGGGCTTCTCTCCTGGTTTGGAAATATTGAGCAACATCCTGTTTCCCCATTAGGGGATCTTGTCTGGAATATAGGTTTCAGCTTACATCCAAGTATGTAGAGGTGGGTGGCCCATTGGGTGATCAGAGGGTCATGGTCCAGTAGTTAAACCCTAGCCTCACAAGGCTAATGGTCCACTACTAAAGTCTTGTTCCCATTTTGTGATATTCCAGAAGACTTATATAGGGAACTGGAAAGTTACAGAGTTTTATGGGATTTCTGTCCCTTAGGTACCTTTGTCCAGTTCACGAGTTGTCTATTCATTCTATAATTTAACAGGGATATTTTTTCCTTTGGAGACTCAGTGAACTCTCCCTAAATTTCTATCTCACTCTTGATAACGCAGCAAGATAGGAATCATTATTCCTATTTTACAGAATAGAAAATAGATCCAGATAACAGTTTATCTGAGGTGACCTCAAGTCCTATTCAAAAAAAGCCCATATTCTACTATGTTTTCATAATTTCAACATTTTATTATTTCTTATTTGTGTATTTTGCCATTTACAAATAATTTTCAAATGTTATTGAAGCCTATGAAGTAGATCCTATATCGTTTTTCAGATGATACTAACACCTATTTTTAAGGCATGGGATGTAAATCAGTGGTAGTAGAAACAAATTCTGAGTTCAAAACCCAGCACCAGACACACACATACAGCAATAATAATAATACCCATGTTATGGCATTGTTATAATAGTTACAGATGTGTACACTGGTGGGGCAAATACAAGTCAGTGAAGGCTTGTTTCTGAATATGGACTAAGAAAGACTCCCAAAGATGTGATGGGAAGGGCAAGGAGGAAGGAAACTCACCACTTCCCTCATCTCCAATCTTTTGGTGGGCATCAAAACGTAAACCTGGGGATGGGGTTGTGGCTCAGTGGTAGAGTGCTCACCTTGCACGTGTGAGACCCTGGGTTCAATCCTCAGCACCACATAAAAATAAATAAACAAAATAAAGATATTGTGTCTATGTATAACTAAAAAAATTTTTTTTAAAAATCAAACCTTGGTTTAAAGTTAATCATGTACTCATAAAACCTCTGAAGAAAGCCATACAAGTGGTTGGCCTGCAATCTATCCTGTATATATTTTCCCCTGCTCATTGGCACAGTATGGTCTTTCATTTTATCTTGGTCTGCCACGCTGAGGAGCACATGAGTAATAAAATGTCCAAATACTCTCTTTGAGTCCTCCAAATTCTTTCTTTGGGATTGGTAAACTGTAATACTGTGACATTTTCAGCCCTGGGGTTGAATAATATTCCTTAGTATGTATCACCATTTCTAAGAGGAAATAGCATGGTTTGGGGATTATCCAGATATTCAGAGGTAAAGAAACCAGGACTCAGTGTTTCTAGTTCAAGCCTCTTCCCCATACATAACTACCACTTCTAAAAGCAGCCCAGGATTGGGGTACAGAAGAGCTGAAATCTTAATTCCATCTCCTCTGGAAGCTGAGGCAAAAGGTTCTGAAGTTTGAGGTCAGCCTCAGCAAGTGAGACACTGTCTCAAAAAATAAAAAGGTCTGGGGATGTAGCTCGATGGCACTTCATGGTAAAGCACCCCTGGGTTTAATCCCCAATGAGAGAGAGAGAGAGACACAGAGAGACAGAGAGAGCTAGAGAATGAGAGAGAGTTGAAATCTGCTATGATCTAAATATACCTGCAAGGGTCTGGGGTTGTGGCTCAGCGGTAGAGTGCTCGCCTAGCACGTGCAAGGCCCTGGGTTCGATCCTCAGCACCACATAAAAATAAATAAGTAAAATAAAGGTATTGTGTCCAGCTGCAACTAAAAACTAAATATTAAAATAAATAAATAAATATATCTGCAAAATCTCCTCCCCTCTTCTACTCCCTTTCCTCACAGGCCCTTTTAAAATGACAGAGTTAAGCAAGAGAATTTCCAAGATTCCTTCTACTTCTGATAAATTCCAGTTGGAGACTGGAGCTCAAATCATCTCTGTGAAAATTAGGAGGCAGTAACTTCCTTGTTTTAAGTTTATTAACAGTAAATAAATTTTAAAATAATGATGTAATTAAGAGTTAAAAAGTCACTGTTGCCAGGCATGGTGGTGCACACCTGTAGTCCCAACTACTCAGGGGGCTGAGGCCAGAGGATCACTTGAATCCTTGAATTCAAGACCTGCATAGGCAACAGTAGTTACTCAATTCAAAGAGAGTGAGAAATGTGTCATTGCTATGTTTGAAATGTGCAGCTCCTTCTCTCAGTGGAAAATTGACACCCCTCAGAAGCAAAGATCAATCTAAAAGTCAAGAGCTCTCAGACCTAAGTCTCCCATTACCTCACTTACTCTATAACCAGAACCCTCCTCTCCTTGAAATATTACACAGATCCCTTGAAGGGGAAAAGAATTCAAAAGTGAACAGAGGCCCAATTCCCTAACCCCTTTCAGGTATCTGTACCACAGTCACAATTTGTATTTTTACTTGTGAATGAGCCCGCATTGTGTCTACTCATTGTTCATGAAGCTCCCTCCTAGCTTGCATGTTATTATTTGTATATGAGGTCTTCTCCAAAAGTTCCTGTGTTAATGCAGGAGTATTCAGAGGTGAGATGATTACATTATAAGTGATGTAACCTAATCAGTCTAGCCTAGTTTAAAAGGAGTAACTGGGTGCTAACTGTAGACAGGTAGGGCATGGCTTGGGGAGGTATGTTGAGAGCCACAGCAAGTCGGAATGGCCCCTGGCATTTTTCCAATAGTATTGGTTGAGAGGCGAGCCATTAAGATGATGCTGGATTGATTCAATTGTATATTAGACCTTTACTGTCCGCTACTTTGGAGTTCTCCCGAGGATTGCCTGGGGAGTTCGAGTTGGTTGGGGCAGTTCTGGGAGGGGGAATTCCCGTTGGTATGTGGTGTTCCTGGAGGAGCCGCGTGGGTGGTGTTCGGGAGAGTTCCCGTGGAGCTTGTGTGGAGTGTGCTGGTGGAGTTCAGAAATAAAGTTTGTTCCTGCTTCAGTGGCTCGTGATTTGTGCCCAGCCAGACTGCGGCAGAGGTAGGTCACTGGGACCATGTCCTTCCAGCCCTCCCCCAGCTCCCCCGTTCCCAGCTGCCATAAGGTGAAAGCACTCCTGCACTAGGCTCCTTGGTCATGATATTCTGCCTCACCTTGGGCCCAAAGCAATGGAACAGCCGAGCATGAACTGAATCTCTGAAACTGAGCCAAAATAAACTTCCTCTTCTCTAAGTTGTTCTTGTCAAGTTTGTTGGTCACACAAAGATAAAAAGCTGATTAATACACTGCATGAGAACATATGACCAAACTAACCAATATGCTGCCTTCCGAGCTCAGGGGATTAGACTCTGAGAACAGAGTTACACCCTGACCCTAATGCTCTGGGGCCCCATCCAGGGGCCCAGATTCAGGAAGGGAGATGACCCAACAACTCCATTTCCCTCCAAAGGGGTTAACAGCACAATAATCAGGAGAGTGTTTGTCATCACCTAGTCGGTGCTTCATAAATACATGATGAAACTGATCAGAGTTCAAGAGAAACTGCCACAAGCACACAGCAGGTTTCGATGTCTCTGTTGAGAAGAAAATGTATCAAAAAAGGAAGAAAAGTTCAGAGGGAGAGAAAGAAATAAACATTTATTTTATTTTAACTGATTACTGGGCATTTGTGTGTAATTTTCTCTGATCCTTACAAGAGCCTTGCATAATCAATTCCTTACCATCAGTACCATCACCCCTGAGAGGTTGCTGGATGCAATGGTTCATGCCTGTAATCCCGAATCTCTAGAGGCTGAGGCAAGAGGATCATGAGTTCAAAGCCAGCCTCAACAATTTAGTGAGGCCCTCAGCAACTTAATGAGACCCTGCCTCAAAATAAAAAATAAAAAGGGCTTGGGATGTGGCTCAGTGGTTAAGCACCCCTGAATTCAATCTCTAGTACAAAATTATAAATAGGGCTGAGGTTGTTACTCAGTAGGGTGCTTTCCTAGCAATGAGAGGCACTTGGTCTGATCCTTAGCACTACATAAAAAAATAAATAAAGCAAAGTTTTAAAAAATTGTTTTTATATATATATATATATATCAATAATAAATATATAAATTACTTCCATTTATTAAGTGCCAATTACAAGCTAAGATATGTGTTAAGGTTTTTACATAGATTATCCCATGTAACCCTTACACAAACATTATCTCATTAGCTCTCACAAACGAGTAATACAGGTATTGTTATTATTATTCCCATTTTATAGATAAGGACACTGAGATCCATAGTATTATGCATGGGCTGTCTCTCTCCAGCGAGGAGGTCTACAGAACAGGGTAGAGGAGAGTGTGGCTGCGGAGTGGCTAATCAAGACCTCTGGAAACCAAGCTGGGAGCAGGTCTGATTTTATTGCAGTTACCATGTATATATACTTGGGCAGTAGCTAGGCAGATTACAGGCAGCCACCAATACAATTTCTTGCTAACTGTCCTTGCAGCGACCAATTGAGGAGTGGGCCGTTGAGCAAGCACAGGGACTGGAACACTGTGGTCTCATGCCCAGGGCTGTGCATATGGGTAAGCGGTTTGCTGCTCACACGCCTAGCACGAGGGGAGTGGCCTGCCACTCAGGCGCCCTTAACTATGCATGTATGCAGAACTCCATGCATTTGTCCCCACAGAATTAAACATATTATCCTAAGTTCCATAGTTATAAAATGGCAGAATGTAAAAAGAAAAAGGAAAAGGAATAGAAAAAGGCAAAGTGAAAGGAGGGAGAAAAGGACATAGAGCTGATTGACATGGTAACTGAGTCACAAGAGACTTATAAAAAGCTGGTGATGTCAGGATAGGAAACTCAACAGGCAAAAATCAATAGCTTTCCTATACATCAATAATGAATTTTTTGAAAAAGAAATTAGGAAAGCAGTTTTATTCACAGTAGCTTCAAAATAAATAAATAAATCCTACCAAGGCAGTGAAAGACCTCTACAATGAAAATTATAAAACACTGAATAAAAAAATTAGAGAAGACACTAGAAGATGAAAAGACCTCCCACTATTCAGGGATAGAAAGAATTATTATTATCGAAAAGGCTACATTACAAAAGCAATGGACAGATTGAATGAATTCCCCATCAAATACTGAAAGACCCCAGCCCAGAAACCCCAGGCCCCATTGTGAAACCATCAGGGCGTGTTGCTAACCCACGTAAAGAGAGGTCTCTCTGTTAATCAGTTAAGGGTAGTCTATTGTGAGGGGACAGGATGGTTGAGGAAGAACAGAAAAGCAGATCCCAAGGCATGCCTGAACAAACAGGAACTGATAATGATAAGCAGGAACAGAAAAACCAGAGTGTTAATATGTAACTGTCATGAGGTTTATCCAGGAACATAAAGTGAAAAACAACTTTGCCCTTTAGGTAATCTATATGTTGGGTTCAAAATAACCAATAAGAAACCTGTCACTTCCCGTGCGCGCGAAACCTGCCCCATTATCCTATAAAAGACCTGTACCCCAAAGCCCGGTGTGCCAGTTCACCAAAGCTCCGGCTGAGGTTTTGCTGAGCACCCACAGGCGTCTGTGTCTGAATAAACCTCTTGCGTTTGCAGCCAGTGCCTCGTGCGTCTTTCTTGGACAGGGAATCGGTGGGTCTTTCAATACCAATGACATGCTTCACAGAACAAGAAAAAAAATCTTAAAATCATTTGGAAAAATAAAAGACCCAGAATAGCCAAAGTGGTTCTAAGCCAAAAAAGCAAAGCAGGAGACATCACAATATCCACCTCCAAATTGTACTGCAGAGTGATAGTAACAAAAACTGCATGGTACTGGCATAAAAACAGAAACACAGCAATGAGGGTTGTGGGGTTGTGGCTCAGTGGTAGAGTGCTTGCTTTGCACATGTGACACACTGGGTTCGATCCTCAGCACCATATAAAAATAAATAAATAAAATAAAGGTATTGTGTCCATCTACAACTAAAAAATTTTTTTAAAAAGTTTAAAAAAAAACAGACACACAAACCAATGGAATAGAATGGAAGACACAGAGACAAATCAACACAGTCATCTGATGATTGACAAAAGCACCAAAAATATACCTTGGAGAAAAAACAATCTTTTTAACCAATAGGCAAGAGAATTGCAAGTTTAAGGCCAGCCTTAGCAGTTTAGCAAGACCCTGTCTCAAGATCAAAAGTAAGGGTCTGGGTTTGTGGCTCAGTGGTAGAGCATTTACCTCACCTCGCAAGCCAGATATCCAAATGTAGAAGAATGAAACTAGATTCCTATGGCTCACCCTCCACAAAAATCAACTCAAAATGGATCAAAGTTAGGTCAGAAACTTGCAACTACTACAAGAAAACATGGCTAACACTCCAACATATAGATTCCGGCAACAACTTCCTTAGTAGGACCTCTAATATTCAGCAAATAATACCAAGAATTAATAAATTGGATAGCATCCAATTAAAGAGAACCTACAGAATGAAAGAAAATCATTTTTTCTTTTTCTTTGTATTTCTTTTTTCCTTATTTTTTTCTCCCTTGTACTGAGGATTTAATCCAGGGGCTCTTACAACTGAGCATCCCCAGTTCTTTTTATGTTTAATCTTTTTTTAAAAAAATTTTTTTAGTTGTTGATGGATCTTTATTTTATTCATTTATTTATATGTGGTGCTAAGGATTGAACCTAATGCCTCACACATGCGAGGCAAGCCCTCTACCACTGAGCCACAACTTCAGCCCCTTACTTTTAATCTTGAGATAGAGCCTTGCTAAATTGCTGAGGCTGGCCTTGAATTTGCAATCTTCCTGTCTCCCAAATCACTGGGATTACAGATATGTGTCACCACATGCCACCAGAATGGGAGAAAAATCTTTGCTAGTTACTCTTCTGACAGAGAACTAAAATGTAGAATATATAAAGAACTAAAAAAAAAAAAAAACCTTTTCACACACACACACACACACACACAATCAGGCATGGTGTGGTGTAGCATGGCTATAATCCCAATGGTTTGGGAGGCTAAGGCAGGAGGATTGCAAGTTCAAAGCCAGCCTCAACAATTTATCGAGGCCCTAAGCAACCTAGTGAGACCCTGTCCCAAAAGAAAAAAAATTAAAAAGGGGCTGGGGATGTGGCTCAGTGGTTAGGTGCCCCTGAGTTCAATCCCTTGTACCAAAAATAAATAAATAAATAGATTTTTTAATACCCCAATCAATAAATGGCAAATGAACTAAACAGAGATTTCTCAAAAGAAGATATATAAACAACCAATAAATACATGAAAAAATATTTGACATCTTTAACAATTAGGGAAATGCAAATAAAAAATACACTGAGGGGGCTGGGGTTATTGCTCAGCGGTAGAGAGCTTGCCTTTCACATGTGGGGCACTGGATTTGATCTTCAGCACCACATAAAAATAAATTAAAAATTAAAAAAAAATAAAGATATTGTGTCCATCTTTTTAAAAACCTTAAAAAAAATACACTGAGATTTCATCTCACTGCAGTTAGAATGGCAGCCATCAAGAATGCAAATAAAATGCCAGCAAGCGGGTGCACGCTTCTAATCCCAGCAGCTCGGGAGGCTGAGAGAGGAGGATTGCAAGTTCATAGCCAGCCTAACCAATAAAGAGGTGTCTGTCTCTAAATAAAATACAAAATAGGGCGGGGGGATGTGGCTCAGTGGTTGAGTTCAATAACCAGTAAACACCCCCTCACCCACCCACCCACCCCCACTCCTCCACTGCCCCAAAATGCAAATAATGCCAAACATGGTAGCACATACCTGTAACCCCAGTGATGCAGGAGGCTGAAGCAAGAGGGTCATAAGTCCAAGGCCAGCCTCAGTGATTTACTGAGGCCCTAAGTAATTATTGAGATCCTGTCTCAAAATATAAAGGGTTAGGCATGTAGCTTAGTGGTTAAGCACCCCTGGGTTCAATCCCTGGTACCAAAAATATAAAAGGAATGCTAATAATAATAAGTTCTGGCAAGGATGTGGGGGAAAAGGAACACCTTTACACTGTTGGTGAGATTTTAAATTAGTACAACCACTGTAGAAATCAGTATGGAGTTTTCTCAAAAGATGAGGAATGGAAACATCATATACTACTCATTGGTAATTATCCTAAAGAATTAAAGTCAGCATATTCTTGTGATACATGCATAAAAGTGTGGTGTATATATACACAATGGAGTTTTATTCAGCCATAAAAAATGAAACTATGGGGATCGGGGTTGTAGCTCAGTGGCAGAGCACTTGCCTAGCATGTGTGAGGCACTGGGTTTGATCCTTAGCACTATATAAAACTGAAACAAATAAAAGGCATGCTGTCCATCTACAACTACAAAAAAAATTTTTTTAAAAAGAATGAAACTATGAGATGGGTGTGGTGGGACATGCTTGCAATCCCAATGACTTGGGACGCTGAGGCAGGACAACCATAACTTTTTTTTTTTTTCTTGAGAGAGAGAGAATCTTAATATTTATTTTTTAGTTTTTCAGCAGACACAACACCTTTATTTGTATGTGGTGCTGACAATTGAACCTGGGCCGCACGCATGCCAGGCGAGCACGCTACTGCTTGAGCCACATCCCCAGCCCCAGACAATCATAACTTTGAGGCCAATCTCAGTAACTTAGCAAGGCTCTGAGCAACTTAATGAGACCCTGTCTCAAAACACAAAATAAAAAGGGCTGGGGATGTGACTCAGTGGTAAAGCACCCTTGGGTTAAATCCCCAGTACCAAAAAAAAAAAAAAAAAAAGAAAGAAAGAAAAGAAAAGTAAAAAAGAAAGAAATTATTTCATTTGCTGATAAATGGATAAAACTGGAGAACATTATGCAGAGTGAAATAAGCCAAACTCAGAAAGTCAAAAGTTATATTTTATCTCATATGTGGAAGCTAAAGAGAGAAAAATTACACACACACACACACACACACACACACACACACACACATATATATATATATATATATATATATATATATATATGTATATAGTGGGGATCTCATGAAAATAGAAGGGAGACCAGTAGAACAGGAAAAGGTGATAAAGAGGAGAGAGGAGGGAAGGAAAAGGGGAGGTATTTGGGAATTAAGTTGATCAAGTTATACTGTTATATTGTGTACATGTACAAATATGTAGCAACAAATCCCATTGTTATGTGTAAGTATAATGTACCAATAAAAAGGAAAGCAATCTTTTTTAAAAAATATTTTTAGTTATAGATGGACATAATATCTTTTTTGTTATTATTTTCTAGTTGTAGATGGGATGGACACAATACCTTCATCTACTTATTTATTTATTTGTTTATTAAGGCAAATCTTTCTGCCTCAGCCTCACAGATCATTGGGATTATAGGTGTGTGTCACCACTATGTATATTTCTTTTCTTTTCTTTTTTTTTTAAGATGTAGATATTTATTTTATTAATTTTATTTATATGTGGTGCTGAGAATTGAACCCAGTGCCTCACACATGTTAGGCAAGTACTCTACCACTGAGCTCCAGCTCCAGCCCCTGTATATTTCTTTTAATATCATTGTTTGGAAAAAAAAATTCTTTCTTTCTTTCTTTTTTTTTTTGGGGGGGGGGGGGTGGTGCTGATGATCTAGGCAAGCACTCTGCCACTGAGCTACAGGCTCAGCCCTGGACATAATATCTTTATTTTGTTTATTTAGTTTTATGTAGTGCTGGGGATCCAACCTAGTATCTCACACATACTAGGCAAGCACTCACCACTGAGCTACAACCCTGGAAAACAATATCAAAACAAAAGAAAAACTGGTGATGTGCTATTTCTTAATCTGAATAGTGGGTAATGGGTATTTATGGGTATTTCTCTTTTTTGGTAGTAGAGATTAAATCCAGGAGCATTTTACCACTAAACTACAGTACAGTCCTTTTTCTTTTTTTTATAGATTTTTGAGACAAGAGTCTCACTAGTTGCTGAGGCTGACCTTGAACTGCTGATCCTTCTGCCTCAGCCTCACAAATCACTGGGATTATATGTATGTGTCACCACTATGTGTATTTCTTTTAATATTATTTTTTTTTAAAAAAATTCATTTTTTATTTTATTTACTTTTTTTTTTTTGGTGTGTGTGTGTGTGTTACTGAGGATTGAACCCAGGGGCTTGTGCATGCAAAGCAAGCACTCTACCAACTGAGCTATATCGCCAGTCCCCTTAATATCGTTCTAAAAACTGTACTTATATGCTATATGTTATATTTAAACAAACTAATCTATTGCATATGACATAAATGTTTGTATTAGTTTTTTTGTTTTTGTTTTTGTTTTGGTACCGGAGACTGAACCCAGGGGCACTTAACCACTGAGTCACATCCCCAGCCTTTTTTTATATTTTATTTACAGACAGGGTTTCACTGAGTTACTTAGGGTCTCAATAAATTTCTGGGGTTGGCTTTGAACTTGTGATCCTCCTGCCTCAGCCTCCCAGGTTACTGGGATTATAGATGTGCATCACCATGCCTGGCTGTATTAGTTTTTAAAAACTAATTAAAAAAAAGAAAAAGAAGGAGGAGGAGGAGGAGGAAACCATCTCAACCTACTAAATACAGCTAGAGGCCCTAACCCCAAGCTTATTACACTTGACAGCTTCAATAACAACTTTATCCAGTCACTACCCACTGGACATTCTCCAGTTACCATTGGAGGATGTAGTCTGACATACTTTAGGCCTTGGGCAGGTGGATCCAGGGCTTTTTCCTGCTGTGATCTTGACTCTTGTCGACAGATGGAGCCATTCCCCTCATCCCCAATCATTAGACACTTGATTAGGAAAGCTTTTGCTCAAAACCTAAATGACCAGAGGTCTAGCAACTACCAGGTAGAACTCAATCTAAACCCAGTGGGAATGGAAAAAAAAGAGTCTAAACTTAAAGACATTTGGGGCTAGTTAATTCCTTTATGGGGTCAGGATGGGTAGGGGTATTTTCCATCTATCAATTTAACAACTACTTTCTTAGCCCTTACTGTGTATCAAGCTATGGGAATAGACTAATAACAAGACAATCTATACACTCATGGACATTTTTTTTTTCTAATGGGGAAGAAAGACTACAAGCAAGCAATCATGCCAGCAACTAATAACAATTATAAGAAGGGCCATGAAGAAAAAGCTTAGGGAAGTACATAGGAGGCCTGTGCTAGGCTGAAGGTAAAGATAATCACAAGTCTTCCCACGCTTGTACGGTTTCCCCCTTTGCATCAAGAAGTGAGTTTAGCCAGCACATGCCTATAATCCCAGTGATTTAAGAGGCTGAGGCAGGAGAATCACAAGTTCAAGGACTGCCTTGGCAATTAAGCGAGGCCCTATGCAACTTAGTGAGACCCTGTCTCAAAATAAAATGGGCTGGGGATATGGCTCAATTTGAGCACCTTGAGCTAAAAAAGAACTCTGTATGTCTGAGGACCTAAGCAGGATATGCAGGACAAGATGATCTGAAGAGAGAGGCGAGCCCAGGATTTTAGGCAATGACTACTGAGCAGAGGGCTTTACTTACTACTCACCACTCACTTCCTTCCCTAACCCAACTTTTAGGTTTTATCTCATTCTGGATACACCCATGGGGTGTATCGAGCGTGTAAATTTCATCTACTACGTATGTTGAAGAATTGAAAAGTTGAAAATACAGATTGATGGTGACCTGCCTCCCAGACACTTAGAAAGGGTTGAGTCACAGTCTTCTGGGGATGAACAATATGAAGATGACAAGGCAGCTTGAGCACAGGAAAAAAAATGTATTTTTAATAGCTGTGATGACCACCAAAGCTATTATGGCCCCATCTTCACTGATCTAAGCTCATACTTAAATGGACATTTACTTGAAAAGCCCTTTCTTTGCATAATGGAAAGACAGGCTTGTCCAATTCCATCTCCCCAAGGTAATGGCCCCAGGATGTAATGGGATGTCTCATTGTCAGATCTGCTCATGGGGGCTCCCAGCATGTGTGGCCCAGCCGGGGTAATCCCCACCCCCACCCCACTTGCCAGTGTTTCTCATCCCTATAGAAAAATTTCCTTTAAGGATGCCTCACCTTCAAGGTCACTGCTGAAAACTGTTAGAAAGAGAATTAATTGGACTGACATCACTGTGTTGCTCAGCTTCCTCCTCTGACTAGGGAAGATGATCTAGCAGGAACTCCCCTACAGAGACAACAGACTGTGCCTGATTGAAGCAGGCTTCCTATAAGGCAGACCAGAACAATGACAAAAAAACCTCTATACTAAAGCACCTGCTGGTTGTAAGGGCTAAGGAAAGAGGGCAGGCCCCCTGCTGAGCTGATTGCTTTGGCTCAGTCCTTATCCTATGGGGAAAGGGGTCCCATTACTAACCTTTAACATAGAAGGGTTCATTTGCATTTTTTTGAGTACGAAAGTGAATATCAGTTGGGTACAGTGATGCAGGTCGGTAATCCCAGTGACTCAGGAGGCTGAAACAGGAGAATCCCAAGTTTGAGGCCAGCCTCAGCAACTTAGCATGGTACTAAGCAACTTAGCAAGAACCTGTCTCAAAATAAAAACTAAAAAGGACTGGCAATATAGTTTAGCAGTAAAGCTCCCCTGTTCAATCTCCAGTACCAAAAAAAAAAAAAAAAGAACATTTAGTTAGAATAATAAAATTAGTCATAAGAAAAAAATGATAAATACCACAAACAGTATACAAGCAATATAAAACTGGGGGACAGGGCTGGGATTGTGGTTCAGTGGTGGAGCACTTGCCTCACATGTGTGGGGCATTGGGTCCGACCCTCAGCACCACATGAATAAATAAAATGAGGGTATTGTGTTCATCTACAGCTAAAAATCTAAAAAGTTAAAAAAGAAACTGGGGGACAATGTTTTTCTTGACTAATTGCCTGACAAGCCTTATATTTTCCTCTTTATTTTAGGCTGCAAATTAATTATTGTTGCTTGTTTTTTCAGTTCCAAAGTTTTACACATTTATTACCAAACCAATCAAAACCAGTACTATAGCACTTCATAGTCAAAGAAAGATCATACTTGCAGTGAAATATTCCCAACTACCCCGATAGTGGTAACATTTTCAGCTTGACATGACAAGATGATCATAACTTTCATACAGCAAAAGGCCAAGAACTGCTGCAGTTTTTTTTTTTTTTTTTTTGTGTGTGTGTGTGTGTGTGTGTGTGTGCGCGTGTGTTTTGCTGGGGTTCCCCCCACACTTTTCCTTTTTAGTACTTGGGATTGAACCCAGGGGAACATTATCCCTGAGTATATCCTCAGCCTTTTCTTAATTTTTATTTTGAGATAGGATCTCACTAAGTTACTTACGCTAAATTACTGAGGCTGGGCTCAAATTTAGGATCCTGTTGTCTCAGCCTTCTGAGTTGCTGGAATTGTAGGTATGCACCTGCATGCACCCAGTGCCCTGTCTGTTATTTGGTTTTTGAGACAAAGACTTACTAGTTTGCCCAGATTGGCCTTGAATTCTCAATCCTCCTGCCTTAGAGTCCAGAGTACCTGGAAATAATAGGAGTGTGTCCCTGCAATTTTGTTTTTGTTTTTTCACTTTACAAACCCTGGTTTTATGGAGCTCAGTTGGTAGAGTACTTGCCTTTCATGCATAAAGCCCTAGGTTCAATCCCCAGCACCACACGCACAAATAAGTAAATAAATAAAACTTGATTTATTTATTTATTTTTTATTTTATTTTTTTTTAAAGAGAGTGAGAGAGGGAGGGAGAGAGAGAGAATTTTAATATTTATTTTTTAGTATTCGGCGGACACAACATCTCTGTTTGTATGTGGTGCTGAGGTTCGAACCCAGGCCGCACGCATGGAAGACGAGCGCGCTACCGCTTGAGCCACATCCCCAGCCCCATAAAACTTGATTTATAAGGGGTTACTTTTAATTTTTAAAAAAATATTTTTTAGTTGTTGGTGGATCTTTTATTTTCTTTCTTTATTTATATGCCATGCTGAGAATCAAACACAGTGCCTCACACATGCTAGGCAAGTGCTCTACTACTGAGCCACAACCCCAGCCCCCTTTTATTTTTTTCTTTAAATTTATTATTTTTTTCTTTAAATTTATTATTGTTGTTATTATTATTTGCAGTACTTGGGATTGAATCCAGGGGTACCCTACCACTTAACTACATTCACAGCCCTTTTTTATTTTTATTTTTTATAATTTTTTTATGTTGCTGGGGAGTGAACCTAGGGTTTCTTGACCACTGAGCCACATCCCCAGTCCCTTTTTTATGTTTTATTTTGAATCAGAGTCTTGCTAAGTCCTTAGAGCCTTGCTAAATTATTGAGGTTGGCCTTGAACTTTCAATCCTCCTGCCTCAGCTGCTGGGGTTACAGGCATGCACTACTACGCCTGCCTAGGCAAGTGTTCTTGAGCCAGTATCTTAGATGTAGGATTGAGTCTCTGCTGGGGCCTCCTGGCTACTGAGCATTTAAGCTTCCCTGTCTTTGGAGAGCCTCCCAGACAGCTTATAACTTACACATGACTACTCTGAGGCTTACCTGAATGTTGGAGGCTAATGAAATCCCCCTTTCTCTTTCCCTCTTGATCTACCCTCCAAGCTGAGGCTGGCCTCAGGCTGACCAAGAGTTCATAAACATCTCCACAGTGATAATATCACACAGAAGATGGCTTTGTGACCTTCCCTGAGGGTCTGTTCAATTGAAGATGACCACCCCCATCCATCATGCCTTAAGAAGAAAAAAATCCTGAATAAACCCCAGATTCATTTGATTTTTTCTCACCAATTTTAAAGGTCACATTAGCTTTGCTATAGCATTGATCATGATGATAGTGATTGCTTCTAAGTTGTCTCTCAGAAACTGGGAGATAGCTCAAATCAGTTGAAACCATGAACCCTTCACTTAGGCCTAAGCAAGTATCTGTTGGGCTAAAAACTCCATCCTCAGAGCACACTAATGCAACCATTTTCTGAACATGTATCCTACAAAAGAGGGCTGAAGTTTGATTTCTCATGAGCAGATCGCAGTCACTTCATTTTTTTTCCTTATTGCCAATCACTTTTCCCAGGCCTCAGACTACCCTGTTTGTTTGTCCTAGAAAAACCCTGTCCTCATGGAAGGTTGATTTGAGACTTGGGGCTCCCACCTCCTCATGTTCCTCTGCCACATGTGTGTACTCTTTCTCTTTTGCAAAGCTCATTGTTTCAGTAATCGGCACACTACTTGGCCTGGCCTGGTTCAGTAACATCATGAGTTCCCATTTATTAAGAGTAATTAGGGAGATGTGTGCACATACACGTAGCCACCAACTATTTTATATGCTGAATTTTCTCTAACCCTTACAATAACCCAGGTGGGGAGGTATTTTTTCCTCCTTTTCATACATGAAGAAACTGAAGCTCTGAGAAGTTAATGGCAACAGCACAAAGCTAGTGGGTGGCCAAGTCAAGATCCAAATTCAAGTTTCTCTGTAAAACCCTGTTTTAATCGTACATTTCCATTTAAATTAACCTTTAATTTACTTACTCTTTTTTGGAGGGGGGCTGGTTCTTGAGATTGAATTCAAGGCCTCACACAAGCTAGGCAAGTGCTTTACCACTAAACTACATCTCCAGCCCTAAATTAACCTTTTGTAGCTGGGTGTGGTGGCGCATGCCTGTAATCCAAGCAATTTAGGAAGCTGAGACAGAAGGATTGAGGTCAGTCTCAGCAATTTAGCAAGGCCCTAAGCAATATAGCAAGGCCCTAAGCAATATAGCAAAGACCTGTCTCAAAAATTAAAAAGGGCTGGGAATATAACAAAGTGGTAAAATGCCCCTGGGTTCAATCTCCAGTGCCTAAATAAATAAATAATTAATTAATCATTTGAAGTAAATGTTAATATTCCAAACTCAAAGATGAAGAAATGAGGCTCAGAAAAATTTAGCGACCACCCTGCAATCAATCACACACTATCCTGTTGCCCCATTAACAACTCCGATTGCTGATCTGCATCCCTGTTTACTGCACTCATGCAGTTCATTATTTGCTGCCTCAGATTAGAGCTGGCTGAGTAAGTGTCTGGGTCTTTCCTATTTCCTCCCCCTTAGTGCCTAGGGTGTGCCTGGCTGTAAACCTCTCTACTAAGGCAGTGCTTGCTAATTGAAACTAATCCCCACTGGCTACCCAAACCTCTCCTTACCCCAGCCTGTGAAAGTCCCCTGGGCATAAAGAAGTGTGATGACCTCAGATTGGGGAAAAGGCAATAATCAGGAGCTGCCAGCATATAGCCTGGAATAGCAACTAGAAGTCCTCAGAGCAAGTCTGATTTAATCCTGTAATGGAATGTGATTCAGATAAGGCTTTTATCAATCCTTCCTGAGCTGTGGAACAAAAAGGCCATCCTAAAGTCATGAAAGGATGCTTTCCACTGTCCTGGGGCTGCCCAGAAGTGCCAGAAGTGTCAGACAGCCAAGCCCACTGGAAGGTTCAGGGAAAAGGAAAGGGCATTTGACCCAGATGCTCAGGATGGGGGAAACAGAAGGAAGAGGAAGAGACTGGGCAATCCACACATTTAGGCAGAGAGGAAATCAAACTCTAACACTTAATAACAATAATAACAGCTATTTATTAGCCACTATGCTAAGCATGCAAATGCATTATCTGGCAAAGCACTCATAAAATGCCTATACAGTAAGGGCTATTTATCATCCTAATTACAGAAGAGGAAATCAGACTCAGGCAGGTAAGTTACCTGCCCACCATCACAAAGTTGCTGAAGTGGGAAAGCTGGGATTTACACCTAAATTCAAAGACCTCCAACCTCACTATGGTGCCGATCATGTGCATAATCACTTTGTCCTCACACTGACTGCTTCACCCGCTGAATCTTTGTGTGCCAGGACCTCATATGTTTCCCCTCTTTCTGGAAGAATTCCAAGAAGCTTCATGTAACCACAAGCTTCAGACTCCCCATTACCCAAGAAGGGAGGAAATAAAGCATAAAGCAAGGTGACTTGACCAATCAGGAGTAGAGGGGCTATCACCCCCACCCCCACTGCTCAACCCCCAGAGACAGCCACACCAAAGACAAAGTGGAGCCTGGCATTCTGCCAACTGCTTTCTCTGTCACATTCCTGCTTCTACGGCCCTAGCCTCAGCCTTTCCACTCTTGCTTCTCCCCTTTTTCCTGGATCAACTTTACCTTCCAAGCTCCTACCCTACTAGTGGTCATTCAATAACATTTCAAAGTACCCACAGTTAACAATAGGGGATTCATGAAATAATGCTTTCT
The DNA here is from genome assembly GCF_048772815.1 of Callospermophilus lateralis. Classification (NCBI taxonomy): domain Eukaryota; kingdom Metazoa; phylum Chordata; class Mammalia; order Rodentia; family Sciuridae; genus Callospermophilus; species Callospermophilus lateralis. The sequence goes on along the minus strand of NC_135309.1, from coordinate 74,792,775 downwards.
ACTGCCAGACAGAACATCTACAATACAACATTAATAACAGCTAACGCTTACTGAGCACTTACTGTGTGCCAGTTACTGTTCTTTCATCTTGAGTTGGAAAATGCAGGCAGAATGAGCAAGAGTTTTTATGTCGGTTGCAAAGAGATTAAATCAGTAGGCCTTGGTGGCACATACCTGTAATCTCAGTGACTCAGGAGGCTGAGGCAGGAGGATCTCAGGTTTGAGGGCTGAGCAACTGAGCAAGACCCTCAAAATAAAAACAAAAGGACTGAGGATGTAGCTCAGTTGTAAAGTACCCCTGGGTTCAATCCCTGGTACTAAAATAGATAGATAGATAGATAGATAGATAGATAGATAGATAGATAGGACTGGGGATGCTCCGTGTAGAGCATTTGCCTAGCCAAGTGCAAAATCCTAGATTCAATTCCTAGTGCTGAGGTGGGGGAAATAGACCAAGTCAGACAAGGGGAGGAATCTAATACTCCATGAGCTTTCTTTATGTTAGACCCTGAACCCATTCAGAAAGCAGAAGAGCATTATAACAAAGAATATGAATTCTGTGCTAAGGCAGATTAGGGTCTGAGGTCAGCTCCATTACTGACTGACTGCATTTATAGACAATTCTCTTGAGTCTCAGTTTCTTCATCTTTAACATTTAAATAATAATAGTTCTTTTCTCCTAGTTATTATCTCCTGATATGCATAAGGTACTTAGGAATGTTCCTTATCCACTATAATCAATGTATAGAGATTATTATTATTTATTAAAGTAATGCTAAGGTGAAATAGCTAAGTAATTCCAAACCATTTTTTTTAAAAAAAAACTTCAGACCTAAGTAGGAAAATTATTTTTATTTATATGGTTGTAGTTGGTTGGATCTAATACTACTACATTCACCCCCTTTTCACTTTGCTAATTGGTGAAATGTCTTTATTGATTATTTAAGTGGAGCAAAGAAAATGTCCTTTGAAAGCTCAGGCAAATTGAGTGTTTGTTTTGTAAGTTAGAGGAAATAAATTGGGAAACAAAACAAGATAACAACTAACTATGCTAGTTGGGATTCTTAAGCTTTCACATTGTTTGACCTGCTGTTGGAAGCATACTTGGCAGAAGCTATTACATTATAGCTGGTTCAAGGAAAGCACACATAGATGTAAATATCTGAGCTTGGGCACAGACTGGGAGATTTAAACAACAGAATTGTATTTCACAGTTCTGGAAGCTAGGAATCCAAGATCAAGGATTCAACAGGGTTGGTTTCTTCTGAGGACTGTGAGAGAGAATCAATTCCCTGCCTATCCCCTAGTTTCTCATTATTTGCTGGGAATCTTACAACCGTGGCTTGTAGAAGCATCATTTTGACCTCTGTCTTCGTCTTCACATAACATTCTCCTTGTGCCAGCATCTGTGTCCAATTTCCCCTGTTTTATAAGGACACCAGTTGTATTGAATTAGGGGTCCACCCTACTCTGGTATGACTTCATCTTAACTAATTTCATCTGCGATGACCCTATTTCCAAATAAGGTCACATTCTGAGACACTGGGAGTTAGCACTTCCATATATGAATTGGGGGGTGGGGCAGGGAGGTGGGCACAATAAAACCAATAATACTTAAGGACATCTTGGCTAGGCTCATGACCTTAAATGTTTACAGATTTAAGGATTTGTATGTTTCTTCCTGTGGCCACATTGAGCATCAATGTCCATGAACTCTTCTCCATTTTTCTCAAAATTCACTATTTTACTTTCCAAAGCTTTTAAACTGCTCATCAGTCCTGTGATAACCATATACTAGTGGTAGTGTGCTCTTCTGTTTAATCCCCATTATTGCAATTTAAAAAATCGGTCTGGTCAATTTTTGTTTAGTGACATGTGGACATAATTTTGAGTATGTAAGTTCATTTCTAAGAAGATCAACTGAGTTTTGTTGTTGTTGTTGTTTGCTTATATTTGTTTTTGTTTTGAGACAGAGTCTAAGATGCCTAGGCTGACCTCAAACTTGTGATCCTCCTGCCTCAGCCTGCTGAGTAGCTGGGATTACAAGTGTGTACTTAGAGGTCCACACTAAGTTTTGTGTTTGTTTGTTTGTTTGTTTAAATATTTTTTTGTTGTAAATGGATATAATACCTTTATTTTCATTTATTTTTATGTGGTGCTGAGGCTCAAAACCAGTGCCTCATACACACTAGGCAAGCACTCCACCACTGAGCCACAACCCAGCCCTTCACTCTAAGTTTTTTTTTTTTTTTTTTTTCCCAGATGGACACAACATATTTTATTCCTACGTGGTGCTGAGGATGGAACCTAGTGCCTTATGCATGCAAGGCGAGTACACTACCACTGAGCCACAACTCCAGCCCCCACACTAAGTTTTATAAGAAGTATTTTTACCTCATGAAGTGACAAACCATTGCTCCTGTTGTAGCCTAGTCTTGTAATACCAGATTTGGGGGACCCCGAAAGACCATCACACAAGAGTCTTTATTGCAAGCTCAAGCCTGGACTCACAACTATTTCCGACGCAGTGGTCCTGAGGAGTGAGCCCCGGACTTTTGTTCAGTGAGATTTTATAGGTTTTTAGGAACATTCTATGTGTCACAACATCACACAGCAAATTATTCCATACTGCAGGAAAATCAAACAACAACTCCTAACATTGATTAGCACATTCATTGGCGGGAACAAGTTGGATAAGGGTGATTGGTGAGTTCAAAAGGCGTGGATACATTTGAACTGATTGGTTTAAGCCACAAGGGGTTGCAAGGGTGTACGTGCTAAACCACACAGCTTCCTGGGGCTGGGGATGTGGCTCAAGCGGTAGCACGCTCGCCTGGCATGCGTGCGGCCCGGGTTTGATCCTCAGCACCACATACAAACAAAGATGTTGTGTCCGCCAATAAATAAATATTAAAATTAAAAAAAAAAAAACCACACAGCTTCCTAACATGTTATCAATTACCGAGACTACTGGGGGGTGGGGGTGTCACCTGGCCTTCCAGGTATCTTCCCTGTCTCACGCTGATTTTAGGGGGTTGCTTGGGTCATCACGGTCAGGCCTTAGGCCTCAAACATTCTTTGGTCTTTCCAGGAACTAGTTTGCTGAGTCAGGGACATCTGGCGCTCAGACCTCTCCTATTTTTTACAGACAGATAACTCAGCAGGGTAGCTTGTGCCTAGGAACGCTCTGTGGGTTTTCCAAGAACAAGGGTCATCCCCTCTTTGGACAGGCCCTGCTCTGAGGTAGAGGCTGGTTTTCCCAAAATGGAGTCACATCAGTTTCTCAGTCTCTTTTGACTGCAAGGAAAAGAGATGCACCCATGATAGCTTAAGAAAAGGTGAGCCCTCCAAAACAGACATGAAGACCGATGGAACAGGATAGAAGACAGAGACAAATGCACATAATACATTTATCTCATACTAGACAAAGGCACCATAAACATACATTGGAGAAAAGATAACCTCCTCAACAAATAGTGCTGGGAAAACTGGAAATCCATAATATCCGAATGAAATTTAACCCCTATCTCTCACCCTATACAAAACTCAGCTCAAAGTGGATCAAGGACCCAGGCATTATACCAGAGATCCTGAAGCTACTAGAAGAAAGTATAGGCCCAGCTTTCCATCGTATTGGCTTAGCAACCAACTTTCTCAACAAGATTCTTTTTTTTTTAAATATTTATTTTATTTTTTGGCAGATACAACATCTTTGTTTGTATGTGGTGCTGAGGATTGAACCTGGGCCGCACGCATGCCAGGTGAGCGCGCTACCGCTTGAGCCACATCCCCAGCCCTCAACAAAATTCTTGAAGTACAAGAAGTAAAATCAAGAATCAATAAATGGGATGGTATCAAACAAAAAAGCTTCTTCACAGCAAAGGAAACAATCAAGAACGTGAAGAGAGAGCCTACAGAATAGGAGAAAAATCTTTGCCATCTACACCTCAGATAGTTCATTAATCTCCAGGATATATAAAGAACTCAAGGGGCCGGAGTCTTAGAACCCAGGGCCTGCAGGAGTTCCTGTGGCCACTGCAATGCAGAAATGTGAGAAACTGGAGAAGATTGGGTAAGGCATCTATGGGACTGTATTCAAAGCCCAAAACCGGGAGAACCATGAGATTGTGGCTCTGAAACGGGTGAGGCTGGATGATGATGATGAGGGTGTGCCGAGTTCTGCCTACTGAAGAAGATCTGCCTACTCAAGGAGCTGAAGCACAAGAACATCGTCAGGCTTCATGATGTTCTGCACAGTGACAAGGAGCTGACTTTGGTTTTTGAGTTCTGTGATCAGGACCTGAAAAAGTATTTTGACAACTGCAATGGTGACCTCGATCCTGAGTTTGTGAAGTCATTCCTTGTCCAGCTGCTGAAAGGCCTGGGATTCTGTCATAGCTGCAACGTGTTTCACAGGGTCCTGAAGCCCCAGAACCTCCTCATAAACAGGAATGGGGAGCTGAAGTTGGCTGATTTTGGTTTGGCTCAAGTCTTTGGAATTCCAGTCCGCAGTTACTCTGCTGAGGTGGTGACATTGTGGTACTGTCCACCAGATGTACTTGTTGGGGCCAAACTGTACTCCACGTCCATCGACATGTGGTCAGCTGGCTGCATCTTTGCGGAGCTGGCCAATGCTGGGCAACCTCTTTTCCTTGGCAACGATGTGGATGACCAGCTGAAGAGGATCTTCCGGCTGCTGGGGAAACCAACTGAAGAGCAGTGGCCCGCCATGACTAAGCTGCCAGACTACAAGCCCTACCCAATGTACCCCGCCACAACATCCCTGGTGAATGCCGTGCCCAAGCTCAATGCCACAGGGAGGGGACCTGTTGCAGAATCTCCTGAAGTGTAACCCTGTCCAGCGTGTCTCAGTGGAGGAGGCCCTGCAGCACCCCTACTTCTCTGACTTCTGTTCCCCCCTAGGCTCTGGGACCCCTGGATGCCAGGCCCTCGCCTGGCCTATTTAAGACCCCTCGTGGGAGAGGTGGGAAGAGGGGTGCTGAGCTCCAGCTGTGCTGGGCCTGGCCAGGGTCAAGGTACCCTGGCCTGTGATCTTCACTCCCCCCATGGACTTTATTTATTTCTTAAATTGGCTCCTTTCCCACAGTCTGCTGATGTAGTGGTGGGGTAGTTCTGAAGGGGGTGCGGGGGGATCCCTGCTCCACTTTTACCACCCTCTGCAGGTCCTCATCCAGCTCAGGCATGCCCAGCTCTCTGCTACTCTAAGTGGCTTTGAGACTACAGGATCATGAGGCCTTGACCCTTGATCCCACTCCTCCCTGCTGGGCTCAAGGCAGTGTTGGCCCTGCACTTAAGCACACCCCATCCTCCCTCTGTCCAGGAAGGCCAGACATAGTCCCCAGGTGTTAAGCAGCTAGCATCTGAGATCAAAGATGTCTTCCACCAGAATGAGGAGAAAAGGCATGGGTCTCTCCTTGTGGCCCTCCACGTCCCCCATGGACCTTTCCCTCTTCAACACCCCATATCCAAGCCTGCAGGCTGGGATAGGAGAGACCCAAAGGTATGGTTCTAAGAGGAACACCCCCTCTCCCACTTCCTTCTCTGCCAATTTTCCAATGGTTGGGGGTGCAGCAAAAGCAAGAAATGGGCCTGAGGCCGGGCCTGGTGTGTCCTTCCTGGCAGGAGGAGGAAGGGAGCCTGCTCTCAGCTCCATCATTTCCAGCTGGGGCCGCCTTCTCCTGTGGGGAGTTGAAGAAGCAAGAACTGCTCCCATGGAGACAGGCTGTGTGCCACGCTTGGTCCCAAATGTGAGAAGAATCATGGCCTTCAAAGGCAGGACACCAGCTTGTGTTCTTAGAAGTGGAAGAACCCTTCTGTCATCCCCATTCCTCCTCACCACTTCTTGCTGGGCTCTGGGTCAGAGTCTTCTTGCAGCTGTACCCAGTCAGTACCTACTGACCGAGCCTCCTCTAGGCCATCACACCTGAACTCTAGGTTTGGGAGAGACCTGTCCTCTGATGTCTTCTGATAGACTCATTCACACTGAGGGAAAAAAAACTAAAAAAGAACTCAAAAAACACCATCAAAAAAAAAAAAAAAAAACTGAATCAATAAATGGGCAAAGGAAGTGAATAGGCATTTCGAAGAAGAAATACAATGGTCATTAATATATGATATAAAAAAATGTTCAACATCTCTAGCAATTAGAGAAATGCAAATTAAAACTACACTGAGGGGCTGGGGTTGTAGCTCAGTGGTAGAGTGCTTACCTAGCATGTGTGAGACACTGGGTTCAATCCTTAGCACCACATAAAAATAAATAAATAAAACAAAGATATTGGGGGCTGGGGTTGTGGCTCAGTGGTAGAGCGCCCCCGCCCCCGGCATGCATGAGGCACTGGGTTCAATCCTTACAACTACATAAAAACAAAATAAAGATATTGTGTCCACTTAAAACTAAATAAATGTTAAAAAATCACAAAGATACTGTGTCCATCTACAACTAAAATAATTAATTAATTAATTATTTTTAAAAAAGCAAACTACCACTGAGATTCCATCTTACTCGAGTCAGAATGCCAACAATTAAGACAATAAGTAACAGGGCTGGAGTTGTAGCTCAGTAGTAGAGCATTTGCCTAGCATGTGTGAGACATTGGGTTGAATCTTCAGAACCACATAAAACAAATAAATAAAATAAAGGTGTTCATCTATTTTTTTTAGTTGTAATTGGACACAATACCTTTATTTCACTTATTTATTTTTATGTGCTGCTGAAGATTAAACCCAGGGTCTCACATGTGCGAGGTGAACAATCTACTGCTGAGTCACAACCCCAGCCCTATTTTTTTTTTAACAAAACAAGTAAGAATAAATATTGGCAAGGATGTGGGGAAAAAAATGTATACTCATACATTGCTGGTGGAACTACAAATTGGTGCAACCACTCTGGAAAGCAGTATGGAGATTCCTCAGAAAACTTGGAATGGAACCACCATTTAACCCAATTATCCTACTCCACAGTATATATCCAAAGAACTTAAAATCAGCATGCTACAGTGACACAGTCACATCAATATTTATAACAGCTCAATTCATAATATCTAAGTTGTGGAACCAACCCTTCAACAGATGAATGGATACAAGAAACATGGTATATATACACATGGAAAATTACTCAGCCCTGAAAAAGAATGACTTTATGATTTTTTGCTGATAAATGGATGGATCTGGAGACTATCATGCTAAGTGAACTAAGCAAATCCCAAAACACCAAAGGCTGAATGTTCTTTCTGATATCTGGATGCTAACACACAATAAAGGGGTGGGGTAGAAGTTCAGTGGATTAGATAAAGAGGAATGGAGGGAAGGGAGGGGTGATGGTAATAGGAAAAACAGTAGAATAAATTGGACATAATTTTCCTATGTTCACATATGAATACAAGACCAGTGAACCTCCATCCACATCATGTACAACTACAAGAATGGGATCCTAATTAGAATAAGTTATACTCCATGTAAGTATAATATGTCAAAATACACTCTACTCATGTATATCTAAAAGGAACACAAAAGAAAAGAAAAGAAAAAGTGAGCACTACTCGGGGGATAAAGAATATTTAGACCCTAAGGACAGGATGTTAGCATAGGTACACTTCTTGGAAGTGACAGATCAACAAAACAGGTACATTTCCATGATTTTCATAAGAACCAAAGCTAAACGGTCTTATTTGTATTTCACTCTGCACCTCTCCTCAGTATATCACTTTCTTCAGTTTTCCATTAACTGTACCCACCAAAATGGTGAATATAGTTCTGGTGTCTAATAACTCTCTACAATTGACTTGTTAGTTCTCAGAAGAGGAATCTGGTTTGTCCAGCTTAGACTAAGCATTCACTCTTGGTCCAATCAATAGTGGTCAGGGGACAGGGCCATATAGTACAAACATGGCTATCCAGGTCTGACTTTTGGCAGGGACTGTGGATGAGAACAGTTCCTGGAGAAGTGGACCATGGCTGACAAAGAAAAGCATCTATCCGAGTTCTAAAGACTGTAATGATCTAGTTTACTACAGTCCATATTTTGTTCCAAAATATTAGCTGCCGGACAGGTTTGTTAATAATTTGAATAAGAGACATTATTTCTTAAGCTCTCACCCTATTATCTAATTTAATCTTCCCCCAAACCCTGTCAGGAAAACATTTTTATTCCTGCCTTATAGATGAGGAACTTCAGGCTCAAAAAGGTTGAGAATTAAAGTCAGCAGTGAGTTTTGTATTGGAACCTGGGTCTGTTTCCACCAAATCCTGTGTTTTTAATTCCTAAAAATGGGAGACTTATGCCACTGTAGTAAAGAAGAGTTTTCAGATGGGCATGGTGACACATTCCTGTAATCAGGCCTCCTCATAGGCAGTTTCTGGAGCTTCACAGACTCTAGTCTCCTGGTTCACTAGAGGAATTGGGGATTGCATGGGTTAAGAAGCTCCTCTCCCCAACTACCACCCCAGCCTGTGCACCTTCCCCCAGCAAACTAAATCCTCTGGAGCCCCTTTGTAGGGAATAGGAGTTGATACCCCCCAGGTTCAAAAATAAAAGCACAACAAGAATTTCTGGTTCAGGGAGAGAAGTATCTCTTTTACACTTGGCTTCTTTTCCATTAAGAGTGAAAGTTACAATACAATCAGCAGGAAATTGCCCTGGGGACCATTGAGCAGACCTCTTTGCTCAAATCAGGCCTTGAATGCATGTGTCAAAAGCACCTCACACTCTCGTTAATTGCCAGCCCAGTCTCTGGGGACAGTCCAATTGATTCAGTCAGATCTAACATTCATTGCATACATCTTCTGTGTATTTAACTGCCAGGCCAGCCATCCGATTATGACTTCACATTCATAGGTCCAATGGGCAAGATGAATCTGCACCGTGATAAGGAGAACACTAAAGAATGAAAGACAAAGTTGCTGTCCTACACATTCCAGAATTACCTATCTGAGAAGACTGAGGCACTAAAAATCCTCAGGACTTAAAGGAGTAGGGGAAGAAATGATGATTGAACAGCTACCACATGTAGGTGTTAAATGTACATTAGCTCATGAAATCTTCTTCATTGCAACTCTACCAGGTAGATGCTATTAATACCTACATTTACAGGGGTAAACAATATTTTAGCTTTAGAAAGTAGAATTTTAAAACATAATAATAATTATGAATAGGTCGTACATGTGGGTCTTTTTTTTTTTTTTTTTGCACTGGGAATTGAACCTAGGGGTGCTTAACCACTGAGCCACATCCTCAGCCCTTTTATTTTGCATTTTATTTTGAGATAAGGTCTTGCTAAGTTTCTTAGAATCTCTCTAAGTTGCTGAGGCTGGCCTGGAACTTGCAGTCCTCCTGTCTCAGCTCCCAAGACACTGGGATCACAGGCATGCACCATGATGCCCAGTTGGGTCATTATCTTAGAACAAATTTCTCTCAGAGAAGCTACCTGGGAAGAGCTCTCTGGGTAAGTTGTTAAGTGGTTATCATTCTCTTATTTCTTTGCTTACTGTCATCTTCTATGAGAATTTGGACTTTGTGGTCAGACAGATCTGGACTCAAATTGTGGCTCTATTAGTAATTAGGAAAATGAACTCGCTCTAAGTATTTCAAACAGAGAATTTAATTCAGAGAATTTAACACTGTGGCTACTTAGATGATGGTAAATGTGAGGCAACCCATACATTAGCAAGAGCAGGAAACCAAGTCTGGAGGCCAAACAGTGCTGAGGACTTTCTATCTTCTCCTGCCTGATGGTCCTCAATTTTGTGAAAATGGCTCCAATTGTCATAATATCTGTCATAACAGGGGTGTCACCTATTATGAAGGAGAGCAGTGGATTTGAGGGTAAGCTGGCAAATGATGAGCTTAGCTCTTGCTAGTATTGAGTTTCTCCTTTTTCATCTTTCTTTCTTAATTTATTAATACCTGGGATTGAAATCTGGGCCTTCTTATGCTAGGCAAGTAAGTGCTCTATGATTGAGCTACATCCTCAACCCTTTTGTTTATTTATTTATTTATTTATTTATTTATTTATTAGTTGTAGATGGACACTGAAAGGAAAGTGACCACAACACTTGGAGTGACCAAGAGATCTTTATTGCAGCAGTGCAAAAGAGGAGGAAAAAGAGAGAGAAGGAAAGAGAGAAGAAATGGGAGGAGAGCAGAGAGAGAGAGAGAGAGAGAAAGGAGAGGAGAGGAGAGGAGAGAGGGAGAGGGAAAGTGAAAGCAAGAGAAGAAATAGAGAGCAAGAACAAGAGAGAGGGGCCCTGGCAGGAGGGAATTTTTTATAGCCCAAATCTAATGGGGTCTCTGGGTCTGCAAGCTGCATTGTTGGCATACAGAGACTGAATCATACAGTAGTGTCATCTTCTGCCTTCAGGCAGTCGGGGAAGGGGCTAGATGTGGGTTTCCATTGCACCAGATGGGTGGGTCGAGTGTTTAGCCTTGAGTGGGGTTGAGTGTCCAGACTTGTTAAATGACCAGACAGAGGGGAGTTTGAGTGCCTGGGTTATCCTGCAGGTAACATTCGTTCAGCCTGCCCTACAGACAACTTAGTTCAGCCTGTTCTGCACCTGACATTTCTCCCTTTTTGTTTTTCTAAGTGATTTGGGGACGGTGCAAATTCGTCTGGCTACTTCCTGCTGAGAGGGGGCGGTGTGGGACCTACCTGGGAGAGGAACGTTTGGGGGACAGGCTTGGGAATACCAGGGCAGCTAGAGATAACATCCAGTGGCTATAGACAGTAATCTCAGAAGGGACAAAGTCCATAAAGGTTTCTTGAAGTCATTAGGTTGTCAATGGCATTAAACCATTTCTGAGCGGAGAAGATCCTTGGTATTAGCCATTGGTCCTGTCGTAGGGACTTTAGGAAGTATCAGAGGTGGCTTGGTTGAATCCAGTAATGTTAAAGCTGACAGTCTGATTGCAGCCAGTGGAAAGGCAATTGCCTTGACCCATAAACTGAGAGTGGGTGGTGTCATCCTGGTGCCATGTTGCTTGGATGTTAAAGCGCTATCTGTAGTTGGGATACAGATAATCTTGAAAGAGATTAATGATTAGTAAAAGAAGAAGAGGGTTAGTGAGAAATTTTGATTGGTGGGTGTGGTGGAAGTCCAGGACTGGATATTTGGAACAAATGCCTTTTTAAGGTGGGAGACATGGTACCAGGGGGAGTGGCCCAAAAGCTTGGCCACCATTGGGGTAGTAAGTATGACTGTATGGGGTCCTGTCCAGAGAGGTTCCAAAGATTGAGAATGCAGTTCCTGAAGTAAGACTGAGTCACCCAGTTGAAGAGGATCCAATTCGGTTTGTGGTTGTGCTGGGATTGAGGCAATGAATGGCACAGGAAGGCACTGGTCTACGTGTTCTCTTAGGAGTTTGCGTAGAAGTGTGAGTAGGGCAGGTAGGACACAAGGGGAGGAGGAGTGATTGGAAAGCTTTGGTTGATTAAGAAAGGGCACCCATAGAGTTGCTCAAAGGGGCTAAGGCCTGAGGGAGCTCTAGGGCCTGCCTGAAATCAGCTGAGGGCCAACGGCAGGAGATTGGGCCAGGACAGCCTGAGTTCAATATCAAGTTTAGTGAGATGATCCTTGAGGATGCTGTTAGGTCTCTCAACCTTACCAGAGGATTGGGGTTGGTAGAAGATGTAGAGCCTCCAAGTGATGTTGAGTCCTTTGGCGACTAGTTGAACAACCTGAGAAGTGAAGGCTGGACTGTTGTCTGACTGGATGGAGGCAGGAAGTCTGAACCTGGGAATGATCTGCTGGATGAAGATGAAGGTGACGGTGTTAGTAATTTCCCTGGAGGTAGGGAAGGCTTTTATCCAACCTGAAAAAGTATCAACCAAAGTAAGTAGGTAGTAAAGCTTTTTGTACCTAGGCATGTGAGTGAAGTTGATTTACCAGTCTTCACCTGGGTGGTGGCTCCTCATCTGATGCATGGGGAGTTTAGGTTTGTTGCTTCCTTATGGGGATGCTGTAGAGCAGACAGAACAAGCAGAGTGGACCTGCTGGAGAGTAGTTCTAATTCCTAGGAAGTGAGAGAGGGGTTGTAAAATCTGGAAAAGGGGTTAGGGAGGGTTTTAGGTGGAGGCAGAGTCTCTGGAGCTAGAGGAGCTGGTCATGAGTTGTAGGTCTCTGTCTTGGGCATTAGGGGCTGGTGGTCTCAAAGAAGTAGTTGATTGACTGGTTGGTGAATTTGTGTATCTGATCTTGCAGGAACTTCTGTAGGCAATTTAATAGACATGGTCCTATTAGGAGAAACATAAAGAGGACTAATAGGGGTCCTGCAAGGGGGAGGAGCCAAGGCCATACTTGACTGAACATTCCCCATAGAGACTGTTGGCCTAGTTGCTGTTTCCTCTTTTCTAGCTGTTCTTGTCCTTCATTACTCCCAGGAATTACTGTGTTTTGGCTTAACTATTTTTGGTAGGTGTTTAAGATCAAGCTGGTCAAAATTGACTTTCTTTCTATCTATTATTGTTAAGAGTCAGCCAGGTTCACATAATGGTCACTTGTTGGGGAACTTGAGAGCAGCTTCTTAGTTCTGCTAGTGCCATTTGCACTAGGATGGGCCCAGGTCTTGTTTGACCATGTGGCTTCCTTGGAAGCATCAGGGAAGTCTCCTGTCTCCAATGACCCTCCTATTCACAGCAAGTGCACTGATTAGCTTTTCATTCTCCAGTGGTCTCATTAATCTCCCTGATCAGGAGGTTATGTGGCCCAGAGTTGCAAAGCTCTTTAGAGAAGTTCCCTGTTCCCTAGATTCAGGCTGACTCAGAGGGTAAGAGCCAAATATTGGTTTTCTTGGCCATTTTAATTTAAATTTAATTTTAAGTCTTGATCTTAAACATCTGGCAAAGTCATTCTCAACAGTCTTAAATTAAGAGTACTGTGCTGTAGCTGAAGTCTGTCCTACTTTGGAGTCATTCTGACATGTAGTAAGATGGGAGGCAGAGCCTTATTTCAGGTAAGGCAAAGTTCTTTATAAATCTTAGGTAAAGTGTTCTAGTATTAAAGCTGATCTTTGTTTTTAAATAACATTTTATAAAGTTTATATATTGTTGTTTGAGGTCACATGAATATAGCTAACACAATATGATATTACATTTAAATTGTACCCAGTATATAGAACTTTATATTTATCTTGTTGATAACAGTTATAGAACATTAAATGATATAAATATATCTCTAATATATTATTTGTATAAACCTAAAATTACCATGCAACCTTTTGGAGAACATCAGCTTGATACAATTTTTTTTAAAGCTTCTATCTTAATGACTTATATACCTGGAAAATATGAACACATTTAATATACAAAGAAGAGTAACAGTACCACAATTACATTGATGTTTTTATATTAATCAAATTTAGCTCTTAAAGAAATAACATATTACAATACTGTAAAATAACAGTTGTTGTTTAACCATAGTTGTATGTATAATCCTTAATTCCTTCAAGATTACTTGCTCAAAAAACTTACATATATAACCAACTTACACAGATCTTCTTTATCACTTACTTAAACCTATATAGCCAACGTACACAGACCTTCTTTATCACTTGCTTAAACCCTCTTATTTACTTAATCACATAGATTCTCTTATCCAGAAACACAATTTCCTTGTATTAAATCCATACTTAGAACTTTCTAATATCTCTTTCCCATCTGCTAACTCCTTCTTTATTCACACTTTGAAATAATCCTTGTAAATTTCTGAATTTAGGCAAATTATTCCATTTTAATAAGAGATATTTTATTATTGGCAGTACACAATTAATCACATCTGTTTACCATTTCATGAAAACATATACAGTGTTTAAGTATATAGAATTATACTGTTGTAAGGACAGACAAAGCAAGGCACCTAAGATAGCACCAAAGATAGGGAAACAGTTTTATTTGGTTGCAGCCAGATTCAGAGGGCACAGCTTCTGCTGTAATCAATTAATCCCCTGAACCCCAAGTTTAGTTTCAGAATTTTGCACCCAGCATGTAAAAGGAAGGGCTCAGAAGTTCACAGTCTGCAGAAGTTCACAAAACGAAGTTTTTTTGTTTTTGTTTTTGTTTTTTCCTCTGTTCTGGGCAAGTTAACCCTTCAAGGACACCTGGGAAGGGGAGAGCTTTTTCTTCCCTTTCTTTCCTCCCCCTGCCAGCTGTTACCATGGAGCTCAGTTGGTAACTTCTCTATCTTAGAAATGTAGCCATCTCTGTGAATCCCCTGCTCAAGGGCAGAGGCCTTGTTTACATATTTTTGTGAAAAACTAGTGATGGGGTGTCCAGCACCTAGAGTGCTGATTTTTCCCAGCCAGTGGCCAAGTAAAACAGGGCAACACGAAAAGAGGAAGTTTATCTTCATTAAACTTTTCTGTAGGGACTCTTTGCTGAGCGACCAAGAGATCTAGAGTCCTAAAATCAGCCATGGTGAAGATTCTGGAGAAAGTCAGTTAGGACTTTTCTGTGGGCTGGGTAGGGAGGGGGAAGATGGGAAGGCAGGGTTTTTTTTTTTTTTTTTTTGAGAGCAGTTGTGGTGGATCTGAGAATGAGGAAGAAGATGTAAGAGAATAATGGGAAAGGGGTTTGGAATTTTCCCTAGCAAGGAAAACTTGAACAGGTAGAGCAGAGGGGAAGACGGGAGTGAATATCCCAAAAAACCTGTAAGGGACCTTAATTAGTAACCTTGTTTTCAGTGATGACAAAGCAACTTTAAAGGCCATTTTCACCAGATCTTGGATAGGGGTCCAAGGGCTCTCCTCAGCTAGTTTGAGCTTTGGGTTAGCTGGTAAGAGGACCTGGTGGGACCGGATGTGGGCACTGACAGGAGAAGAGAGGAATGAGTTGGTGGAAGAATAACTTCAGTATCTGCTACCTCAGCAATGGTTTGAGGAAGGGCGGTGGTTTGGGTTTTTGATCTAGTAATTGGAGGGGAGAAAGCAGATTATTGAGACGGGGGAGACGGTGGAAGAGCTGGGGCAGAAGGTTGAGGGTGAGGAACTATTCCAGCCTGGTGATAGGGTGGAGGTTCATCAGCAGGGTCAAAAGTAGTGAATGAGTCCGGAGGAGGAGAAGATTGGGGATCCGTGGTTGTGGGGGTTGGTTTGCAAGCTAGAAAATTTTGTAGAGGTTTGCAAGAGGTGTAGAGAGCATAAGCAAGAAGAAAGCTTGACATAACAGCTCTTTACCCATTTTTTTGAACACGCACAGGAGTTGTAGAGACCCCTTAGAATGGAGGGATTCAGAGACCCAAAAGGGGGCCATTTGTTTTGGTTGTCTAGGGGATAAGTGGGCCAATCCTGGGTGCTACATTTGATCAATTTTTGGGGTTTGATGTCTGGTGTCAAGAAGAGGGTTTTGAGATTATCTAAGAGTCATTGTAAGGGAGAGTTGACTGGCAGAGAGGATGCATTACCCAAGTCGCAAATGTAGTATAGGGGAGAAGGAAGGAGACGCAAATATAGTATAAGGGAGGGAGAGGAAACTGATTTATTGGAAAAAGGGGCATCCCTGCTAGAGTCAAAAATCAGGAGTGCCTAGTGGCAGGTACGAGCTGCAGAGATTGGTCACCGAATCCTGACAGTCGAGGCTCCCATCCTGCATGGGGCAGGAGCCATGGGAGACCTTGGCCAAGGCTTTTCAGGACCTCTCCTGGAGAGGCCAGAGACTTCCAGGGCTGGAAAGAGGAGAGAGAGAGAGAGAGGAAGGGGAAGGTAAGCCTATCTCTAGCGGCTGAGTCTTAAAGGTGAGAGGACTTTACGAGAGCCACCATGGACATGAAGGTCTGGGTGGAGTGTGATTTTCAGTTCTCCGTTATGTGTTCCCACAGGCCTTTGAGGGTGACCTACAAAGCCTATACTGGTTAACCAGCAGCTGGGAAGGGGAAGGGAAATAATTTTGAACCCAAGAGTTGAATCTGCACAAAGAAGGAGAACCTGAGGGCCACCGTGGCCTTGAAGGCTGTGGTGGGTGTTTTCCTCCCTGCAGGTGGGCAAAGAGGTTTGCTGGATGATCAACGGTCAAATCCTCCTGACACCACCATTGGGTTTAGGACTCCAGGAAGGGGAAACTCACCAATCGAAGGCCAGTGGTGGATGTAGTTCTGGCAGTCGAGAAAATGGGTTCAGGCCGTCCTGGTGAGTGGCACTTCCAAAGGAAGAGGGACCCAAAAGTGGGTTTTAACCCTCTTGCTGAGTTTCGGCACCAATGAAAGGAAAGTGACCACAACACTCTGAGCGACCAAGAGATCTTTATTGCAGCAGTGCAAAAGAGGAGAAAAAGAGAGAGAAAGAAAGAGCAGGGAAAGAGAGAAGAAAGAGGTGGAGAGAGCAAAGAGAGAGAGAGAAGAGAAGAGGAGAGGAGAGAGAGCGAGAGCAAAAGCAAGAGAAGAAAGAGAGAGCAAGAGAGAGAGACTGAGAGACTGAGAAAGCAAGAGCAAGAGAGAGGGACCTGGCAGGAGGGAGTCTTTTGTAGCCCAAATCTAATGGAGTCTCTGGGTCTACAAGCTGCCTTGTTGGCGTACAGTGACTGAATCATACAGTAGTGTCATCTTCTGCCTTCAGGCATACAGGGCAGGGGCTAGATGTGGGTTTCCATTGCACCAGACAGATGGGGATCGAGTGTTTAGCCTTGAGTGGGGTTGAGTGTCCAGACTTGACACAAACAGGTGATAAAGGACAAGACAGAGGGGGGGTTTGAGTGTGTGAGTTATCCTGCAGCTAACATTCATTCGTTCATCCTGCCTTGCAGACAACTTAGTTCAGCCTGTCCTGCACCTAACAGACATAGTACTTTTTAATTTTTTTTTTATGTAGTGCTGAGAATTAAACCCAGTGCCTGATACGTGGGAGGCAAGTGTTCTGCCCTTGAGCCACAATCCCAGCCCCCTTTTATTTATTTATTTATTTTATTTTGAGACAGAGTCTCTCTAAATAGCCAGGTTGACCTCACACTTGTGGTCCTCCTGCCTCAGCCTCCCTATTCTGCTAGGATTACAGGCTTGTGCCACCATGCCTAGTCTCCTTCTGAAGCCAGATTTAAAGATAGGTAGTTAATGTAGTTAGGTAAATTGGAACTAATATTGAATAAGATAAATAAAATGGAGGCCATTATAGAGAATGGAGTCCAGGAAACCAGAGCAGCACTTGGGGAAATTGAAATGTTAATGTCCCCAAGGCCTGGAACCCATTCTAAGGAACTGTTAATGAAACAGCTCCCAGCAAACAGGGAAATGCTGATCAAAGCTGCCCCAGGCCCTTCTGCCCAGATTACTCCTCCAGCCCACCTATCTCCCACCTTTTAGAGCTTCCACCTGCATTCTATCACTGCGAAACAAAGGATAGGATTGTGGGAAAGCTGAAAGAAGACCTTAGCTATAAAAAAAGGGAAGACCTCCCCCTTCCATCTTTTGGGTCCCCTTCTAATTCAAGGGTAGTGGTGAGAATTAAATGAGTAAATGTACATAAAATGTTAGCACAGTCCCAGCACCTATTACGGAAGCAGTTTCAGTTTATTTTTCCCTAGGAGGGAAAAAACAAGAATCAGACAGATTAAATGATTTGCTGAAGGAAAGAGCTTGGGTTGGAGGGGGGGACCTGTAAAACCAAAATCATCTTGGGCAAATCACACAGCCTTAATTTCCATACCTCCCAACTGCCTGGGTTGCTGAGGGGATTCAGTCTTTAAACAGATATTTACTGAGAGCACTTGCCCTGTTCCAGGACTTTATGAGAGCCACCGAAACCGTGAAGGTCTGGGTGGCGAATGATTTTCAGTTCTCTGTTATGTGTTCCCGGAGGTTACACAGTCCTTTGAGGGTGACCTACAAAGCCTATGCTGGTAAACTACCAGCTGGGAAGGGGAAGGGAAATAAATTTGTTTTCCTGGAATCTACAACCTGGTGTAGAGAAAGAGTTGGAACTGAAAGTTAAACAGATCACCACATAGTAACACTGTGGTAAATGCCATGAAAGAAAAGTGCTGTGAAGATGGAAGACATGGTGCCCTGGACTAGTCTAGAGAGGTGACTTCAGCTGAACTTGCAGCACATGTCAGGGTGAGTTTAGTGAGGAACCCAGAGTAGTGCTCTGGAGAAGAGCACCAGGTAGTAGGAAGGTTTGAATATTGACCCAGCCACGGTGCCAGCGGCCTCCCCTAGGTCGAGTCACGAAGCTCGACTCCAAGGACCTCCCTCATTCAAACCCAGATGGCACTCCGCGAGGGTTCAGGCGACCTAGGCGTGGGCGCCCGCGCCAGGATCCGCAGTTCCTAGCAGGGTAGAGCGCTCCTGCCCAAGCCACGGAACCCAGACCCTACTCCTGGGCTCGGCTGGCCCTGCGCTCCGGCCGCCGCAGATTGTTCTCTAATGTGTATCGAATTTTTGTTGAGTTCGCCCGGCAGCCCGCGCAGAGTGCGTGGCGGTGGCGCTGCCAGGGCCTCTTAATTCTCTTTGCATCGATTCCGTCGTTAATGACATAACCTTCTCCTCTAATTAACTGACAACTGCATTAGGAGGCCGCCTCCTCCCCACGCCGCCCTCAGCTTCCCCACAGCTTTGGAGCCAGCACCGCTGCCAGGCGTGGGCTGCAGCTGCTCCCGCCTTGCTATTCCCAGGTCCCGCGACCAGGCTGGAACTAAATGGGATAGTGTTTCAGGTTCTGGATGCGTCTGCCATCCATAGCAGCTCAGTAGACATTTGCCTTTATTTGTGTTCTTGTTTATTGTGTGCCAACATTAGGCAAAGCACTTAACATTCTCTAGCTTACTGATTCATTATAACGGCTCAAGAGACATAGTGGAAATCAAAGCTGGAAGAGATGGAGGAAAAATGCAACGATCCCGGATACGCATCAAGCTACTAGAGAGTCTGGCCTCCCACCCTTCCTAACCAGCCCGTTGGACTCCAAGTTTGTGCTATACCCCTAGGCTACCTTCCAATGTGTAATTTGGCATGTACTAAAGGTATTATGTCTCCACGGAGTAGATGGCAGGTAATGAGCATTCAATTAAAGTTAGTGTGGCGGGATAACTTGTTGAAATTCTAATTTATTTTCCTTTATCCCTCCTTTCTTGGGTGCTCCTTGTGGTCAAGCGGTAACATTTTGTCATTCCTTGGGCAGGAGGGGAAAACAGAGGCAGCTGCCTGTGGTCCCTTGCCACGATCACAATACGGGAATCCCAAACTTTGTATAATTTACAAAGGATTTCTCTCAATCTCCCCCCCACACACACACACACAACACACATCTCTCTCTCTCTCTCACACACACACACTCACACACACACACACACACACACACTCCACCAGGCTAGGAGTTAATCTCACTTTACTCACTTTAATTTATAAAATACAGATTTCAGATCTGTTCAAGATACATTTTCTAAACCCTACTATCTGCAAGTATGAAATACTAGGTATTTAATCCAAATAGGACTTTTAAATTAATCCAAATAGGACTTTTTCACATGCATCAAAGTTACTGAAATGATCTGGCTTCCTTCCCCTCACTATTTTACTCTGATTCTCCCTTCACTCTGATTTGCAGAAAATCTTTATTTTCATTGTTGTGTTCTATATTTTTATAGATGCCTCAACTATCTTCTGAGATGAATGGCATATGAATGAATATATTTAAAAATAAGACAGTTTAACAATTCAAGCATATAGCCAATATTCAATAAGGCATTTAAAGGTGAAGTAACAGATTTGGAGAGTTTCAGAGAATTAATCCAGCATAGCAAAGAGACTTCAGGACCAGAAACTGACTGTCTGCACTTCATCCATTGACTCCCCTCTTTCCCTTCATGTGCTGGAAGTCACCTTCCCACACAAGTTCTGAGCGCTCCTGTTGTCCATTTCTTGCAGTAGAGATCTGGATTTGACAAGTCCTTAACATCAACACTGAAGTAATTAGATTAATATATCCGTTAGACAATCGTTTCTTCATTCTCTGAAGAACCTCTCAGGTACCACTTTTTAGCAAAATGGCTGGAATTTTTTAGGTTGAGAGACTGAAGATCAGCAAAACTAAGCTACTTTCCTGAATTCACAGTTTTGCTGAGACTCAAGCCCAAATCAAGCTGGATATACTTTATTGTACTCTTTACACTATGTGTTCTTTGAACAACTGGGGGGCTGCGTTCCTATGACAGTTGATATGTACTTTCTAAAGAATTGAGTGTATTTTATTTGGGAGTCCATTTCTAGGTTCTTTCATCACAAATCTCCCTCTTTTCCTCTATAAGGGGGAGTCAGCCTGAGTCAGTTGGTTTCTTTCAAGACACACAAGGGGGCTTTGTGATGGGGGCACAGGCAGAATCTGTGCCAAAAGGGCACAGGCAGAATCTGCCTGGGGCGAAGTTGGGATATGAGGCAAGTGCTAGCCTCACCCTTCCTTAGAAATATGTACATTGCCAACCTCTATTGAGCTTCTCTTTATCATTTGATGACCTCCATGTTTCCTCTTCCATGAAGCCTAAGCAATTCCACACCCTTGGCAGCCCAGTCTCCAGAGAACTTGCACTTTCACAGTAAGCACAGCACCTACCTGCTTCCAATCCACTTACCAGTGATTAGCTCTGTGAACTTGGGCAAGATTTAACTTCTGGAATTTGTTTCTCCCTACTGTAGAATAGACTAATAGTACCTGCCCTTACAGGGTTCTGTGGAAGTTTGGATTGGATTACGCATGTGGGGTATATTTAAATATTTTAGATACACACATACTTTTTTTTTTTTTAATTTATTGCTTAAATCTCTCCTCTGGGGAAACTTGGGGTGGGGAGATGGGCAGGGTCAGGTGGTGAAAACTTTGTGTATATAATACATGGAGAAAGAGGATTTTAAGTTTTGTCATGTTTATTTTTCAAAAGACTGTGCAATCATTATTTAAAATTTCTTCCAAATATTGTGGATGCCAGAATGATAACAGGCAGAGACAAGAACATGAGGTGGTTCAACTTTAAAAAGGATACACATGTATGGGTCATCTTAAATTATTTTTTCCCCCAGCACTGGCAATTGAACTCATATGGTAGGCAAGTGCTCTACACTAAGCTACCTCCAGTCCTTTAAAATAATTTATTAAAAAATAAAATAAAATAATTTCTTGTTAGTAGTATTCGGTATTGCACCCAGGAGTGATTTACCTTTAAGCTACATTTTTCAATGCTTTTTATTTTTGAGACAAGTTCTCATTAAGTTGCTGAGAGTATCACTAAGTTGCCAAGGCTAGCCTCAAATTTTTGAGCCTCCTGAGTAGCCAGGATTACAGTCCTGCACCATTATACCCAACACATGTAAAGCTTGTAGTGAAGGGTTTGACACCAAGAACTCAGTAATGATTTTTGTTATTGTTTGTTTCCACCACAAAACTTGTCTTTCTCTTTGTGCCAACTTGCTACCTGCCACATCCAGCCCACAGTAGGTGCTCAGCAACAAAACCCAAAGCCAATCAAAGTCTGGGAAGACAGGCTTTTGGAAAAAATGCCCTAACACTTGAACTGACCAGTTGGGGTTAGGTAGTCAGCACCAGGGTAGGTACTCCTATTTACAGGCACCCTTCTGTGGGGGACGGGCACTCCCATTCTTCTTGTCACTCGATGTTCCCAGTCCAGACACAGGCTTGCTTCATCCTCTCACCCCCACACACACTGACCTCTGCCCCAGGATGTCACTGAAGGGTGGGAGACCATGGAGTTCCTCATGGCCAGTAATACCAAGCATACTTGGCTGGAATTCTGCACACTAGTTTCCCAGGGCCTTTGGTTGTTTGCACAGGCCTGGCTTGCAAATAAGCAGCCCTGCCATTTGGTATGTTCTCTGAGGTTACCGGTCCCCTGTACAGTGGGGTAAGGAGATAAGTGACAGAAAGACCTGGAGCACCTCTGCTCACAGAACTCCAGTCACAGCAAACTGCTTGTTATCCTGATCTGTCCAATACCCTCTGATCTTTCTGTTCTCTGTGTTTGTCACTCTGATCTCTGGGAGCCCTTCCCCCATTTCTGCCTAATAAATCCTACTCATTGTTTAAGGCCTGGTCCAAATAGCTGCTCTTTCAGGAAACCATTGCTGCAGCCTGAAAGAATTCCCTCTGACCCTACCCCCCAGATCCTATCCTCTAACGTAACTTAGGATGTGGGGTCTCACTCCAACACTAAACAAATTAAATGTGGATCAGAGACTGTGCCTGGGTATCAGGGAGACAGGTTTGATTCCTGTATCAGCCACTTGTTTGCTATATAACCTTGGAAAGTTACTTGGTCTCACTAAGTCTTGTAAAATTGGGAAAATACAATAGGATAATTAGGAAAATTAAAAGATATAATGTTAGTTAAGCCATTAGGATGGCGCCTTGTACACATTAAGCTCTCAATAAATATTAGCTATTATTACTGTTCTCTCTTCTATCCCCACACACACCCACAGTATCTTAGACCTCAAACAATTTAATATCTAAAGTAGAATTTTGGGGGTCAAGTCTCAGGTTCCAGATGTGTAAAGGCTTCCTTCAGAGAGAAGCAGATGTTAAGATTCTGAAATTTCTAAGAACCAGAGATCCCAAGAGAAGAATAAGGGCAAAAGTCTATGACTATTATGTGAGTTAAAGAGGGGAAAATAGAGGACTATCAGCCAAGGATGGGAAGAAAAAGCCTTTTCCTCTGTCCTCTTACATTAAGCATTTGGAGGCTTACAAATTAGACTAACAAAGATTAACAGGTGAAAAACCACACAATTTTTTTATTATTATGTTATGGTTTAGCAGTGGTACATGTGTAAATCCAGAAACTTGGGAAGCTGAGGCAGGAGAATCACAAATTTGAAGCCAGCCTCAGCAATTTAGTGAGGTTCAATCCATGTTACCATTAAAAAACAAAACAAAAAAAGTTATGGTTCAGATATTAGGTATCCTTCAAGAGCTCATGTGTGAGACAATGCAAAAAGATTTAGCGGTAAAATGACGGGGTGCTGAGAAATTTAAATCAATCAGTGTATTAATCCCTCAATGATAACTGTGGCTGGAGGAGGTGGATCCCTGGGGTGTACATCCGTATTTTGCCCTGGTTGAGCAGAGATTTCTCTCTGCTTCCTGATGTGATGTTCCCAGCTGCTTTCCTCTACCACACTCTTCTGCCATGATGTTCTGCCTCACATTGGCCCCCAAAGAATGGAGTCGGCTGTCTATGGACTAAGACCTCTAAAACCGTGAGTCCCCAAATAAACTTTTCCTCCTCGATTTGTTCTTGTCAGAGCTTTTGGTTGCAGTAGCAAACAAAACAAAACAAAAAACAAACAAACAAAAAAAAATCTGAATAAAACATAATATTTTTATGCATAGGAGTTCATAGAAAAATGTGAAATGCCAGGCAGTTAGACTTTGGGGTTTAATAATCTTTTAACAAAGAGGATTTAGGCTTTAAGAGACAATAAATGGTGGGGAAGTGCCACACCTGGTATCTGGTACACACCTATAATCCCAGCAACTTGGAAGTCTGAGGCAGGGGGATGGCAAGTTTGAGGTCAGCCTTGCCAATTTAGCAACTTAGTGAGAACCTGTCTCAAAATAAAAAATAAAAAGGGCTGGTTAGCTCAGTGGAAAAGAGTCCTTGGGTTCAATCTCCAGTACCAAAAAAAAAAAGTGGGGAAGTAACTAGGAAATATATGGAAAGAACTAATTGAAAATAAATGCTACTTTAGTAAGGTCTGTTTATGCAAACTCATATTGATGTCAATTCCTTATTTTTGATCAGAGTCACTTGTCTTGCGTGTGTGTGTGTGTGTGTGTGTGTGTGTGTGTGTGTGTGTGGTGTTGGGGATCGATCCCAGGGTTTCATGCATCCTAGGCAAACACTCTACCACTGAGCCACATTCCTAGCCCAATAAGTGTCACTTTCCTCTGGGCACGATGGCACATACCTGTAGTCCCAGCTATGTGCATAAGAGACTGACTGTTTGAGCCCAGGAGTTCGAAAACAGCCTTTGCAACATAGAAAGTCTCTCTCTCTCTCTCTCACACACACACACACACACAAACAAACAAACAAACAAAAACCACTTTTCTTACTCCAGTATAGGGAGGACACCTTCTTCTTCAAAGGGAAATTTATGATCTGCTTTCAGGTAAATAAGGGGAAGGCAGAGAATTCTTCCTGTTTCTGTTGATTCTCAATTGCCTTCAGCTTATGCCAAAGTGGCATTATTATTATTATTATTTTGGTTGGGGGGTTCTAGGGATTGAACCCAGGGGTGCTTAACCACTGAGCCACATCCCCAGTCCTTTTTCTGTATTTTATTTAGAGACAGGGTCTCACTGAGTTGCTTAGGGCCTCACTAAATTGCTGAGGCTAGCTTTGAACTCACAATCCTCCTGCTTCAGTCTCCCAAGGCGCTGGGATTACAGGTGTGCACCACCATGCCCAGCCAAAGTGGCATATTTTGAGGTGGCATCTTCTGATCCATTTTACTTTGTCATACTTTTCAAATGCCAGGACCAGAAATCTAGCAAGCCCTGCATCAATAAAGCCTCCTTTTGCAGGTATAAGCAACCTCCACTCTGGACTGTGGGTAAAGCACTTGCCTAGCATGCATGAAGCCCTGGGTTCAATCCTCAACAAAAAAAATTAAAAATAAAAATTCACTCAAATTTAGCCCCCAGAGTGATTCTCAGACCTAGAGTAATCACAGTACCTGGTCTGTTTACCTACATCTACTTCTTCAGGACATCCAAAAGGAAACCCATAGATGATGCTCCTAAACTTGGGAGGTAACTACAGATGAAGCAAAGCCATATCTCAGGTGATTGTTAAGATCCACCCCCATTCCTTGACAAGAATCTATGCTTTAAGAGTCCTTACTGCCCTCTCTGTGAACTGCTCCCCACTAATAGGTCTGAGATCCGGTAATTAATTTAGTAGCATGTGTCTTAATGTTCCCTTTACCTGGCTGGTAGGCAAGGAATGGACCTGTGGCCAGAAAAGCCAACATAGGCCCTGAGCCCAGACAAGCAGATTTCCTCCTTCTGTGAATTTGGAATTGAGGTGGGGATATAAGGTTAAGATATAGTAGCTAGGGCTGGGAATGTGGCTCAAGTGGTAGCGTGCTTGCCTGGCATGCACGGGACACTGGGTTCGATCCTCAGCACCACATAAAAATAAAATAAAGATTTTGTGTCCACCAAAAACTAAAAATTAAATATTAAAAAAATTCTCTCTCTCTCTCTCTCTTAAAAAAAAAAAAAAGATATAGTAGCTATGCACTGGGGATATAGCTCAGTTGGTAGAGTGCTTGCCTTGCATGCATAAGGGCCTGGGTTCAATCCCCAGCACCACACATATACACACACACAAAAAGATCTAGTAGCTACAATCACTGGACCTGGAAGGTCAGGCAGAGTAAGCAGGTCTGGGGAGAGAATGCAATAGATAGTCCAAGATGTCTAAGATGTCCAGGCCTTCAAGAGATGACACTCAAATCTCTAGTTCTTGACTCAACAGTCTCAGCTTTCTAAGACTAAGGTCTGGCTGTACTTCCTGGGATTGCACTGCATAATGGGTGGGTCCCTTTTACCAAGTAATTCCAGTGTTTCTGTTACTTAGAACCAAAAGATGACTAAAATACTGACTTTTTTTTTTTTTATAACTTGTCCAAGTTATAAAACTTGTCCAAGTTATAAAACGTTTCTTCAGGGCCTGTGTACTGACTCTGGCTTCCATCCTGGAGTTCAGATCTTGAATAACAATTCTCCCATGGGCACAAGTCCTAGGGCAACTCCCCCCAGAACTCAGTCCATAATTCCTTACATCTGGAACTGTGTTCCAGCCCAAACAGTAAACCATATGGTAGCTGCAGATCCCTTCCCAGAAGTAATAATAATGATAGCTGCCATTTATTGAGTGTTCATCCTGTGTCAGACATGATGTTATAATAATTTCTAGCCCTTAAAACAAGAGTTGGAGCCAGAAACAGTGGGCACATGCTTGTAATCACAACTATTTGGTAGGCTGAGGCAGGAAGACAGCAATTTCAAGCCTAGCCTGGGCAACTTAGTGAGAACATCTCAAAAAGTAAAAAGGGTTGAGGATGTAGCTCAGTGGTAGACAACTCCTGGGTTCAATTTCCCAGTACCCACAAAAAAAGAAAACCAAACAAATTAAAAAAAAAAAAAAAAACTAAGTTGACTAAGTTGGTTTTAAATATTTTTTTATTATTATCTAAATTAAATATACATGATAATCAAAGTAAGTATAAATGTCTATGGCTTATAAGCTTTCTATAAATTTCTATAAATAGGAAGCCAAAAAATTGCCAATCCAAACTATTAAAATTGATAAAAAAAAAAAAAAAAAGATTTGATGTTGCCTGTTAGTATTTGGCTGAATTAAATTGCAGATACTGAACTGATTAAAAAAAAAGCAAGTTGGGTACTGTGGCACATGCCTGTGATCCCAACAACCCAGGAGGCTGAAGCAGGAGTATCACAAGTTTGAGGAGAGTCTGGGCAACTTAGTAAGATCCTCTCTTAAAATAAAATTTTAAAAAGGTTAAAAATTTTTAAAAAGGTTAAAAAGGTTGTGGCTCAGAGGTAGAGCACCTACCTAGCATGTGTAAGGTACTGGGTTTGATCCTCAGCAACACATAAAAATAAAATGAAGATAGTGTGTGCACCTATAACTGAAAAGTAAATATTTAAAAAAAAATTTTTTTTTAAAGGGCTGGGGATGTAGCTCAGTGGTAGAGCTCCCCTGAGTTCAATCCCCTGCACAAAGAAACAAAGCAAAACAAAAACCACAATCCTCTATGACTCCACTGAAGATGAGAAAACAGATTCCTAGAGAGGTGAAACATGTTTCCTGATGTCAAATAGCTAGGTGTTAAAAAATCAACCAGGATAACTGAAGAGTGCTACTACTTGAATTTAAGGTCTAAATACCAGAGTCTCTGGTTGCTCCTTCATTTAAATGATAGCTAATGAATGGGCAGAGACAGATCTTGTGTTTTCTAAAAATACTCAAGACCTGGGGCAGGTAAGTAGTTGTGGAAAGGTTTGTTGAATGAATGATTGAATGGGTGGATTTGGAGATAGTTATTTAAAAAACAGTTGGCTCCTAGACCATAACTCAGAATTCTCCATTTACCATTGCTGCTAGTAGCCCTTCCCACCTTGCTACCCAGAAGCTAGTCTAATGGCATTAACCATCTCAGCCAGTCATGATACCATTAAAAGCTTCAGTCTAGCTACTGTGCCCCCACCCCGGTCTTGGCTCTGGGCCCTGGGCTGGTCTGGTTGTTTACCAGCAATCTGGACCTTCTTCAGAGAAAAGCACAGATGACCTATTAGTCTAATTCAAGCACTTAGCAAGGAATGTCTGTATTGTTCACACCCCCAGCCCCAAGCTAATGGAACCAAACAAATAGAAAGGCCTTGACTCTCAGAGATCTTCCTGGGAGGGGAGGAAGGAGGAAGAAAAGTGGACCCAGTGCCCCATTGGAGTTTGTAGGGAGGCAACTTGGCTGAGCATTTCCTGGGGCTGGGCAGGCCATGGGGATACAAGAATGCACAGGGAGAGGCTTGCCCATTCCACCCATCACTCTGGCAACTCTTGAACATATCCCATTCCCAGTTACCTCCCTCACTGCTTTAAAACTTGGCTCGAGAAAATTGCAGAGTAACATGGTTTGTCCTGGAAAAAAAATCATATTGAAGTGTAATCCCATTGTGAGATATTAAAAGGGTAGAACTTTTGGGAGGTGATTAGGATTAGATAAAGTCATCAAGGTGGAGCCCCCTTGATTGAAAAATGGTAACTTTATGAGAGAGAGAGAATGTGCACAAAAGAGAGACACAGACAGACATGTGTGCTCCGTGTCTCTCTTGCCATGTGATACTCTGTGCTACCTTGGCACTCTGCTAGTGAGAAGGCCATCACAAGATGTGGCCCCTCAACCTTGGAGCAGAATCATAAGCCATAAGTTTGTTTTTTGATGCTGGGGATTGAACCCACTGAGCCACATTCCATCCTCAGCCCTTTTTATTTTTTCTTTTGAGACAGTGTCTTGCTGAGATGCTGATGGTCTAAGTTGTTGAGGTTGGCCTCAAACTTGAAATCATACTTTTTTTTTTTTTAATTATTTTTCGGTTTTAGGTGGACACTATATATATATATATATATTTTGAGAGAGAGAGAGAATTTTTAAATATTTATTTATTTATTTTTTAGTTCTCGGCGGACACAACATCTTTGTTTGTATGTGGTGCTGAGGATCGAACCTGGGCCGCACGCATGCCAGGCGAGCGCGCTACCGCTTGAGCCACATCCCCAGCCCCTGGACATAATATCTTTATTTTACATTTATGTGGTGCTGAGGATCAAACCCAGGGCCTCGCACATTCTAGGGGAGCACTCTACCACTGAGCCACAACCCCAGCCCTGAAATCTTACTGTCTTAGCCTCCTGAGTCACAGGAATTACAAGCATGTGCCACCATGCTCAGCTTCTTTCCTTTAAAAAAAAAAAAAATATTTTGAAAGCTGAGACTTAGTGAGAACCTGTCTCAAAATAAAAACAAAATTTAAAAAGGAATGGGAATGTGACTCAGTGTTTAAATGCCCCTGGTAAAAAGTCTTTTGAGATAGGGTCTTGCTACATTGAACTCATGATCCTTCATGCTCGGCCTCCCAAGTAGCTGGGATTACAAACATGTGCCACTGCACCCAGTCCCATAGTACTACAATTATAAATTCTTCTAACTGCATGGGTGGGTGTTTCCTTACTCCAATAGGATTACAAATTTCCTGAAATCACAGGCCAGTCTCTGATTTTCTCTGGCCCCCAATATAATCTGGAGCAGGTGCTTAATAAATGCTCTGGTGACTAAGGGCCCCCATCTCAGGTGCTGTGGCAATCACATATAGAATCCC
Organism: Callospermophilus lateralis; assembly: GCF_048772815.1. Taxonomy (NCBI): domain Eukaryota; kingdom Metazoa; phylum Chordata; class Mammalia; order Rodentia; family Sciuridae; genus Callospermophilus; species Callospermophilus lateralis. The sequence continues at coordinate 74,763,863 of NC_135309.1, read as the reverse complement.
AGAAATGGTTAAAATTGGGATGGATACAGGTCTATAGCCCCCTCTAAGCTATTTTTCATTCCAATTCATGTCAAGAACACAGGGGCTGAGGGGCTGTGGCTCAAGCGGTAGCGCGCTTGCCTGGCATGCCTGCAGCCCGGGTTCGATCCTCAGCACCACATACAAGCAAAGATGTTGTGTCCGCCAAAAACTAAAAAAATAAATAAATATTTGAAAAGAACACAGGGGCTGAGAGCCTTGCCTGAATTCATATAGCAGTTGTGTCTCTTCACCATCTGTCCTTTATGCTTGTATCTATAACATCCCAAATTATGGAAAAATTCAAAATTTGATAAAATGGGAAAAGAGCAAAGTCTTGGGTCAAAATGTTTAATCATGATCCAAGAGGTCAGGGGGCTTTAGAACAGCAGTAGGAATAAAGCAAGGACCAAAGGCTTCAGCTCCTGATTTCCAAATGTTCTCCAGGATCCCAGGGCAGAGCAGGGCAGGCAGAAGGTTTCCATCCTCCATTCAAAGGATGGAACAAGGGGTCAGGAGTATTGCTCCAGCCTTCTTCACAAGAAAAATGTCTTTCTAGGCTGCCTCAGAACTTTCAGCCCTGCCTACCTGAAGAATGCAATAAGGAATGACTGATTTGTTAGACTCTGGATGATTATGGGTGGATGGGAGAAAGGAAGGAGAGAGCCTAGTGGAGCTGGTCACCACCAGAAGACACGACTAAATGATAGCCATTAAATCCTAAGGAGGGCAGCCTGAGTCAGAAATAAGGATAAAAGTGGTGGAGGAATGAGGTTAGCTAGTTAAGATCTGGAGATCATAGCCCGTAGCATCTACTATGGCCTCATCTGGAGCCAACTGCAAGTTCAGGTAGGGTTGGGGCTGCCATGTTGTGCACTGCACCTCCTCTGGATGCTGTTCTTTTTCACCCTTCACAGGTTGCATTCAGGCTGGGTGTGGTAGTGAGGAAGAAGGCCTCTGGGTAAAATTCAGCTACCAGAGGCTCCAAATTAGAATCAAGGTAAATGTACAGGAAAAAAGAAAGGGCATCCAGGGCTGTGGCCTCAGAGCAGAGTTTTTCTGTGAAAGAAATGGAATAGAGTTCTTTTAGGGAGCTATCTTTACCTCTCTTCACTACCTCAGCCTCAGTTAAGACTGCCCACCACCCCTGAGGTGTCCATTAGAGGTCTATAGATGGGGTTTATGCCCCATCCCTTTGTTTGCTTAGTTTGAGTTTTCCCCAGCTGGTCAGTAAACGTTTAAGGGGTATAGCAGAGGAGGCCCTACCTGGTGCTCCATCACAGAAAAGGTGGGGTCTTCCCAGTCCTGGGAGAAAAGCTGGCTGTGATAACGCATCTTAGCTGCAATGGCCTCCACTGAGCAGAGGAAAGAAGGAAGATTGGAAAAACATGGTGGAAGCAGATTCCTAGACTCCCAAGGCAGGAAAGGGAATGCCATGGGGACCCTCGGATCTAGGGGAACAGATGGGTAGGAATATCTCCTTCTGCTTGCTTGTTCCTCAAGCTGGAGATGTCTCAGGAGCCCAGACAGGTTGAACAGGCAGTGTTGGGGGTTACTCAGAGAGGGGCAGAAGGAAGAAAGGCTGGGGCTGGGGATATGGAAGTTAAAACAGAATTGGGCTGCTCTGAGGAGATGGATGAAACCAATCTGGGACACAGTTGACCCCCTCCTATCACCTCGGCTTTAGCTAATCCAACCCAGGGGCTGGGAGCAAGAGTACACTCACTGAGGCAGGGGTTGTGGGAGAAGGACCTCTCCAGCCCTTCACACTCCTCCTGCAGGTTGCCACTGCCTCGGCAGGTGCAGCTTAGGGCAACACTCGTGTTGATGTTGCTGATGAAGTTGGGGGTCATGGCAGTTCCTGTGGGATGAAAAGGGGAAGCAGTTCTCAGGGCCCAGGCTAACCCTCCTTTAGCTCCAAACCTCTTCCACCCATCTCAGGACCACACCATCTGGTTCTTCAGAGTATTCTCACCTTTAGGGTGAGCCCATCCTGTGGGTTCTCTACATATGCCCCAGCCTCACCAATCAGCCCCAGGTATGCTCGCAGACATCTGGACTGTTCTGTTGCACAAGTCCCCAGGATGTCCATAGGATGGCAGTGGGTCTGGAAATCTACCAGGCGTGATCTGGAAGAAAGAAAAAAAAAATTTTTTTTTTTTGGCAGTTCTGAAGGGGGTACTCTACCACTGGGCTATACCCCTAGTCCTTTTTATTTATTTATCTTAATTTTGAGACAGGGTCTAAAAAATCACAATTTTGAAGACTTGTGATCCTCCAGCCTCAGCTTCCAAAGTAGCTAGGATTAGAGACATAAGCTACCATGCCTGGCTCAAGAAGGGAAATTTCAAGAGTCCCCAATGAAGATCTGGCCTGCAGCCTTTATCCTTGCTGCTCTTTAGCCTGGCAAGCTCATTGTCACCCCAATTCCTCTTCTGCTTTCAGTGCTTGGTCCACTCCAACTTCTCCTCAGTGGAGCCTGCCCCTGTCACTTTTAACCCAGGGCCTTCAGCATATCACTCTGAATTTAGGCTTCATAATCTCTAATTATGAGATCTTAGACAGCTTCTTTCACCCCAGTTTCCTAGACTGTAAAATAGGATAAAAGTACAACCTGGCAGATTTTCATAGATGAAATAAGAGAATGCATGTATCATATCCAGCATAGTGCCTGGCACATACTGTTTAATAAATGTTAGATATGAGCTGGGTGTGGTGGCATGTGCCCATAATCCCAGTGTCTCAGGAGGCTGAGGCAGGAGGATCACAAATTCAAGGCTAACCTTGGCAATTTAGCAATACCCTGCCTCTAAATAAAAAATAAAAAGGGCTGAGGATGTAGCTCAGTGGCAGAGCAGCCCTGGGTTCAATCCCTAGTACTGCCAAATAAATAAATAAATATTAGATGTTATTATTACTATCATTTGTGGTTCTGGGGATAGAACCCAGGGACTCGCACATTTTAGGCACTGAAGTACACTAAAATTTTTAAATTTTATATTGAGACAGGGTCTTGATATGTTATGCAGGTTGGTCTGGAACTTTTGATCCTTCTGTCTCAATTTCCCAAGTAGGTGGGACTACAGGTGTGCACCACAGTACCCAACCAGATATTATTATTAAAATTCATCCCACAATACGTAAGGCTAGTTCTGTTTGGGTGATGTAATTATGGGTGTTTTTCTTTCTATATGTTTTTCTGAAGTTTTCAATACATTTCTGTGTTGGGTCAATGGTTTACTTCTCTGTCACCTCCACTCTACTATGAACTCCTTGAAGATAGAGACAATATCTTAGCCATCTAACCTAGTACCTGTTATATAATAGTATTAGCTACTAGTGTAGTAATAGGCAGTACAGCAGAATAGTTAAAAGCATAAACTCTAAGTCAGACCTGTTTACCCCAAACTTAACAAACCTAACCTACTAGCTGTGTTCCCTGTGTACCTATTAGTGGTTATTTAACTATTCTTTGCTATGGTTTTTTCATTTGTAAACTGGGGGATGATTAAAACAAGAGCATCTATCTTATAGAGTTCTTATGAGGCTTATGAGTTAATACATGTTAAGTACTTAAATCAATATCTGGCTCATAGGAAGTACTTAGTAAATGCTAATATTCTGATTATAGAGAGCCCTGACTTTGCAGATAAGGAAAGTATTAATCAAAGAGGTAAAGCTACTTTCCTTACTGCATCACCTGTCACAAAAAAGTAAGCAATAGATCTAAGTTGTATACCATGGTTGGTATGACATTTATTGTCAAAAAATGTTACTTGAACAGATGATAAGTTCAATTTGTTGTTTTGTACTGAGAAGACACAGGAAAACCAGATTGGAATTTCAGATTTTCAGTGCCTAGTATTTGTGAGGCTCTGGGTTCAAACCCCAGCAATGAAATGCAAACCTCCCTACATAAATACATGGAGTTCTTAAAGAACAATAAATGACAAAATTAGCATTACCATTTATTGAGGACTTAACTCTGCCCCAGTAGGCTAAGTACTCTACATAAGTAATATAATCATGACTAGAGGTCTGTATTATCATTCCAGTTTTTGTAGAGAACTAAAAGTGATGGCTTGCCCTTCACATCTGGTTTGAGCATGTCCAGCTTGCTGAGATTCATTTTCCAGGATTTTCTAGTCACTGGGTCTTCATTTCATTTTTCCAGAAAAATAACTGGAAGCAAATGCTTACCAAATTATGGTAGATTATCTTTAGGTGAGGGAATTTTGAGTGGTATTTTTTTATATAGGCCTGTGCCACTGTGCCCCTAAGTGGTATTTTTTATACATGTTTCTGTTTTCTGAAGTTATTACATAAAGGAGGTTTTGTTATGTTTCCCAGGTTGGTCTAGAACTCAGACGCAAGGAGTCTTCCCTCTTCAGCCTCTGAGAGCTGGGACTACAGGTGTGACCACCGCACCAGGTCAAAAGCTATAATCCTTTTAATATGAGTTTCATAAAATATCCAAGGCGAAGCACCTTGTGGGTCCACTGTTCCCTGAGGGCAGTTAGACCCAACCGGTGCAGGAAGGTGGCCAGAAGGAGTGGATCATGTCACACCCACGCCCATCCTGCAGCCCAGACCCTGCACCTACCTGCACAGTGGATCCGTGAAACAGAGGCGCTGCAAATCCAGACAGTTGGGGGCCTCAGTTGGCAGTGCACAGCTGGGAGCAATAGTGTTGCGCCTACGCTCCCCACAGCTGCGGTCAGTGGGCAAGCAGGGGCACAGCAGCAGGCCCTGCGCATGAGGCTCAGAGGCCCTCTCAAAGAAGGAGCGCAGCTGTCCAAGGCAGACTTGGCGCTGGCAGCGGTGTCCTGAACAGGCCTCCCCGTAACCCTTGCGTAGCCGGTCACACTTCTCATTAAGAGTACACAGCATAGCAAACTTGAGGCAGAGATCGGAGTCTGTGGGGAAGAAGGGCACTAAATCACTAGACCACATCCTTTCTGCATCACCTGTAGTTCAGTATCCCTAAGGAACCCCAGCAAACCCAATTTAACAAGGAAGAAATGGGAGTAGGAGGAAAGGGAGGACTTGAATAAGTCCTGAATAAAGCTACTGCTAATTCAAGGTTTTCTCTCTCCCCACAAACTGTATCTGGTACCGTGAAGCCTTTTCTACTCTGTTCCTTATCTTGACTAGGTAAACATCATCCATCATCATCATCATCATCATCATCTATATATATATATCTAATAACCACTTATCTAGAACAAAGCACCCACAAAGTTCAAATAACCAAAATACTTCCTTCAATGCTGTGCAGTATAATCCGACGGTGAAAATCACAACCTAGAGGTCTTGCAACATTCCATAGCAGTTTTTGAACTGCTGGAAACAAATGCAACTAAATTCTATTTAGGTTTGGTTTGTACCTTTTTATTCAGTTTTACTATTACCTACCCTTCATTCATCTAATGATTCATGCATAAAAGTTCTTTTCCAAGTCTTGGAAAAGTATGGCAATATTTCCTTCTTTTTCCTTTCTTTTTTTCAGGACTCAGTGTAGGTTGCTGGAAATCCAATCCAGGGAACCTAGGGCTTCATGCATGCTAAGCATGTACCTTACTGCTAAGCTCCATCACTAGCTGCCTGATGATTTTTCTATAAAAAGAATATTTCAGCCCCAGAACAACTAAATAACTTAAACAGGTCATTCACTGATTCCTTGTAACTAAGGGTTTGCCATGTATAAATCTCTAGTTTTCCCTTGAAATTCTAATACATAAAACTAGCTATACAACAAAGCTCGCTTCAAAATTCTAATTTTTACAGAATTGACCATACAACAAAGCTTTCTTCTCCTCAAAAAATAGTGCATATATGTGTGTTCTTTTTCAATTAACTCTCGACCTTACACTCCTGAAAAAACATGCATTGTAGTCCTTGCCAGGCTGATGGTTCTCCACCCTAAGTCACCCCTGTGGGGAGTCAAAACCTCATTATTTTCTCTGCCCAACACCTCGCCCATCCCATTAGAATGGTTGAAAACAATTTTCTAGTCTTTATGGACAAAAAGGCTACTTTCCTTGCTGTGTCTAAATATCCCATTTCTGTACTTTTCTTTCTGTAACTACTGCCACTCCCACCATCCTCTTTATAGGGACCAGGGGGACCTAATGGGTTTTCTCTGAATGCCTGCCTAATAATTGTTATTTTTTTGATGATTCCCCTGAAAGCAGACCATGCAACACAACTCAGACTCAGTGTTTATTCAGTCACCTGGCAGGCTAGAAACTTACTCTGTAAGCCCCTAAGTTTGTGCTTCCCCCAGACACCCTTCCCTCGGCCCAGCTCAGCCTCCCACTTTCCAGTTTCCCATCCTAGGCTTGCCTTCCACACCTGGTTTGAGTATGTCCAGCTTGCTGAGATTCATTTTCCAGGGTTTTCTAGTCACTGGGTCTTCGTAGGGGGAGACATCCAGTTCATAATCACCTAAAAACAAGGTAGGGAGCACCAGAATGCTAAGGACCTGGGAGGGGTGGGAGCAGGAGGGGCTCAGGCTGCTGGGTCAGAGCTCAAACTCTATGCAGCAAAGGAAAAGGCACAACCTTTAACTAGTTGCAAGGTATGCAAAGATAAGGAAAATGCAGAGCCAGAAAGATATGGGTTGTGCTGGACATGGTGGGGCACACCTGTAATCTCAGCGGCTTGGGAGGCTGGGACAGGAGAATAGCGAGTTCAAAGCCAGCCTTAGCAATGGTGAGGCACTAAAGCAATTCCGTGAGTCCCTGTCTCTAAATAAAATACAAAATAAGGCTGGGCGCTCAGTGGTCGAGTGCTCCTGAGTTAAATTCCTGGTACCAAAAAAAAAAAAAAAAAAAAAAAAGATATGGATTTGGCCCAAATAAACTGATAAGAATAGAAGCCTTTGGGTAGGCAAAAAGAAATTGAGGAGGAGAGAGGTTTAATTGTTATTTGCCGAGATATGAACTCTGAACTATCTGATTCTGGTAAATAGGAGTTCAGGGACATCAAGATGGTGGAGACAGGGTATAAGAAAGATGCCACTGGGGGCTGGGGTTGTGGCTCAGTGGTAAAGAGCTTATCTAGCATGCATGAAGCACTGGGTTTGATCCCCAGCACCACACAAACTAAATAAACAAAATAAAGGTGTTGTGCCCATCTACAACTAAAAAAATATTTTTTTTAAAAAAAGATGCCACTGGACAAGACAGGGAGATAAGTCATGTTTCTGTTTACAATAAGTCCCATTACTATGACAACTCCTGACACTGAGGACTTATCACCATGACAACTCCTGACACAGGTTCAATATTTTAAAAGGACCAATGGTGGTAAAGTAGGCAGTATTCTAATTAGGTTTCTCAAGTAAACAATGCTGTGGGGGGAGATTAGAGAATATTCTAATCAGGTATCATGAGGTAACCAATAGGAGCAAACAGGGTAAGGTCTTCAATTTGGTCTGTATAGGAAAGAGAATGACTCATAGCCCAGCAGCTGATTTCCAGACATTGGGACCTGAGCCTCTCTCCGTCAGCCCACTCTTCTCTACCTTACGGAGTGCTATCTTCACCTGTAATAAATCTATTATTTTCCTGCTATTTCTGTGTCTGTCTTTCTTTTTTCTTTTTCTTTTTTTGGTACCAAAGACCCAGAGTCACTCAACCACTGAGCCATATCCCCAGCACTTTTTTGTATTTTATTTAGAGGCAGGGTCTCACTGAATTGCTTAGGGCCTTGCTAAATTGCTGAGGCTGGCTTTGAACTTGCTATCATCCTGCCTCAGCCTCCAGAGCCAATGGGATTACAGGCTTGTGCCAGCATGCCCAGCTGCTTCTGTATGTCTTCCTCAATTCTCTGTTTGGGACACCAAGGACCTGGATCCCAACTGGATACTCCAACAACAGCAATTTCAGAGTTTCTGGATCCTAGCTCTCAGACATATTGTGTGTTTGGAATCAGGCAAGGGAACTCTGCCTTGTTTTATCTTGCTATTATAGAAGGGACAATGGGGTACTCTGCTACAGGCCTGAATGCTTGGCTATGGAGATGTATAGCATTTTTGAGAAACGGAAGTGAGGCCAGGCACTAACCAAGAAAAACCTAGAAAAAAAAAAAAAAGAGAGAAAATGATCTCAAAGTATATGCATCTTTCTCAGACACCCACAAGGGACTGCAGACTCCTTAAGGGGACTTACTAAGTCTTATCAATTCAGTGTATTGCCACTATGCTTGGGAGGGGCTCAATAAATATTGGTTAATAAATCTTGTTGGAAGAGAGATATGAGAAAGATAAGCTTGCAGGAATGACATCCAAGAAGCCTTTGTAAATGCATCTTCAGGTGGGCAGGTATATGGATGTTCTCAGGCAAACAAGAGAGGATGGGCTAGATATATCAGAAGACCTGAGAGCTCCAAAGAGGAAAGAAAACAGAGAAACAAGAGAATCCTGGAAGAAGTCTCTGGGGAAGTTAAAAAACAGAAGAAATTAGGAGTAGGAAACAGAGAACAAGTGGTGTGGTAAAACTGTTTTATCGTTCAATTATTTGTCCCCCACACTATGGGAGGATTATACCTCCCTATCTGTTGCCATGTGACTTTTCACAGCCTCTGTGGAGCATACTTCAATGTCAGTCAGGCTTGGCCCCGTGATTTGCTCTGGATGGTGGACTATAAATTGAAGTGATGTAAATCACATCTAAGCAGAGCTTTTTTTTTTTTGCTACTGGGGTTAAACCCAGGAACCCTTACCCTCTGAGCCACATCTCCAGTCCTTTTTCTAATTTATTTTGAGATAGGGTCTCACTAAGCTGCTTAGGATCTAAGTTGCTGCTTTGATCTTGGAATTCTCCTGCCTCATCCTCCCAAGTAGGCATGCACCACTGTGCCCAGGCTGAGCCGAAGCTTTAAGAACCATCACATTGCCAGGTATGGTAGCACATGCCTATAATCTCAGCAGCTTGAGAAGCTGAGGCAGGATTGCAAATTCAAGGCCAGTCTCAGCAATTTCATAAAGGCTTAAGCAACTTCGTGAGGCCCTGTCCAAAATAAAACTGAAAAGGTGGGGGATGTGGCTCAGTGGTTCAGTCCCCAATACCCAAAAAAAAAAAAAAAAGAACCATTATATTGTTATTACTTTTTCCTCTCTTACTTTGAATGAAAACAATAGATAGAAGTCTTCAGCACATATATAAAATGAGCAAGAAATAAATGTTTATTGTTAAAAAAGAGATGGGGATGGGGTGGGCTGGTTGTAACTAAAGTTTAACCTAGCAAATTCTTATTAGAAATGCAATCAAGGAGGGGCTGGGGCTAGGGCTGGGGCTCAGCGGTAGAGCGCTCGCCTAGCATGTGTGAGGCCCTGGGTTTGATCCTCAGCACCACATAAGAATGAAATAAAGATAATGTGTCCAACTACAAATAAAAAATAATAAATATTAAAAAAAAAAGAAATGCAATCAAGGAGCAGGGTGTGGCAGCATACACCTATAATCCCAGCAATTTGGGAGGCTAAGGCAGGAGGATTGCAAGTTCTGGGCCAATCTCAGCAATTTAGCGAAACTCAGTCAAAAATAAAAAGTAAAAAAGATTGGATATGTAGCTTAGTGGTAAAATGTCCCTGGGTTCAATCCCTAGTACCAAAAACAAAAAAGCAACTGGAGGCTGGGTATAGTGACACACGCACCTATAATCCCAACAATTTGGGAGGCTGAGGGAAGAGGATTGCAAATTTGAGTTTAGCCTCACTAACTCAGAAAGACTGAGTGAGAAACCACTCAAAATAAAAAATAAGAGCTGGGGTGTAGCTCAGCGGTAAAGTGCCCCTGGGGTTCAATCCCCAGTACCCCCAACACACAAAAGCAATGCAATTAGGGCACTGGGAGGTGTTGCTCAGTGGTCGAATGCTGCTTAGTACTCTTGAGGCCCTGAGTTTGATTCCCAGTACCACAAAAACAAAACAAAAACAATTGGGGTAAGGGGAAGAAAAAATGCAATTTTTACCTAGAGGTAGATTGCTCTAGAAACAAAAATCCAAATATGTAGAAATTCTTTTTTTTTTTTTTTTAATAAATAGAGAGACAGAGAGAGAGAGAGACAGAGAGAGAGAGAGAGAGTTTTTTTTTAATATTTATTTTTTTAGTTTTCTGCGGACACAACATCTTTGTATGTGGTGCTGAGGATCGAACCCGGGCCACACGCATGCCAGGCGAGTGTGCCACCGCTTGAGCCACATCCCCAACCCCATATGTAGAAATTCTTTGGGACTGGGCAGTGGATAGAGAAGAAGCTTTCTGGGGGCTGGAAAAAAACGGTAATCTTCATTATGCAGTAACAAAGCATTTGGTAAATTATTTCCCCCAATAATTTGAAGGAAGATGAGTTTATGCTGAACGAACTTGTGTTTTAAGGGGAAGAAGCCGAGAAGCAGAAGGTTACTAGTATGTCTTGATTGCTACTGGCTTCATTTGGCAAAGTATTAAGAGAAAAACAGAAACTCAGAAAAGAATTGGCCAGTTTACCAGATAGGCATGGTGGAGAGGCTGAGGCAGGAGGATTCCTTGAGTCCAGGAGTTCAAGACCTGCCTGGATGTAGTGAAAAAGTGTCTTAACAAAATAAAAATTAAAAGAATTGGCTGGTTTGCAAGTAGGGAGGATATGGACAAAAGAATCCAGAAATTCCAAGACTTGAAGGATTAAGAGATGCAGCAACTATATCTCATATTCAAATGGTAAAAGATAAAATTGAAAATGCTTTGAGTGATAAAGTTGATAACCATCAGGCTTGGGAGAAAGTCCAAATTAAGTATGTGGCTATTCTAGAGTTTATGAAGATTTCTCAATTGATTAAGATGGTACCAAATAGATCTGCCAGTTGGACAAATGTAGTCAGGGAAAGAAAACTAAAGTAGTGACTCTCCCATAGAGGTCTGATAGGGACAGGAAACTTCAAATTAGGTTTAGAAAGAGGTGCATGTCTTGTGGGAAAGGCTACTGGCACATGAGATGAAGGAATCAAAGATATAAAAAGCAATTACTTTTTGAGAGACTTGTACTTCTAACAGCTAACAGCCTGGATTAAAAGAGACTGTGACTATTTGAGACTTAAAATGCCCCAACATTCCTCAGACAGGAAATAGATAAGAATGCTTCTCCAGTCCCAGAGGTTGTAGTCTCCAATGCCCTTTTCAAATGTGGTAAAGACAATAATGGAAAAGCCAGGATCTCCCAGAGGGTTGAGCCAAGAACCTTGAAGAACAATGGATAGGGCAGCTACTCCCACAGAGGAAAAAAAAAAAGGGGGTGAGGGGGGAGGTCTTTTATAGAATAAGCCTGGGCTGGGAATGTGGTCAGTGGATGATTACTTGCCTGGCATGTGTGAGACCCTGGGTTTGATCCCCAGAGAAGAGGACCCTTGCAAAATCTGCCTAGCAAAATTTTAGAATTCTTCGAATCAATGTCTGCTGTGTGCCTCCCATTCCTTCCCATTCTGAAAGTGTTTGTTGTAGTTATCCTGAGCCTGTTCTATTATTGTACACTGAGTATGTATGGGAGGCAAATGACCTTTTTAGTTCATAAAGATAAACTAGGGGGTCTGGAGTTGTGGCTCAATGATAGAGTGCTCGCCTAGCACGCGTGAGGCACTGGGTTCAATCCTCAACACCACATAAAAATGAAATAAAGATATTGTGTCCACCTCCAACTAAAAAATAAATATTAAAAAAAAATATAAACTAGGGTTAGGCATGGTGGCACATGCCTGTAATCCCAACAACTCTAGAGGCTGAGGCAGGAGGATCATAAGTTTGAGGCCAGTCTCAGCAACTTAGGGAGACCCTATCTCAAACTACAACCAAACAAACAAAAACCAATATAGAAACTATCATGAGATCCTAAGATCCTAGACTTGGAGCTTGATGTCATGTTCTGATAGAATTTTTAAGACATCTTCCTTGGAAAATTAGGTGAGTATATATTACTTGTGGAAGGAGGGAAAATTAATATTTTTATCAAGCTGTAAACTGTGGTAAATTGTATTATTGTTTCCAATTATTCTTTGCCCTTCTTATAAGATTAAATGTCTTCACTTATTGTCATGTGATTTATTTATTACTTTTTAATTTTTTTGCTACTGGGAATTGAACCCCAGGAATGCTTTACCATTGAGCTATATCTCCAGGCCTTTTTGAGACAGGGTCTCACTAAGTTGCTAAGACTGGTTCAAACTTGCAATCTTCCTGCCTTGGTTTCCTGAGTTGCTGGGATTATAGGTATGTGCCACCAGGTCCAGTTTTGCCATGTTATTTTTTATGTCTCCCTATGGGAGAAGTATACTTCCCTAATCTAGTAATGTGAGGCTTGGTCAGATTATTTTCTCTTTGGAATTTGTAACATTTGAGCAGGGTTCTGTTGTTGTTGTTTTGGTACTGGGGATTGAACACAGAGTGCTCTACCATTGGGCAACAATCCCAGCCCTTTTTATATTTGAGACAGGTGATCACTAAGTTGCAAGGCTCAAACTTGTGATGCTCATGCCTTAGCCTCCTAAGTAGCTGGTATCATAGGTGTGTGCCACCATGCCTGGCTTGAACAGAGGCTTTAAAAGCATTGTATGGTTTACCAATGCTCATTTCCTTCACCATGAGAAGGGAACATCCCACAAAAGGCTGTGCCTTTAGCCTGGATCCCAGCATGACAAAGACACATGAAAACAGTCAGCTCAGAACATGAGCAAGAACTAAATCTTTGTTTTGCAAGATAGTCCAATAAAAGCTGATTAATAAAGAAAAAGGCCTATAGAAGGAGTCAAAGGTAGCACTTCTCTTTGGCTTTTTTTGTGACTTTTATCATCCATCTCCAGTTCTGTTAATCATATCATTTCTGCTAAAGGCTGGCATGAGATGATACCACTTAGTCTCTGAACTTGTGGATTACATGATATTTGGAGTTAAAACTGCTTTTCTCTACTCCTCTCTGTATCTTTCTGCTCTAGGAACTCCCCAGGTTGAGCCTGTGCCTGGTTTAGAACTCTGTCAAGAGGAAATCACAGGTAAAAAAAGAGGAAAAAGTGAGGGCAGTGTTTTGAGGGCCCAAAGGGACACTGCAAATTTTTCCCTCCATCTCTTACTGGTGCCAAATGCAGAGGTTCATTGTCATCCCCATCAGAATCTACCATGTGGCCCATATCCTGCAGAACTGAAAAACAACTCCCAAAGTGGGGCACACCTGTAATCCCAGGAAGCTGAGGCAGGTCGATCCTGCCTCAGCCTGGGCAATTTAGTAAGACTGTTTCAAAGTAAAAAGGGCTGGGGATATCGCTAGGTAGTAGAGTGCCTCTGGGCTCAATACCCAGTAGTAAACAAAACAGATGGCTGGGGATATAGCTCAGCTGGTAGAATGTTTGCCTTGCATGCACAAGGTCCTAGGTTCAATCCCTAGCACCACATTAAAAAAAAAAAAAAATGCAATGCTCAAGCTTAGGTATATACATCAAATATATATATATATTTTTATTTTTTAGTTGTAGCCATTTATTTATCTTTATTTATTTATGGTGTTGAGGATCGAACCCAGGGCCTTGCACGTTCTACGTGAGCACTCTACTGCTGAGCCACAACCCCAACCCCACATCAATATTAAAAAAAAGAAGAAGAAGAAGAAGAAGAAGAAGAAAAGAAATTCCAAGAGCCATCCTCCTCAGCTTAGTCCACTCTAGGATGGAGGTCTCACCAATGCTGCGGGCAGGATGAATGGTCCAATAGATGTCCAGGCAGGTAGCTTGATTCTTCATGCGTCGGTGGCATGTACAGCCCATCAGAGAGCTGTTCCTGAGTTTCTCTGCTGCCTCTAGGCAGTCTGCAGGGAAAGAAGACCCCTCTAAGGGTAATGGGGTACTTAGACTAGAGGTGCAAGAACCCAGGTGGTGGTAGGCAGCCTTGCAAGTGGGATCAGCCTGGCACTTCCTCCTGGCCTGGATACAACTGTTCCTGAACCGGCTCTCTGTGGGAAGGGAGTCTCCTGTGGAGAGATCAGGTGAGGGTCACATATGATCAGAGTACCTGTCTGGGAGTATTAAGCCAGTTGTGAGGTAGGATTGGGGAGATTCCTGATGAAACCTTGAGAAAATCTTAGGGTAGCACAAATTGACTTTAGGAATGATGTGGAGAGAAAGAAGTCCCACAGAACCTTCTTTACATCCTAAATTCAATTTTAAAAAGTCTCATTAACTCCCCAACATATGTGGAATCTGTCTAGTTTTTTATTTAGGTTTGGTTTGCCCCTGCCTGTTCTGTTCAGTTTTGCTATCGCCTGCCCGTCAATCTACTGATTCATGCTTAAAAGCTCTCCATACTCTTGAGTCTTTGAAAAGTATGGTGATATTTCTTTTTTACTTTTTTTCATGTCTGTCTCTTTAGCCAGACCTCCTTACTGGTCTCACTGATTTTATCTTCCAAACTCATTCCTTCACACAATCTTAATATCATTATTTTTTATATTTATTTTTTAGTTGTAGGTGGACACAGTGTCTTTATTTTACTTTATGTGATGCTGAGGATCGAACCCAGTGCCTCACACATGCTAGGCACGCACTCTACCTCTGAGCCACAACCCCAGCCCCTTCATATCTTTTTTAATAAAAATTTTTAATTGGAAAGCTTTTTATTGAGGTAAAATTCACACAAAATTAAGTTTCTTAAAGTACACAACTAAGTGGCATTTAGAATATTCACAATGTTGTTGAACTATCACTTCTAATTCCAATATATTTTCATTCATCCCAAAAGGAAACACATACCCATTAAACAAGCACTCGTTATTCACTCTTCTCTCCAGCAGCCTCTGGGAACCAGTAGTCTCCTTTCTGTCTCTATGGATTTACCTATCCTATATATTTCTTTTTTCAAAAATATTTTTTAGCTGTAAATGGATCTTTTATTTAATTAATTTATTTATATATAGTGCTGAGGATTGATCCCAGGGTCTCATATATGCTAGGCAAGTGCTCTACCACTGAGCCACAACTCCAGCCCTATCCTATATATTTCATTGAAAGAGTATTACTCAATTTTGCTTGATCTTTTATCTTTTATTTTTTTTGTGTGGGGGTGGTATCAGGGATTGAACTCAGAGGCACTCAACCACTGAGCCATATCCCCAGCCCTTTTCTGTATTTTATCTAGAGAGAGTCTTACTGAGTTATTTAGCACCTTGCTTTTGCTGAGGCTGGCTTTGAACTCATGATCCTCCTGCCTCATCCTCCAATTACAGGTGTGAGCCACTGTGTCTGGCTTGATCTTTATTTCTGGTACTGGGTATTGAACCCAGGGTGCTTTACCACTGAGCTGTATCCCCAGCCCTTTTGAGACAGAGTCTTACTAAATTGCTAAAAGTTGGTCTCAAAATTATGATCCTTCCTCCTCAGCCTTCCAAATGCTGGGGTTATAGGTGTGCACATCAGTGCCTGGCTAACACATTTGATCTTTAATATCTGCCGTTTCTCACCTAGCATATTAGTTTTTTTTTGGGGGGGGGGTGTTCCAGGGATTGAATTTAGAGGCATTCACTGGACCACTAAGTCACATCCTTAACCCTATTTTGTATTTTATTTAGAGACAGGGTCTCATTGAGTTGTTTAGGGCCTGACTAAATTGCTGAGGCTGGCTTTGAATTCATGATCTTCCTGTCTCAGCCTCCCAAGCCACTGGGGTAACAGGCGCACACCACTGTGCCCGGTTTAGCATATTGTTTCTGAGGTCCATCCATAGTTTGTGTCAATGCTTCATTCATTCATCATTTTATGGATGACTATTTCATTGCATGGGTATGCCACATTTTTTTTGTCCATTCATTAATTGATGGGCATTTGTTTCCATCCTTTGTTTATTGTGACTGCTTCTTTGGTTATATGTAACTGGTATCATTCATATACAAGCATTTGTTTGAACACCTGTTTTCAATTTGTTTGAATATCTACCTAGGAGTAGAGCTCCTGGGTCATACAGTAATTTTCTGTTTAACTTTCTGGGGATCTGCCAGACTGGATCTGCCAGTAGTCATAAACATTTTACATTCCCACTAGCAATATATGAAGAGCCTAGCTTCTATACTTACTTGACAACTCTCATTATTTTCCACTTTTTAAAATTATGGCCATCCTTGTGGGTATGAAGTGTTATCTCACTGTGTTTTTTATTTGCATTTCCCTAATAACTAAGGATATTGAGCATATTTTTATGTTCTTATTATCCATTTGTACATTTTGTTTAGTAATATGCTTTCTTTTCTTCATCACTGGGATTGAACTCAGGAGTGTTCTATCTCTGAGCTACATCCCCAAATATTTTTAATTTTACTTTAATACAGGTTCTCACTAGGTTGCATACAGTCTTGCTAAATTCTTTTTTTTTTTTTTTTTTAAAGAGAGTGAGAGAGGGAGAGACAGAGAGAGAGAGAGAATTTTTAATATTTATTTTTTTAGTTATCGGCGGACACAACATCTTTGTTTGTATGTGGTGCTGAGGATCGAACCTGGGCCGCACGCATGCCAGGCGAGCACGCTACCGCTTGAGCCACATCCCCAGCCCCAAATATTTATTTTTTGTTTTCGGCAGACACAACATCTTTGTTTTTGTATGTGGTGCTGAGGCTCGAACCTGGGCCGCACGCATGCCAGAAGAGCACGCTACCGCTTGAGCCACATCCCCAGCCCCCTTGCTAAATTCTTGAGGCTGGCTTCAAACCTGTGATCCTCCTGTCTCAGCCTCCTGAGCCACCAGGATTACAGATATGTACCACCATCGCCTGACTAATCAGATTCTTTCTATTTTTTGTTTTTCAGTTTCTTGACATTTCTTTCACTTGCCTCATTCTAGTCTCAGCCTGGCCTGGGACAATTCACTTTCTGGACTTTAGTTTCTTTAACAGTAAACTGGGGAACTGAGGCTGGGGATGTGGCTCAGTGGTATAGTGCTTGCCTAGCATGCATGAAGCCCTAGGTTTGTTTCCCAGAAAATAAAAGTGAGAGAGATACTGGATTCTATCCTTTAATGAAAGGGATGAAAAAGAAATGATAGCTTTCTTTTAGGGATATATCAGAATTTCTAAAGGGACTACATAGTTTAAAAAAGCATATTTAAGCCTAATGCAGTAGTATGTGCCTATAGTCCTAGCCACACAGGAAGGAGGACAGGAGGATCACTTTAAGTGGGAGGGAGGGGAAAGAAAAAAAAAGGAGAAGCAAGAAGGGAGGGAGAGAGAATATAAAAAGCATATTTGGTAATTTTATATGTGCAAGATGAAAAAAAGTTTCAAATTTCAAAAAAATATTAGCCAGGGCTGGGGATGTGGCTCAAGCGGTAACACGCTCACCTGGCATGCGTGGGGTGCTGGGTTCTATCCTCAGCACCACATAAAATAAAAAATAAAGATGTTGTGTCCACCGAAAACTGTAAAATAAATATTAAAAATTTCTCTCTCTCTCTCTCTCTCCCCTCTTCTCTTCTCTCTCTCTTAAAATATATATATATATATATATATATATATATATATATATATATATATATATATACATACATATACATATTAGCTAGCCATGGTAGAACAGAGATCCCAGAGATCTGGAAGGCTTGCAAGCTCAAGGTCAATCTTGGCAACTTAGTGTTGAGCCCATCTCAAAAATAAATAAATAAATAAAAGGGCCATGTACTGTGGTTCATGTCGCTAATCCCTGTGGCTCAGAAGGCTGAGGCAGAAGAATTGCAAGTCCGAAGTCAGCCTCAGTAACTTAGTAAGGCCCTAAGAAACTTAGTGAGACCCTGTCTCAAAAGAAAAGGGCTGGAATGTGGCTCAGTGATCAAGTACCCCAGGTTCAATCCCGGTACCATAAAGTAAAATTAAAAGGGCTGGAAGTTGAAATTTAAGTATGAGATTTTAAAACCTTAACCAAAAAGGGGACATGAATTTAAATAGGTTGAGAAATTAAATAGGTTGCTGAAATTACAGGTATGTACCACCGCACTCAGCCCCCCAAATATTTTTAAAATTTTTTTTGTAGTTGTGGATAGTCAGAATGCCTTTATTTTGTTTATTTTTATGTGGTGCTAAGGATCAAATCTAGTGCCTCACGCATGCAAGGCAAGTGCTCTGCCACTGAGCTATAGCTCCAACCCCCTCCCTCAGCTATTTTTAAATTTGAGACAGGGTTTTGGTCTTCTTAAAGTTGTGACTAGTGGTCAACATTTAAAAACCAGAAGATTTCACATAAAACTATGGACTCCCAATTTCTCTTCAAATATAAAACACTGTGGGCCTACATGCCCACAATATAACAAATGGAGTTGTGTGATGAATGCCTCCTTTCGCAAGTCATGTGCTATTCAATTTGTCACAGTCCCTACATTCTCTACCATACCTTCACTACCTCCTCCTTTATGCTACCACTGCTATGTCTATTTCTCACTTAGTCAGCAGCTTGACCTCCTGAGTTCTTCTTGGTTCATTAGAGAACGAGTAGTAGCAAATGAAGAAGATCAGTCTATGCACAAGATCCTCATTTGTTTTTCTCCATAGAAAAGAAGAGAGGCCCATAGCTTGGGCACCCATTTTATGGATGAATAAACAAGAAAAGTATGATGCATTAAGAGATATAGCAAGCTAAGACCAGATTGAGGTCAGAACCAAGAAGTCCTAGCTTCAACCTATTTTAGAATGATTTTTAGTACATGATGCTACTTTCCTGGGTGTTAGTTGTCTCCTTTATGCTTGGCTCTACTGGGGCCCAAGCAGTGGTATTTTTTACCTAATTGTTAAAACCAGCAATTGGTCTGGGCAGTGCTTGACCCTACATAGCAGCTCCTGGATGATTGTGTTAAGGATTTTCAACAAAGCCACTTAATCAGAAATCACTGCTATCAAATACTATAAAATATGGATCTGCCAGCTATACTGCTTCCCTGAATTAGTTAATGAGGAAGGCGTTTAGTGTTTATCCCTGATCCTGACACAAAGTCATACTTAGGGTTAGTGAAATTTCCTAGGCAGTTAATTCAAATTGGTGATGTCTTGCTCCCCAGATTCACTGATTGAACCAGTCTTGACAAACCAGTCTTTTCCCTCCTTCCTTCCTTAACTGTCTCACAGCCAAGATTGTATTTCTATAGTCCCACAATGTGAAAGGTGATGGGAAATGAGTGTGGCCTCTGCCTTGGGATTCTCTTCACTCAGATTCTGGTAGGAGCCCCAGAATGACAGTCCATGTACCTAATCCCATTTCCCAAGGCCATGGGGCATTTTTCTAGGCATGCTGGAGCCCAGACTGCTCTTCTTCAGGGGAATGGCATGGTGCTAAAGCCAGGCTGTGGCTTGTAGGAAAAGATCATCTGGCTCAACAAGGCGTCTTCTGCACCAATTTAAAAATTGAACATTTAACTTGGCTTGATGGACCAAGCCTATAATCCCAGAGACTCTGGAGGCTGAGACAGGAGGACTTCAAGTTTGAAGCCAGTCTCAGGAACTTAGCAAGGCTCTAAGCAACTTGCCAGACCTTGTCTCAAATTTTTTAAAAATTAAAAAGGGGGCGGTGCTTGGGGTGTGACTTAGTGGGTAAATCCTCTAGGTTCAATCTCTGGTTTTAAAAAAAACAGTAATAATAATAATTAAGTATATGGTATGATGGAGTCGGGTAGTTTTCAAATTCTCAACACACAACCAAATGAGGATGTTAGCAAGTTCTGGCCAGTTTACAACCTCAAAGGGCGTGAAGAGAAGTTGAAGGCCGCTTAGAGGAAATGGCAGTCCAGCCCATGATCATATTCTTCTTGCTTCCTAGAGATGCTGTCTTATAGTAGAATGGCGGCAGGTTATTTTGTAATTGTGTAGATGAGTCACAAAAGAGAGAAGGGGGAGACAAGGAGCAAGGAGATGCTTGCTTATCCAAGTCAATGCTGGCACTCAATCTATATGAGTTCAGACACCGTATTAGGCATGGTTTTCAGGACCCTCTGGTCTTCCTCCTCCAGTTTCCCAGACTCCAGAACTGACACAGACACGGGACCTGGAGGCAGCTGCACCCACTTTGTCCCGCCTACATGCTCACCTACACCTGCCCCTCCCTGCAGCACCGGCGGGTTTCAGCTGCACCTACCCACAGACTACACTCACCAGCTCCAAGGGGCAGCAACATCATCAGCAGCAGTAAGACCACCGGCGACAGCCGCCGGCTGGCGGAGCGCACCATGGCGGGGTGTGGGTGCTAGGTGTCCGCCTCCAAGGGCGCTCTGCCTGCGCTGGGCACCGCTGTCTCCCGGTTCCTAGAGCTTGAGTTCAGAAAGCGGGACTCCCTCCGCCGGCGCCTCCCATCGCTGCCTCCCGCCCCTCCTCACGGGCGGCGCCAGCACTCTCCCCTCCAGGGTCCGGGGCTCCGCCCTCCAATTCCGAAGCGCGAGTCCACACCACTCCGCCTCTTCTTCTGGACCGAGAAGACAGAGGCGGGAGAGGTTTGGGTGCCCAAGAAGGTGCTCCACCCGAATCTGCCCACCTGCTAACAACTTCGCTTAGCAAGACTGTGGAAGCTGCCGCTGGAGACTCTTCTCCCAGGTTAATATTTCTTCCCCCATAAAAGCATCCTTTCTCACTTTCCCAACCCCGCCTCTTCACCTCAGGAACATCAGCAATCGCCACAGATGAAATCTTGTAACAAAATTTGAACAAACAAGGGTACCTGAGTTTGTAGTATTTTTTTCTCTGAGAATGTGCCCATCTGTTGTCTCATTTGCCCCCTCAAGTATCTTCCAGAGTAAGATTCTATGGTGTCCATTAAAAGATGGGCCCCAGAAAGGTAAATGACTTTGCTGGGAGCATAACTGGGACGATTTCCCAAGAGCTTTACCTGACTAAACTGCTTCAAAATTCAGCTCCTCCACCCATCTTAGCTAAATAGCAGAGATTTCCTTGGACCAAACAAGATCACAGAAGAAGGTGATGGGAGAGACCATTCAGAAGCCCCATCATTTTCAGATGATGAGTTTCAGAGAGGAAGCTCCACTGCCAGGATTAAACTAGACAGAAACTCAGCTGTGCCCAGAATCCAGAATCTACCGGTAAAGGATAAGGCCTGGGCTTAATTCCCACCAGCTCCCAGAGTAAAGATAGAACCACATGGAAGAATAAGAGCTAACCAGTGCCCAGAAGAAAAAAGAGGATGATGAAAGAAAGTGTGTGGAGGTTCATCCCTTAACACTCCAACCTGGGCCCTATCCTTACTTCCACAGTCCACCTGGCAGAAGGCCAGGAGGGAGGCTATTGCAAAGTGCAGTATAAACCTCTGAGATTTATTGGCTGCTGCTTCTGAACATAGCCATCCTGCTGTGGCCTCTGGGGGGCATTTGCCGATGTAATCAGCCCAGAAAGAGAGTCATTCTGGCCAGGGGTGTAAATCAACCTTCACAAAGCTAGGAAAGAGACATGTGGCCCTAGATAAGGAAGGAGACTGATGTGGCCTCTGTGCCCTTCCCTCCCTTCTCCTGCCCAGGGGGAGCTGGTTCCTGAGCTGTAATGCACTTTAAATGGAGTTTGTGCTTCTTTTTAATCTATATCTGCCCTGCCAGTTTTACAGGAGAGTTGCGAAAATGAACATCTGGCTACCCGCTATTGTACAGACCCTGTTTTCTCCCAGCTTTTCTGCCTCTGTGGAACTTTCCCAAGCCTCCAGCGCAGTTAGAAAACCTGTAGCAGGGCTGCTCTTAGGCTCAACTTTCCACTCCACTCTGACAATAATTTCATAAGGAATTTACAAAGCAAAAAGAAATATTTTCAGGTGATTGGAATGCTAAAAAAAGGCCCAAGACCCATAAACTCACAAAGATGTGGACTAGTCAAGGGATATCCCCTTCCTCCAGCAACCACATCAGGTCAAATTCAGAGTAGGAGAGTGCCTACTGCTTATCCAATGATGTCCTGAAGGAATGTAGGAACAGGGTCAGGCTGACAGGCTGGGAGTAATGTCCAATTTCACCTGTAAGAGATTCGCCTTTTTGATTAAATGAAGTCTGGATACTAGGATGGAAAGCCTAACATCATAGGTCCTTTAATGGGGACTAGTAACCAAGGCTAGGGGACGGTTGAAGAAGCCTCTGCAAATAAATAGGACTCCAAGACTAATATTGACAGCCCTTCCAGCATATCCTCTCCCCACCAACCATGTGCTGCTGTGACTGCCAACACCTGCCAGACAGAAAAAACACTGCCACTGGGAACGACTGGGATAACAAATGAGCCTTCTTCTACCAAGATATTAGCCATCATTGATTCAATGTCTTTATGCTAGGTGCGAAATGACACAAATCCTGCCCTGAGTGAGGCTTACAAACTACTGATTGGGACTCAAAGGTCCAAAGTACCTGTGTCTTACTGTACTTCCATTTGCAATGTTGATTTCCTCCTCTTATAGTCACAATTTATGGACTCTGCCTTCTCTCAAGTCCTCTGTCCTTGTTGGGCTTTAATTCCCACTGCTATCCTAAACTGGGTCTACAGCAGCCTAGTGAATAGTTAAAGACAAAGGCTGTACAGGTTGCCTGGGTAATCTCCAACCTGTGCTAGTGACCTTAAACAATCCCTTAATTTTTCTATGCTTCTATTTATTCATCTGTAAAATTAAAAATAATAGTATCTATTTCATGTAAAGATTATAAGAATTAAATGAGTATAGGGTTTAGCATAGTTCCTGTAACATTGCACTGAGTAAATGATGTCATCCCAGGTGGCATGTAGGAGTTAATTATTCTATGAAGTTGGCCAGCCCCCACCACTTGACCTTCTGATTTAGAGCTGGAGGCTGCAGTATTTCTTCCTTTTTCTGAATGTACTAAGACAGAGTGCCTGTAGGGATGGGAACAAAGAGAATCATTTTCTACCTTCTCTTAAAAGCAGGTATTGTATCACATTAGAATATGTGTGGTACTCAGAATTGACAGCTTCAAATATGTCTAAAGGGACTGGTATTTCCTTAACATTTGCTTGAATTGAATGGGGAGAGAATATTCCATGTCTCCCACTTTATACTCCTGATAAAGTCAACCAGGTATGGGACTATGATTGATAACCAGTCAATTGTTAGGCCAAAAGATTTCTATGCTTTATTACTTGACCTCATAATGAGCAAATTCTAAGGGCACCAGTGAGAGCCAACTCCCTACACGCTGACATGCTGTTTTTCTGTTGTTGTTGGGATTAAACTCAGAGCTTTGCACATGCTAGGCAAGCCCTCTACCACTAAGCTGCTATACCCTGGCTCCCCACACTGTTCTTTGATGAGGATTTGGTAATAGCAAAATCCACGCATGAAGGGTACAGATTCTGGAACCATATTGTCTGGATTCAAATTCAATTTTACCATTAGCTTTTTAAATTTGCTGTACTGGGGTTCAAAACCCAGGGGCACTTTACTGCTATATTCCCAGTTCCTTTTATTTTTGAGACAGGGTCTCATTAAGTTGTAGAGACTGGCCTTAAACTTGCAATCTTCCTGCCTCAGCCTCTAGAGTTCCTAGTATTACAGTTTGTGGTCTTAAATTATTTAGTCTCAATTTCTTCTTCTATTTTAAACAATGCCTTTATTTTTTTTAATTTTTATGTGGTGCTGAGGATTTAACCCAGGCCTTGCATGTGCTAGGTGAGCACTGAACTGCTGAGCCACAACTCCAGCCCAGTCTCAACATCATCTGCAATAAAGAAATGCACATAAAACAAAAATACAAATAATGAGTACTTGCCTCATGAGACTATAGTGAAAATGTTTGTATGTATATGAGTCTTATATGCAGTTAGGCACCTAAAATGCAGTAGCTAATATTATTCCTGAAAATAACATGAATCAAATCATAGTCCCTATACAATACATATGGGAAAGCTGGGGATGCAGCTCAGTGATAGGTCACTTGCCTAGCATGTATGAGGCCCCAGTACTGAAAAAAAAAAAAAAAAATCATATAAAATGGGATGTAGTTCAATGTAGAACATCTGCTTGGCATAAGCCAAGGGTTCAATCCTCAGCACAATCACCCCCAAAAACAGATTACAAGAAATTATATGGGAAATTTTTGCCTTTTAGGAAAATATAATTTTTCATAGATAATCATGCCTTACTTTTTTGTTTTACTAATCAGAATTTCCACTTAAGATTACTGAAATGTAGGGCTGGGGATGTGGCTCTGCTCTAAGCTAAGGTACTTTGTCCTTACTTTGTGGTAGCATGCTTGCCTGGCACACGTGCGGCCCGGGTTCAATCCTCAGCACCACATACAAACAAAGATGTTGTGTCCACCGAAAAACTAAAAGATATTTAAAAAATTCTCTTAAAAATTACTGAAATGTAAACACATGGACACCAATTGCTTATCGGGTCAGGAATGGTTTTACCATTCTGGGAAAAATAATCAGGAAATGACATACCAATAAAGGCAGAGAGTCCAGGACCACTAATCACACTTAGGAGAGGGGTGTTTCAACCAGTTGCTTCCACAGGTACTAAGAACTGCTTGTGGGGGTGAGGACAAGGGCTTATGTGCAGGTGGAACAGAATAGCAGCATCTTTCCCTCAGCTGTTTCCACTGAACTAAGTTCACACTCCCTTTGAGCTCTGAGCTCTAAACTTAGTGAGAAGGCCAGGGAGGTAACTTTCATCCTGACAGAGAAGCAGTAGCTAGCAGAGGAGGCCGCAGACTCCAGCTGGCTGTCTTGGAAAATACAGGAGTGCCCTCTGCTGTGAGGCACACAAGTGGCATTCTAGGGCAAGAACGTTTGGGAACCTTGGAAAAAAAAAAAAAAAAAAATCAGTCCAGCAGCTCAGACATGATGGTGTGCGTTGCCCAATGGCCACAATACTCCTTTCTCATTGAAGGAAAAAAAAAAAAAAAAGTTGCCCTACTCTAGAAACCAGGAAGAATTTTTTTTTTTTTTTTTTTTTTTTTGGTGTGGGGGGGTCTCTATTCTGCTCTAAGCTAAGGTACTTTTGTCCTTACTTTGGTAAGTACTTTGTCTTTCCCTTGTCCTGGGCTTTCAATACTATTAGGTCAATGCAAGAGAATGACATGTTCAGTGAATCCCTCAGTTATCTCAGGTCAAGTAAGGCTGTAACTCAACACACATACAGTCTACTCACTTTAAAGAGCTCTAAGAAAGGAAAATCTGCATTTTAAAAATGCATTTTAAACGGTCTTCCTTGGATCTAACTGATTTGATATACTATACTTTTATTCTCTTTTATTCCTTTCTTCATGTAACACAGATCTCTACTCTTACCTCCCTGAATCCTAAACTTGCCTTATGAGATGTAAAATGGAAGAGAGAATATAGGAAATGGCAAAAGTCAAAATCCCATTATAAACAAGGGAAATCTGAATCCAATTCAGATCTATCAGCTACCTTGGAGAATGCTAATCATCTTGTTTTTTTTGTACAGGGGATTTAACCCAGAGACACTTAACCACTGAAATATATTCCCAGTCCTTTTCTGTATTTTATTTAGAGACAGAGTCTCACTGAGTTGCTGAGGCTGACTTTGAATTTGCAATCCTCCTGCCTTAGCTTCCAAAGCTGCTGGGATTACAGGCGCGCACCACTGCACCCAGCTTCATCTTGGCTTTCTGGGCCTAGAGATCACACAGTGCCAAGTCTGGGAACCCTTTTAAGCAACTCATACCAGGGAATGGTCAAGGAAAGAAACACCTGGGATATTGCTAAGAATACAATTTAAAACATTCTCTTTAATTCCAAAGCAGTGGTTCTCATACTTAGCATATATCAAATCACTTGAAAAGGGAAATTTTTTAAAACCCAAATTTTGGAGCCCTAACCTCAGAGGTTCTGACAAAGTCTGAGGTGGGCCATGAAAATTTGCATTTCACAAAAATTCAGATAATGCTGATGGTCCAGAGTCCAAAGTTTTAGAACAAATTTTGAAGAAAACACTTTGGCCTTAGCTATGAATAAAAATGGCAACACATTTATGTCTAAAGGAGGCCAATTTAGAATATTCTTGTGGTGCTAGAGATAGAACCCAGGGCTTTGTGACTGCTAGGCAAGCATTCAACCATTGAGCTGTATCCCTGTCCCCCTTAAAGAAGTCTAATTTGGTGATCATCTCCTTATATAGATTATCTAGGAGCATTCTGGGCTCACAACCCACTTCTCATTCTGCAATACTTACTTTCCCAGGAGGAAACAAAGAAAATACAAGAAAGAAGGTAGGCAACTTTCTTGCATACCCATAAGCCCAGGGAGAGAAAGATCTTTCTGACTTGTAAGAAGAATGTAAGAGAGGCTGGGTTGTAGCTCAGTGGTAGAGCACTTGTCTTGCATACATGAGACCCTGGGTTAGATCCTCAGCACCACATAAAAATAGACAAATAAAGTTATTGTGTCCATCTACAACTAAAAAATAATTTTAAAAAAATGTAAGAGTTCCCTGAAGCAACACAAATCTCAATGCAAATCAAGACTAGACCTTTCTAGATCCAGCTTCAGGACTCAGCCACCAGCTAGCAAGCTCTACTTAAACCTAACCAATTCCCAAGCCTAGGATTTCATTAGTGGAACAGCCTATTGGTTTGCAGACTCCCCACTCACCGACACCGGCTACTGGGGATTGAACTCAGGGGCATTTGACTACTGAGCCACTACCCCAGCCCTGTTTTGTCTTTTAATTAGAGACAGGGTCTCACTGAGTTGCTTAGTGCCTTGCTTTTTGCTGAGGCTGGCTTTGAACTCACAATCCTCCTTCCTCAGCCTCCTGAGCCACTGGGATTATAGGCATGCACCACACCTGGCGGTTTGCAGGCATCTTTTTAACAATCTTGGGCTTAGCCATATAAAACATAGTATGCAACCCTGAGGAGGAGGCTGTCTTTTGGTGACTCACTGCCATTTTTTTTTTTTTTTGTGAGAGAGAGAGAGAGAGAGAGTGCTTTAATATTTATTTTTTAGTTTTCGGCGGACACAACATCTTTGTTTGTATGTGGTGCTGATCGAACCCAGGCCGCACGCATGCCAGGCGAGCGCGCTACCGCTTGAGCCACATCCCCAGCCCACTGCCATTTTTTTTTTTTTTTTTGGTATTGGGGATTAAACTCAGGGGCACATTACCACTGAGCTAAATCCCCAGCTTTTTAATTTTTGAGGCAGAGTTTCACTAAATGGCTTAGGTCCTTGCTAAATTGCTGAGGCTGGCTTTGAACTCACAATCCTCTTGCCTCCTCCTCCCAAATTACTGGGATTACAGGTGTGCGCCACCACAAATGGCTTACTGCCATTTCTTTCTTTCTTTCTTTTCCAACATCCTCAGCCTTTTTCTGTATTTTATTTAGACACAGGATCTCACTGAGTTGTTTAGTGCCTTGCTTTTTGCTGAGGCTGGCTTTGAACTCATTATCCTCCTGACTCAGCCTCCTGAGCCACTGGGAATACAGGCACGTGCCCCCGCACCCGGCTAGCTGCCACTTCTTCATCCACTATCACAGGTCCATGTCCTTCAACAGGAGAGCAATCTGTTCCTTCAGTTGCCGCTTTCCTTCCTGAGCTTTGCTCTGGCTTTGACACCTCAGCAGCTCAGCCTGGTGGTCCTGGTGATGCATAGGGCAGTAGCTCTGGGGTTCACACAGCTCCTGAAAGGCAGAGAATAGAGTAAGGGATTCCTCAGATTCCTGAACTCTGCCTACTAAGTATAACAGAGATACTGCTGCTGGCTATAACTAAAAAGAAACAGAAGTTTTTTCTCAGAGGCTTTGCAGCCTCTGTGTGTTGCATGCTAGAGCTAACACTTCCTTTAGTCTGCCTTCCACCCTGTGCCCTACCCTTTACCACATATTCTGGAAAGAAGTCTCTGTAGCCGCCTTTGAGAATATATAGCTCTGGGTAGTACAAGGTAGGATACTGGTTCAGAGCTCTGTCTTCTTCTCTCAGAGAGCGGCACCTTTAGGAAAAAAACAAGAGATTGTAGGGGTGGGTAGGTTGGAAAGAAGCAAGGTCAGAATCCCCTGGGCGTGCATATAACCATGGGTTCAATCCCCAACACCACACACACACAAAGTGAAACCTTCTGTGTTTGCAAAAATAAGGTCCAAATATCACCCCTCTTCTTCCTTTCCTCTTCTGGGGCCTCATTTTCAATCCTTTTCCCTGTATTGCTTTTCTTTTGTAGCACTAGGGACTGAATCCAGAGCTCTACAATTGGGCTATATCCCAAGTTCTTTTCTTTTTTTTTTTTTTTAAAGAGAGAGAGAGAGAGAGAGAGAATTTTTAATATTTATTTTTTAGTATTCGGCAGACACAACATCTTTGTATGTGGTGCTGAGGCTCGAACCTGGGCCACACGCATGCCAGGCGAGCGCGCTACCGCTTGAGCCACATCCCCAGCCCCCAAGTTCTTTTTATTTTTTATTTTGAGACAGGGTCTTGCTAAGTTGCCAAGGCTGGCCTTGAACTTGAGATATTCCTGCCTCAGCCTTTCAAGCAGCTTCGATTATAGGAGTGTCACTGTGACTGGCTTGCTCCATATTTGATCTTCAACCTTCCTAACATTCTTCAAATTGTATTGGAGAGCATCCAATCTCCATCTAAACTGGTGTGAGAAGTTCACCTCAAGATCCATCCATTTCTACATGGATGCCATGGAATATGCCTATAATCTCAGGGACTCAGGAGGGAGAGGCAGGAGGATCACAAATTCAAGGCATGATAGCATGACTCAGTGATACCCTATTTCATTCATAAATAAATAAATAAATAAATAAATAAATAGGGTTGGGGATATAGCTCAGTAGAGCACCCCTGGGTTCAATTCCCATTACTAGGGGAAAAAAAATCCATTTCTATTGCCCACCTTATCCCATGTAGACACTCACATTCTGGGGCCCCTCTCTGAGGAGAATTCACAGTGAAACACGATGATTATTCTTTTCTGGATGTCCAAGGGGACAATGGGTTTCCTCAGGAAGAAGTTATATAGTTCTTTCTGACTATATAAGTTTAAGGCTCCCTGTAGAGGAGGAATTTTTTTTTTTTTTAAGAGAGAGAGAGAGAGAGAGAGAGAGAGAGAGAGAGAGAGAGTTTTTTTAATATTTATTTTTCAGTTTTTGGCAGACACAACATCTTTGTTTGTATGTGATGCTGAGGATCGAACCCGGGCCGCACGCATGCCAGGCGAATGCACTACCGCTTGAGCCACATCCCCAGCCCAAGGAGGAATTTTAATTAGTATTCCCTCCAGAGCCTGTGTAAAGTATCAATACTAGAAATGACTAGTATAGCATCCTGGGATACTTAGGTCAGAAAAAGTAGACAAAAAGAACTTTCAAATAGGGACCTTTGTGTATCTCTGTATCTACTCCAGGGCCTGGCTTAGAACTTGGTATGTAGTAGATTCTCAATAAATACGCATAGAACTGAATCACCTGGAGTGTAGGGATCATTGCAAGGAATGTCCATACACAGTGTTCAGTCTGTGGATAGAAGAGATTGGTTGAGAAGGGAAAAGAAAAGTAAGTTGCTCAAGGTATACAGAATTAAAATAGGAATGAGAATTTCAGCCTGGAAGTGTTCCAAATCTATAATCTCTGCTTTGGTTTTAAACTTCACAGGACTCTTTATCCACAGACTCTTTTCAAGAAAGTCCCATCTTTGCCAGGTACAGTGATGCACTCCTATAATCCCAGTGACTTGGAAGGCTGAGACAGGAGGATCACAAGTTTGAGGCCAGCCTCAGCACCTTAGTAAGGCCCCAAGCAACTTAGAGACCCTGTCTCAAGAAAAATTAGGGCTGGGGTTGTAGCTCAGTGGTAAAGTGCTTGCCTACATGTATGAGGCACTGGGTTCAATTCTCAGCACCACATATAAATAAATGAATAAAATAAAGATTAATCAACATCTAAAAAAATATTAAAATAAAAATAAAAAAGGATGAGGATATGGTTCAGTGGTTAAGCACCCCTGCATTCAATTCGCCCCCCCCCAAAAAAAGAAAGAAAGAAATTAAGTCCCATATCTAGCCCTTCTCTGCTAATGTCCGCAATGTAACCTTACCTGGATGTGTCCTCCCAAGTACTCATATGGATAGCGGCAATCAATGATATAAAACTTCTCAATCAGATCTTGGAACTTTCCAGACAGTAAGGCAGCCACCTACACAGAAACAATGATTGAATACCCTGCTCACTGCCCTCTGACAGAGAAGTGTCAATCACATTGCTCTTTATGTGCACGCTCCCATTAGTCACCCAGGATTCCACTATAATCAAACGGTCCAGAGTCAACCCATATGTGCAATGTGGCCATGGTTCAGCCTAACCCCACATAAGATTATGAAATGGGGGCTGGAGATGTGGCTCAAGCGGTAGCGCGCTCGCCTGGCATGCGTGCGGCCCAGGTTCGATCCTCAGCACCACATACATACAAAGATGTTGTGTCTGCCAAAAACTGAAAAATAAATATTAAAAAAAAAAAAAAAATTCTCTCTCTCTCTCTCTAAAAAAAAAAAAAAAAAAAGATTATGAAATGGAAGTGGCATTTGTAAGGCTCTAAAATGGCTAGTATTGCCAGGACACCAAGGAAGACCTTACTGCAGCTACCCATTTAGAGGTAGGAATAGCTTGAATTAGCTTCTTAGGAGATTTCAAAAGACTTCTACAGTAGCAGAGTTAGCAGCTAGAGATACCAGTTTTACAAGATATGGGGGAAAAAATTCCCCACCTGCCATTATTAAAAAAAAAAAAAAAAGCATGCATAAGGCCCTGGGTTCAATCCTCCGTAAATAAAAATTTCAAAAGCAAGCCTTGGGATTGGGGAATTAGCCAGAGGCAGACTGCTTGCTTAGCATATGCATGGTCCTGGATTTGGTCCTTGGCCCTGAAAAAAAAGAAGGGAAAAAAGAAGGAAAAAAAAAAGCAAGTCTTTCAGACATAGAAAAAAAGAATTCATACTTAGAGGTAGAAACTTAACCTACTTATAGAGGTATAAATTGGTTCACAATGGAGAGAACACTGTGAATAAAAATTTTTCTTCCAACATTTTTTTTTTTGAAGGAGGAGGGACTTGAACCTGGGGTGTTCTACTACTAGGCTTCATCTCCAACTCCTATTTTGAAATAGGGTGTAGCTGAGTTGCCCAGGCTGGCCTCAAATTTGTGATGCTTCTGAATGAGTCTCTTGAGTAGCTGGGATTACAGATGTGCACTATGATTGGCTTCTAACATCTTAAGTAAATAGAAAAATACACAAAGATGTAGGCACAACTTGATATTCAATACAACATTCATTGTTTTACGTTATCAAAATGTTAGAAATAAGATAAATATTCAATAAGGGGCTGAGGTTATGGCTCAGTGGTAGAGCGTTTGCCTAGCATGTATGAGGCCCTGGGTTAGATCCTCAGCTTCACATATAAATAAATAAAATAAAGGTATTGTGTTCAACTACCACTAAAAAATAAATATTTTTAAAAATATTCAATAAGGGGTTGGTTAAATAAATTATACATGTCAGTACAGCAGAATATTATATAGCAGTTAAAATGATACTATATATATCTTTTTATTGGTATAGAAATTTGTATATGCCAGGTGTGGTGGCATCCCAGCAATTTGGAAGGCTGAGGCCTGAGGATCACAAATTTGAGGGCAGCCTCAGCAACTGAGCAACCCTGACTCAAAATAAAAAATAAAAAGGCATAGGGGCTGGGGATGTGGCTCAAGCGGTAGCGTGCTTGCCTGGCATGCATGTGGCCCGGGTTCAATCCTCAGCACCACGTACAAACAAAGATGTTGTGCCTGCCGAAAACTAAAAAATAAATATTAAAAAAATTCTTAAAAAAAAAAAAAAAGGCATAGGGATGTATCTCAGTTGTAGAGCACCCCAAATCCCCAGTATCGAAAGAGACAATTATGATGTGTTACTAATTTCAACACTTTTTTTTTGGGGGGGGGGTACTGGAATCAAATCCAGGGGTTTGTGCATAGTAGGCCAGAACTTACCATTGAGCTAGACCACCCAACCCTTTTAAAATTTTATATTGAGATAGGGTCCCACTAAGTTGCCCAGGCTGGCCTTGAACTTGTGATCCTCCTGCCCTAGTCTCCCAAGTAGGTGGGACCTATAGGCATGTGCCATCATGCCTGGCATAATTCCCATTTTTATAAAACATACTATTATTAAATCTAGAAAATATTTCTAATGATTATATCTTTGCTGGTAAGACTATGAGTCAAGGGACCACATAATTATTGTACATACTGGGAAACTTCTGAGAATAAAAGAGAACATGAGCTGGATACAGTGGCCCATACCTGAAATCTCAGCTACTCAGTAGGCTGTGGCAAGAGGATCATATGTTCGAGGGCAGCCTGGTAGCTTAGTGAGACTTTATCTCAAAGTATAAAATTTAAAAAAGGGCTGGGGATACAGCTCATGGTAGATCACCACTGGATTCAATTTCTAGTACTGGGGGTGGAGGTGGGAGGGAAGAGAACACTATTAATAATTATCCTAATAGGTATAAAAGGGATTATAATATGTAAAGACAGTGTTTATGTTTACTTTATCTGAGACCCTAGGTAAGTGGTATTTTTTTCCTTTTTGTGTTTGCATCCCTCCCTCCTTCCTTCCTGTTTTTTAAAAATACTTATGCATCATTTGTTTAAAACAAAAAATCAGAAAAATGGACAAAAAAGGGAGTACTTTAATACAGTTTCAGTTGAATAAGGAGCCTATGTGAATGAACACAATGAAAGAAATACAAATGGAAATGGGATTTTAGTAACAGAATGGACCAGATGGTAGCTTATGTAACCAACCAGTTACCATCTCCAGAAATCTGCTTACCGTTTCTGGGTTGATGTACTTCAGATCCTGGTGTCTCCCTGACACGACTGGCAGCACACATACCTAGAAATACCCAAAAGCTGAAATAACAGCAAGTATTCCCCAACGAAGCCTGAGATCAAAGACCCATATATTGTCCTCCTTTCAAAAGATTTATCTTAAAACCCCAAAGCTTTAAAAATCCATGGTCTCTATAACATGTATATGCAGCAATCCTTTTCTTTTTTTTTTTTTTTTGGTGTAGGGAATTGAACCCAGATGGGCTTAACCACTGAGCTACATCCCTAGCCCTTTGTATTTTATTTTGGGACAAGGTCTCACTAAGTTGCTTAGGGCCTTGCTGAGTTGCTGATCCTCCTGCCTCAGCCTCCCAATTCATTGGAGTTATTGACGTGTGTAACTGTACCTATAATTTTATTTCTAAGAACTGATACCAAGGAACTAATGAAGGATGTGTATGAAGTTTTAAGATTTCTAAATAAAGCTAAATATCCCACAAGATGAAACTTACAAATAAATTATAATCAGCCAAAAAATTAAATAATGTATGCTATTCAAAATGATGAAAGGATGGGTATGGGTGGTATATGCCTGTAATCCCAGTTACTTGGGACGCTGAGGGTAGGTTAGAAGGTTACAGGCCAATGTCAGCAACTTAGCAAAACCCTTAACAATTTAGTGGAATCATGTCTTAAAAACAAAACCAAACCAAAAATCCAAAATGGCTGAGGATGAAAAAATGATGAAATAAAACTGTTTTGTGGACATGAAAAGATGTTCCTAATGTAATTTTTTTCTTTTTTGGCAGCACTGGGATCAAACCCGTACTGCATGCTGGATAAGTGCTCTACCACTGATCTATATCTTTAGCTCCATTATATATTATAAAATTGGGGATGAAAGCCCATTATAGATTATAAAATAGCATAAGAAATTTTTGTAGAAAAACAAAAAATGTATTTGTTATTTGTGTAATTATACTGAAAAAAAATCTATGGGAACATACACCACATACACATAACTATTCTGATTGATAATGTTTAGAACAAGTTTCTTCATTTTCTACTTTTTCAGAATTGGCCAAGTATTATTAATATAATTTTTAAAAAGATTTTTAACAATAAGAAGATAAAAAGTGTGGGGGGGAGCATGGGACGATTAGATGAACTCTAGATAGAGCAAAAGGGAGGGAGGGTAAGGGAGGGGGCATGGGGATAGGAAAGATGGTGAAATGAGATGGATATCATTACCCTAAGTACATGTATAAAGACATGAATGGTGCGACTCTACTTTGAGTACAACCAGAGATATGAAAAATTGTGCTCTATATGTACAATATGAATTGTAATGCGTTCTACTGTCATATATAACAAATTAGAATTTAAAAAAAAAGATAAAAAGTATCATACTTTCCCCACTGTTCTGGATTTTCCTAGATAAATAAGAATTACTTTCTCTCTGGAAAGGCATAAGACTAAGATCTACCTGCACATACCTTCAAGTCAACAAAGAATACTTTGTGACCATGTAAAATTATACCTGACATCTTCTGAAAACAGACGAAAAAGATTAAAATCCAAAGCAACTCACTAAAATACAGGAAGAGGCTGACGATGCAACTCAGTGGTAGTGTGCTTGCCAAGCATGCATAAGGAAAAAAAAGAAACCTGTACAAACACACCCCCACATACACACATAAATGATGAATATAACCAAACTCACCTTGGAAAAATCACCGATCAGAGGCCTCTGGTTATAATCTTCTTCCAGGACCTGAGTGATATTAGTGTCACAGAAAGAGACCTCCTTCTTTAAACATAAACCCTGAAATGACAAGATTTCCACTCATTCCTCCAATCTTCATGTTCAAGGTTTAATTTTTTTTTTTTAATATTTCATGTTTGGACACAATGCCTTTATTTTTTATTTTTATGTGGTGTTGAGGATCGAACCCAGTGCCCCACACATGCTAGGCGAGTGCTCTACCACTGAGCCATAACCCCAGCCCCCATGTTCAAGGTTTAAAACCAGAAGATGGAAGCCAGGTGCAGTGGTGCACACCTATAATCCCAGTGACTCAGGAGTCTGAAGCTGGAGGAGTATAAATTCGAGGCTAGCCCTGGAAATTTAATAAGACCCTGTCTCAAAAAAGTTCAGGAATGTAGGTAGCTCAGTGGTAGAGTGCCTCTGGACTCAATCCCTAGTACTGCAAAAATAAATAAATAAATAAAATAAAAATAAAAATACACACACATAAAAACTCTTGAGGATGGGGAGATTAGAGTCTCATTAACAATATGCATACCCTTTGATCTAATACTTTCACTGGCTTCCCCAAGGAAATAACAATATGTATAAAGACTTGGCTATAAGAATGGATCATCCTGGCATGTTTATAACAGAGTACAATTACTATCCAATTAAATATTCAATAACAGGGTTTATAATAATAATAAAAAGTATATTGTGAATTAATTTTGCAGGCATAGAAATAAATTTATGATTACAAACTACATATTTTCTAAGCAAGTTAGAAAATATGTAGTTTGTAATTCCACTTTTTTTTTTTTTTTTGGCAGCACTATTTCTGGCCTGTGGGATTATAGGTATTTTACTTTGACTTCTCTTTGCTTATTTGTATTTTTTCTTTCTTTTTTTCTTTTTTTAAAGTACTGGGGATTGAACCTAGTGGTGCTTTACCACTGAGCAACATCTCCAGTCCTTTTGATTTTGAGACAGTCTTGCTAAATTGCCCAAGCTGGCCTCAAACTTGTATCTTCCTGCCTCAGTCTCTCAGAGTGCTGGAATGACAGGCATGTATCAAGGTGCCCAGTCTCTTATATCATATTGAATTTATAAAATGACGAAAAATTTAGAATTTTTTTAAAAACAGGATAGGGAACAAGGACTAGGTTTTTCTGAAGTTTCTTTCTACCACACCAATCTGCAATCTGCCACATGATGTTGTTTCTGCCAGACTGCATGTAAAACAGCAATAAGTATCCATACCAACCCAATTTCCCTTGAATTCTCTCAGATCTTTAAAAAAAGAGGGTTGGAAGATAATATGATGACATCATTTCTAAAAGCATAATCTAACAGATATTTATTTTCAAATATTTTATAAATGGTTGCAGTTATAGAAAAGAAAAAATGAAGAGAGAAAAAAAGTAATGAGGATGAATTCTAAAAAGGCATACTAATGCAATGCCAAAGCTAGAAAAGCAGAGAAGACAATTAGATAAAAGATCTTTATTTTAGCTTCCTGAGTTCTTGCTGGTCAGAACAATATTTTTTTTTTTTCCACTTATCTGGTATTTAGTTGTCTTTAACTTTTACTACCTGCCTTATTCTTGCCCTGTTCAAATTCTCTGGCATTGAGGGTGAGTGATACTGGCACCTTCTGTTCAGTGATACCTGTTTGAGAAAGAATATCAGACCCCATAGTTCTTATTTCTCAAAGTGTGTCTGGAGACCAGTAGCATCAAAATGTCCTGGAAGCTTGTTTGGAATGCAGAATTTCAGATGCACCCCAGATCTACTTAATTAAATTAAAATCTGCATTTTTAACAAAATGCCCAGATGATTTCTAAGAACATTTTGAACATGTGAACCTCCTACCTCACTGGGATTATAGGTGTGCGCCACTGTACCTGGCAATTTAGTTAGTTTATTCTTGGAATTAAGTTAGAAATTAACTGAAAAGTCCTTGGAAATTTTCTCAAAAATTAAGAAACTATTTTTTTTCTTTCTTTTTTTGCAGTTCTGGAGATTAAAACCAGGAGCACTTTACTACTGAGCTATGAGCTATATCCCCAGCTCTTTTTATTCATTATTTTGAGACAGAGCCTAGCTAAGTTGCTGAGGCTGACCTTGAACTTGCAATCCTCTTGCATCAGTCTCTCAAGTCACTGGGATGACAGGCATGGGTCACCGTAACCTATTAAACATATTAAGAAACTAAATAACATGCTTCTAAATAATTCATAGGTTGGGCTGAGATGTGGTTCAGTGGGAAAACACCCACCTACAATGTACAAAGCACTGGATTTAATTCCTAATAACACAAAATTTAAAGCAAACAACAATAACAACAAATCATGAGTCAAAGAAGAAATCTAAATGGAAACTGGAAAGTATTTTGAACTCAAATTGAAAATGGAACATATTCAAGTTTGTGAGATGCAGCTAAAGCAATGAATGTTTATATTACAAAAGGTAGGTCTTGAATTGATATTGATGACCTCAGCTTCAGACTCAGCAAACCAAAAAAAAAATCAAATCAGACTCAAAGTAAACAAAAATAAGAGGAAAAAAAAAAACATCAATGAAACAAAAACATGATAAAGTCAATGAAAAAAAAGATTTTTTTCTTTTTTTGAAAAGATTAATATTGACCAAACTACAGGCAGACTTAACCAGGTATAAAAGACACAAATAGCCAATATCAGGAAAGAGAGATATCACTATGGATTCTAAAGACACTAAAAGTGGGGGTGGCTAGGGTTGTGGCTCAGTGGTAGAGTGCTTGCCTAGCATGCATGAGGCACTGGGTTCAATTCTCAGCACCACATACAAATAAATAAAATAAAGTCCATCAATAACTAAAAATAAAATAAAATAAAAAAAGACACTAAAAGGGTATTAAAGTAATATTATAAAGAACTTTACACCAATATATTTGACTATGTAAATGAAGTAGACAGACAAATTCCTTAAAAGACAATAACAACCAAATTCACTCAATCAAAAAAAAGATAAGCTGAATATTCCATATTTATATTGAATTTGTTGCAAACATTCTCACAAAGAAATGCTCAACTGACTTTACTGGTGAATTGTACCAAGCATTTAAAAAAGAAACTCTTCTAGGAAACTGAAAAAAATTCTTTTCAAAAGGTTTACTGATGCTAGCATTATACTGATACTAACACCAAAAGATATTACAAGAAAAACAAAACACTGAAGAGAAATAAAGCTCATGAACATAAGTACAAAAATTCTCAATGAAATTTTAGCAAATCAGGCCAGGTGCAGTGGCACACGTCTGTAATCCCAACAGAGAGATTACTTGGTAGGCTGAAATAGGAAGTTACAAGTTCAAGAGCCTCAGCAACTTATGGTGACCCTAACTTAAATCCCCAGTACAAAAAAAAAAAAAAAAGTACAAATCCCTATTCTTAACTAAATAAATATAAAAAGAATCATATATCATAACTTAGTAAAGTTATCACAGGAACCCAAAGTTTTTTTTTTTTTTTTTTTTTGTTATATTTTGCAGTATTGGGGATGGAATCTAGGGTCTCATGCAGGCTAGGCTAGTGTTCTACCACTGAATTACATGTCCAGCCCTTTTTAAATTTTATTTCGATATTTATTCATTTAACTCTAGATAGAAACTTAGGTCATTTCCTATCTTGAGCTGTTATAAATCAAGTTTCTATAAACTTAGTTGTACATGTCTTTGGTGGACATATGCACTCATTTTCCCCTGGCTTATCATCCAGAATGAATTTCAGGGTCATAAAACGCTTAGGTATAGGAGTACTGTCAGTTTTCCAAAGCAACTGCACCAATTAAAAAACTCAAGGGGCTGGGGATGTGGCTCAAGCGGTAGCGCGCTCGCCTGGCATGTGTGCTGCCCGGGTTCGATCCTCAGCACCACATACAAACAAAAAGATGTTGTGTCCACCAAAAACTAAAAAATAAATATTAAAAACTCTCTCTTTAAAAAAAAAACAAAACTCAACAGCAGGGCTGTGGCTCAGCAGTTGTGCACTTGGGTTCAATTTTCAGCACCACATATAAATAAATAAAACAAAGGTCTATCTATCAACAACTAAAATATATATTTAAAAATATTTTTAAAACAACAGCAATAATATGAGGATTCAAGTTGCCCCTTGCACCTTTTCCTCCTCAATATGCTTGTTTTCAATACCCCAGCAAGTGTATAGTGATATATCACTGTGTTGTTAAATTGCATTTCCCTAATGACCATAGGTCTAATAACCATGTTTCTCTTTTTTAAAAAATATTTATTTTTTAGCTTTAGGTGGACACAATATCTTTATTTTATTTTTATGTGGTGCTGAGGATTGAATCCAGGGACTCGCACGTGCAAGTGCTCTACTGCTGAGCCACAAACTCAGCCCATTTTCCCTCTTTTATGAAGCACCTTTCAAAGTTTTTTTTTTTTTTTTGGTCCCTTTTAAAAAATTTGTTCTTTAGATTCAATTATTTCTTGGTGTCCTTTCTATATATTCTGTACACAAATCCTTTATTGGATAATGCATTTCAAACATCTTGCATTATATGGCTTGTGTTTCCTCTATTTATGGTATCTTAATAAATAAAAATTATTAATTTAAAAATAAATAAATAAATAATTTTTATTTTGAGACAGGGTCTCATTAAGTTGTCTAGGCTGACCTCAAACTTGTAATCCTCTTGCCTCAATCTCCCAAAGAACTGAGACTATATAGCACACTGCACCAGGCTTGCAAGATTTTTTTTGTGTTTGTGTGGTGCTGGAGATTGAACCCAGGGCCTAAGTGCATGCAAGGCAAGCACTCTACCAGCTGAGTTATTTTCCCATCCCACAAGATTGTTTTAATCTTTGAATATCAAGCAATGTAACTCATAATATTAACAGATTAAAAGGAAACTCATGTTTGTCTCAATAGTCGCAGAGAAAGCCTTTGACAAAATCTAAATACCTGTTCCTGCTAAAAATCTCTCAGCAAATTAGGAATACAAAAAGACCTCAACCTGATGAAGGGAATCTCAAGAAACCTATAGTAAACATCATATTCAATATATAATTTTTTTTTAAAGAGAGAGTGAGAGACAGAGAGAGAGAGAGACAGAGACAGAGAGAGAGAGAGAGAATTTTTTTTTTAATATTTATTTTTTAGTTTTCAGCGGGTACAACATCTTTGTATGTGGTGCTGAGGATCGGACCAGGCCGCACGCATGCCAGGCGACCGCGCTACCGCTTGAGCCACATCCCCAGCCCCCAATATATAAAACTTAATGCGCGCTGGGGTTATGGCTCAGCAGTAGAGTGCTCACTTAACACGTTTGAGGCCCTGGGTTCGATCCTCAGCACCACATAAAAATAAATAAATAAAATAAGGGTATTGTGTAAACTACAACTAAAAAATATTAAAAAAACAATTTTTTAATGCTTTTCTCCTAAGATCAAATACAAGGCAAGGGGTTCTCAATAATTTTATTTTATTATTTTTTTAACATTTATTTTTTAATTTTCGGCGGACACAACACTTTTGTTTGTATGTGGTGCTGAGGAACGAACCCGGGCCACAAGCATGCCAGGCGAGCACGCTACCGCTTGAGCCACATCCCCAGCCCCTCTCAATAATTTTAAAGACTGTAAAGGAGTGGGGGGAGAAAAAAAAAATTGTAATGGAGTCCCAAAACCAAAAAACTTGAGAACTATTAATCCAGAAGAAGGGAAAATTAATACAGGAAATAAAAATAAAAAGTAGAAAGATGCTTCCAACAGCCTCAAGCATTTCTGTATTCTTTGCGATGACTTAAAAAGACCTACATGACCTGTCCTCCTGCTAATTTTATCTTGCCCACATTTTCTACCATTCTCCACTTGTTCACTTTGCTCTAATCACACTGATCTTACTATTCCCAAATGTGCCAAGCTCAGGTATATAGAGTGTAGAGTGCACTTGCTTTTTCTTCTGGCTGAAATAACTCACTCCCATACTCACCCTATTTTTGTTTGTTTGGCTCCCTTGCTCCTTCAGGTGTCTGCTCAGATGTCACTCTTATATGTCTGTATATGTCTTTTCCTATCAGATGAGTCTCCTGTAGGCAGCATATTGTTGGATCTTTTTTTTTAATCCATTCTACTAGCCTATGTCTTTTGATTGGTGCATTTAAGCCATTAACATTTAGGGTTACAATTGAGATATGGTTTGTATTTCCAGCCATATTTGATTATGTATGTTACTTAACATGGTTTGTTTTTCCTCTATGATTAGTTTTTCCTTTACTGTACTACCTCCCGGTGTTGGTTTTCATTGTTATTTTTCATTTCCTCTTCCTATAATGTTTTGCCAAGGATGTTTTGAAGAGCTGGTTTTCTAGCTGCAAATTCTTTTAACTTTTGTTTATCGTGGAAGATTTTTATTTCATCTTCAATCCTGAAAAGCTTAATTTCGCTGGATACATGATTCTTGGTTGGAACCCTTTTTCTTTCAGCGTTTGAAATATGTTGTTCCAGGATCTTCTAGCTTTCAGAGTCTGTGTTGAAAGATCAGCAGTTA
This sequence comes from Callospermophilus lateralis, assembly GCF_048772815.1. NCBI lineage: Eukaryota > Metazoa > Chordata > Mammalia > Rodentia > Sciuridae > Callospermophilus > Callospermophilus lateralis. Next base: position 74,722,699 of record NC_135309.1, on the reverse strand, counting down.
TCCTGATTGGTTTACCCCTAAATGTAATCTGCTTCCTCTCTCTTGTGGCTTATTACATTTTTTACATTTATTTATTACGTTTTATTTATTTACATTTATTTATTTACTCTCACTGAGTTGCCTAGGGCCTTGCTAAGTTACTGAGCCTAGCTTTGAACTCGAGATCCTCCTGCCACTGGGATTACAGGCATGTGCCACCATGCCTGGCTCAGATACTCCTCTTTGGCTGCATTACCATCAGAGTATTTTTAGCATCTGCCATTTTATACATATGTTTATTTGTCTTCTCTTGTCTAGAATATAAGCTCCATGAGAGTAGCATTCTATTGTGTTGGTGTGCTCCTTACTGTATCCTCCAAAAATAGAATGAATGGGATGTGGTATGAAGGGAGAGCTTTAGATAGGAGCAGGGATATCTGTAGAATAGCAGATTATGTAAGTATCAAAACAGATCATTTGCTATATTTGGCAAGAAAAGAAGGTAGTTTTCTTCTGATTGCTTCTGTTTTCTCTTTGAATCAAAACCTATCAAACTTGGGGCCGGGGTTGTAGCTCAGTGGTTGAGTGCTTGCCTGACATGTGTGAGGTTCTGGGTTCGATCCTCAGCACCACATAAAACTAAATAATAAATAAATAAACAAAATAAAGGTATTGTGTCCATCTGCAACTAAAAATATTAAAAAAAAAACTGTCAAACTTAACATGTTTAAAGTTATATTTAATCTCCTCCTTCTTGCACAGCCCGCATCCAACCTATTAAATTCTGTTGAGTCTATCCTCCAAAATATATTCTGAATTCATCCATTTCTCTGCCTCTATAGCCTCTACCTTAGTTCAGGCTATTGCCATTTTTTAAAAAATAGTTTTAGTTTTAGATGGGCACAATACTTTTATTGTTTATTTAGTTTTTTTATGTGGTGCTGGGGATTAACCCAGGGCCTCACACATGCTAGGCAAGCACTCTACCACTGAGCTACAACCTCAGCCCCTGCTAATTCTTTTTGTTTTATTGAGATGGGGTCTCACTGTGTTGGTCAGGCTGGTCTTGAATTCATGGGTTCAGGTGATCCTCCTGCCTCAGCCTCTCCATTAGCTGGAACACCACGACACCTAGCTTACCACCAACTATTGCCAGGACTATAGCAAGGCTTCCTTCTCTTACTATTTCCAACTTAATTTTTTACCCATTATTCCCCATCTAGCATTGAGAATGGTCTTCATAAAACAAAAATCAGAGCATATTATATTCCTGCTTAATACCGCCCCCAATAGTGTCCAACTGTACTTAGAATAAAATCTAAACATTCATCATGATCTAAAAAGCCCTTTATGTCCTGCCTACTGACTACCTCTTTTTTCCCAACTCATGCAAATCTCCCCTCACTCACATTGGCTTCTCATGTCCTTGAGAACCCAAAAAACTTTCCAACACTGGGAACTTTCTACATGCCACATACCCTTATCAAGGTACACTCTTGCTTCTACTTGTCATATATGTTACCCTTCAGAACTAGGGTAACCAACTTTATCTCAGTTTGTCTAGGACTTTCCCAGCTTTATCATATAAGATCCCACATTCTAGGAACAGTTTAGTTCACCACCCTATTCTTAACTAAATATCCCTGCTGAGAAAATAAAATTTCCCTTCTATTAGTTTCTATTATTTTATGATTATTAGGGAGGGTTACAGGAGATTGAACCCAGAGTCGCTCTACCACTGATCTATACCCCCAGCCCTTTTTATTTCTTATTTGAGACAGGGTCTTGCTACATTGCTGAAACTGCCCTTGAACTTAAGATCTTCCTGCCTCAGTCTCCAAAGTCACCTGTCTTAAGATTATATCTTCTTGGGCTGGGGATGTGGCTCAAGTGGTAGCGCGCTCGCCTGTCATGCGTGCGGCCCGGGTTCGATCCTCAGCACCACATATAAACAAAGATGCTGTGTCCGCCAATAGCTAAATAAATAAATATTAAAAAAAAAAAAAAAAAGATTATATCTTCTTGATCTCTGTAGCCCTAACATTTAGTACAATGACTGCAAAATATTAGGCATACAATGTTGTTTAAGCAAAAAAGAATGAAGCCAGGCATGGTGATGCACACCTGTAATCCCAGCAACTCAGGAAGCAGAGGCAAGAGGATCCCAAGTTCAAAGCCAGCCTCAAGAAGTGAGGCCCACTGGGGATGTGGCTCAAGCGGTTGTGCGCTTGCCTGGCATGCGTGCGGCCCAGGTTCGATCCTCAGCACCACATACAAAGATCTTGTGTCCACCGAAAACTAAAAAATAAATATTAAAAAATTCTCTCTCAAAAAAAAAAAAAAAAGAAGAAGAAGTGAGGCCCAAAGCAACTTAGAAAGACCCTCTGGGGGGAAAAAAAGAGAGAGAGAGAGAGCGCACGCGCGAGAGTAAGCGAGCACGCGCATGCGCGCAAGCGAGTACTGGAGGATGTGACTCAGTAATTTAGCACTCCCAGGTTCAATCCCTGGTACCAAAAAAAAAAAAAAAAAAAAAAAAGAGAGAGAGATAAAGAATGAAGAGCTGGGTATGTTGGCACAGGCCTGTAATCCAGACAACTCAAGAGGGTGAGGCAGAAGAATCATGTTTCAAGACCTGCCTCAGCAACTTAGCATGACCCTATCTCAAAATAAAAAAATAAAAAGGGTTGGTTTTGTAGTTTTGTAGTGTGGTAAAGCACCCCTGGATTCAATCTTCAGTATCAAAAAAGAATGAAGAAACAAATATATCATTAGGGAGCAGCATACCTCAGTGCCTTCTTGATCTTCTAGGGAAAATTCCATCAACACGTTTGAAATCTCTTCTACCTGGTCTTCAAGTTTTGGAATTTTATCCAATGTTGAAACTGTAGTAATGGGACTGCCCAGATATTTCATTTCACTTTCTGCAAACTTTCCATTGTCCTGTCAAGGATAACAACAATATTAAAACCTATTTAGGACCTTTACCTTACACCATATAAAAAATTAACTGATCCATTTGTGGTGGTGTACACCTGTAATTCCAGTGACTTGGGATACTGAGACAGGAGGATCATAAGTATAAAGCTAGCCTGGACAACTTAGATAGAACCTGTCTCAAAACATAAAAAGTGCTGTAGATAAAGCTCAGTGAGAGAGCATCCCTTGGTCAATCCCAGTATAAAAAAGTAAGTAAGTAAAAAATTTTGTGCATTGAAGGACATTATCTTTATTTAAAGGATGTACATTTTGTTAAATTTTTTTTTGGGGGGGTAAGACTTAAACTCAGAGCCTAGGAATACTAGGCAAACATTCTACCATTGAGCTACACCCCCAGTCCAAAGTATATTATTAAAAGACAACCCAAAAAATGGGAGAAAATATTTGCAAATCATATATCCAATGAGGAATTAACATCAGAATATATGGGCTGGGGATGTGGCTCTAGCGGTATCGCGCTCGCCTGGCATGCGTGCAGCCCTGGTTCGATCCTCAGCACCACATACCAACAAAGATGTTGTGTCCGCCGAATACTGAAGAATAAATATTAAAAAATTCTCTCTCTCCCTCTCTCTCACTCTCTCTTTTAAAAAAAAAATAATAAATAAAATAAAGGTATTGTGTCCATCTACAACTAAAAAAAAATATTAAAAAAACAAAACAAAAAAACATCAGAATATATAAAGTATCCCAGAACTCAACAAAAACAAATAGGATTTGAATAGACATTTCAAAGCAGACACATACATAGCCTGACAGCATACCAAAAGATACTCAACATATTTAGCAGAGATATCAAAATGAAAATCACAAGGAGATAACCACTTTATACCCATTACAATGAGTATTATAAGGACAATAGGTGCTTATGCACTACAGGTAGGAATGTAAAGTGGTATAGTCACTATGAATAGTATGGCAGTTCTTCAAAAAACTAAATATATCCAGGTGTGGTGGTACACGCCTGTAAATCCAGTGGCTTGGGAGGCTAAGGCAGGAGGATCACAAGTTTGAGGCCAGCCTTAGCAACTTAGCAAGGACTAAGCAACTTAATGAGACCCTGTCTCAAAAAAAAAAAAAAAAAAAAAAAGGGGCTAGGGATGTAGCTCATTGGTTAAGCCCTCCAGGGTTCAATCCCCAGTATCAAAAAAAAAAAAAAAAAAGAATAAGGTACTGTCACCAGGCACTTTCAGTCATTCATGCCTGTAACCCAATACTTGGGAGGCTGAGGTAGGAGTGATTGAGCCCAGGAGTTCAAACTCGGCCTGGGAAACACAGCAAGCCCTGTCTCAAAGAAAGGAAAGAAAAGAAGCCAATCATGGTGGTGCATAACAACTGAGGTAGAAGGGTCCCAAGTTTGAGATCAGCCTGGGCAATGTGGCAAGACCTTTAGAAACTTAGCGAGACCCAATCCCAAAATAAAAACATTAAAAGGATTGAGGTTGTAGCTTGATGGTAAAATGCCCCTAAGTTCAATACCCAATATAAAAAAAAAAAAAAAAATTTAAATAAAATGATTGAAGGAAATATAGCTCTTTCCTCTCTGTTCAAACTTTACTTGTCCACCCATCTCACACAGCCAGATTAAAAAAAAAAACAAGGGTCACAAATCTGCTATCCTATAGCTCATAATACCCCAACCTACCCTTAATGATGATATTCAATGACTCACCAGCACAGAAGGGGAAGACATGTAAGGACCTCCTGATCTTTTTTGAAACCTCAGGTTCCTGGGTGTCTGCCACTCCAAGGCCTTAAAAGTGTTTCTATCCTGCATAAGAAAAACTATGTTGGCTGGAGGAAGAGACATATTAATTGGGCCCTGCCAAAAACATTTTGTCTAATCAAACTATGAATAACCCTCATGAAACACATCAAATGTAATCATTAAATGTATACCCTGAAGATGCAAATAATGGTTTGAATTTGGTGTCTGGCACCTAGATTTGCTTGTAGGATATTAATTTTATTATCACAAACAAAAGAATTGAGGAGTTGGGGAGAACCTGCTTGGGAAGAAGATGGTAAGATTTCAAAAAGTGTGTATAAGGCCAGGCATGATAGGCACACACCTGTAATCCCAGCAACTTGGGAGACTGACACAGAAGGACATTAAGTTCAAGGCTAGTCTGGGCAACTCTGCAAGATCCTGTCTCAAAAAAAAGTTTTTAAAAAAGTCTGAGTGTAAAACTCAGTATTATAGTGCTTGCCTAGCACATGTAAGGCTCTGAGTTCAGTTTCCAGCACATTGCAGGGAAAAACGGATTATAAACTAGGCCTGGTGGCATACACTTATAGTACCAGCTAATCGAGAGGCTGAGGCCCAAGAATCATTTGATCCAAGGAGGCATGCTTGGACAACATAGTGAGACTCAATCTCAAAAAAAAAAAAAAAGTGATTGATTATAAAGGGAGATTAGAAGGACAGTATTAAATCAATAAAAATCTGAATAGAACAGCCAAAAACATGAACATATCTTTGTCAGTGTAACAAACAAAAACTATCTTTTATGCACAGTGACCCTGGGAAAAGGGATGGAAGGTAATTTTTTTTTTAAAAAAAAAAAGGAGGGCTGGGGATGTGGCTCAAGCGGTTGCGCGCTTGCCTGGCATGCGTGCGGCCCGGGTTCGATCCTCAGCACCACATACAAAGATGTTGTGTCCGCCAAAAAAAAAACTAAAAAATATTAAAAAATTCTCTCTCTCTCTTAAAAAAAAAAAAAAAAAAAAGGGAAGGGGATTAATTACACAATTTTCTTAGTGACTAGGTATCTAGAATAGGAAAATTTCAACATGGATCTGAAATATGGTCAAAAGCTTAGGCAGAAAAAACCATGACTTCTTCAGATAGGGACTAAAGGGATATAGCTAGTGATACAACATGCTCTAAGCATAGTTCAGTCCTTAGCACTAAAAATAAAGTGGTTGGGTGCAGTACCCTCATTTGTAATCCCAGCTACTTTGGAGTCTGAGGTAGGAAGATCACAGGTTGAGGTCAATAATTTAGGGAGATCTGGTCTCAAAAGAATTTTAGAGTTCTTGACTAGCATAGCAAACCCCTAGGTTCAATTCTCAATCCACAAATTAGAAAATAATAATGATGATGATGATGATGATGATGATGATGATGGAGCCAAGTGCAGTGGCACAAGCCTGTAATCTCATAGGCTCAGGAGACCAAGGCAGAATTGTAAGTTTGAGGCCAGTCTCAGCAACTTAGACTCTGTCTCAAAATAAAAAATAAATAAACGGACTGGGGATGTAACTCAGTGGTAAAGAACCCCTGGGTTCAATCACAAATCTATATTTGTACAGATATTTATTTACCAAGTAAATAAATATCTATACAAATAAATAAAACTCCATGTAAAGAATCTTTGAGGGCTGGGGTTGTAGCTCAGTGTTAGAGCACCTGCCTGGCACATGTGAGGCACTGGGTTCAATCCTCAGCACCATATAGAAAGAAATAAATAAAATAAAAGTATTCTGTCTATCTACAACTAAAAAATATTTTAAAAAAAGAAAAGAATCTTTGAACGAGTTATGCATGTTATCACTATCAAAGTTTTTCTTTTTTACTTTTAAGACAGGGTCTTACTGAGTTGCTGAGACTGGCCTCACACTTATCGTCCTCCTGTTTCAGTTATATGAGTAGCTGATATTGCGAACATTCACCACCATACCCAGCTTAAGAAATAAATTCTTTTTTTTTTTTTTTTTAGGGTTTTCATTTTTTTTTTTTAAAGAGAGAGAGAGAGAGAGAGAGAGAGAGAGAGAGAGAGAATTTTAGATTTTATTTTTTAGTTTTCGGCAGATACAACATCTTTGTTTGTACGTGGTGCTGAGGATCCAACCCAGGCCACATGCCTGCCAGGCAAGCGCGCTACCGCTTGAGCCACATCCCCAGCCCCAAGAAATAAATTCTTTACACAATGGTAACAACAATGTTTGTCCTTAATGTAATCAACTGAATATGAGTAATCAAGAACTCCTGCTATGGAGGATTTGGATTTAGGATTCTTGTTTTAACAGGGGGGAAAAAAATAAAAAGATTACAAAGATTTTTCTCCACCTATGGTGATATAATTTGCTTGTCTAGCATACTGAGATATAAATAGCTATAGGTCTCCCAAAACCAGTAAGTTGCTTCTCTCAAAGGAATAAAATAATAATATAGAGTTGGGAAAGGTGGTACATGCCTGTAATCTCAGCTAATCTGGAGACTGAGACAGGAGAATCCCAAATTCAAGGACAGTCTCAGCAATGTTGTAAGACCCTGCCCAAAATTAAAAATTAAAAAAAGGGCTGGGTGATGTAGCTTAGTAGTAAAGCACACACCTAGGTTCAATCCCCAGTATCATAATGATAATAATAATGAATAAATATAGAATAATGTAACTATATTTCCATTAAATACTCATATTTTCTTTATTTGCAGTTAAACTACACATTGCATCTTTCTTTTCATGGCCATGGTCCAAAGCATTGGGAGTGCTACAAAGCAGCTGTGCCTAAAAGACATTTTTTGCTGAGAACATCCAGCATCCTTGAGCCATGAGTTAATTTGAAACCCTCTGCATCCCCCGCCAAGAAACAAACCCAAACCCAAACCAAGAAGAGATACTCACTGGGCTGCCTTTCATAGCATACTGGTGGTGATTCCTGCATATTAAAGCAAACAACTAGGTAAGCCCCAAACACCTCAAATTCTCTAATTATTCAATGGGTTGAGGCATCCAACTTTTTCCTTCCTTTCTTCCAACTAGCTCTAGTCCTAGCAGATGAGTCTCTTCCTATAACAATATATATTCTCTGTGGTAAATAGTAAGACCCAAGGGAAAAGGCTCTCATTTCATGGGCATAACTACATCTAAAGAGGTATACCAAAGATGCACAAGTTTATCTTACCTTTATTTCCTCCTCTCTCTTTTCTTTTCCTGAGGTATGGGGATCAAACCCAGGGACTTGCACATGCTAGGCAAGTGCTCTGCCCCAGTGAGAAGTGCTATTATTACTTCCATGTTTTGTATAAAGAAACTGGGGTCCATTGAAATTAAGAAAGTTGTCCGTTATAGCTGGTAATATTGCAATCTACTAGAATCCAGACACTCTCATTCTAGACCCTGTAACTTGTACTTTTAATCACTAAGACTTACACTTTTCACATGTAAATAGAAGCCAAATCATAAGCACATGTACCATTTCCCTTTATTTTTGAAAGATAAATTCTGACTCAGCTTAGGGTATAGCTCAGTGGTAGAGCACTTGTCTACCACTTGGCCCTGAGTTCAATCCCCAGCATAGTGGGGAAAAAAAAAAAAGATAATTCTGATTGTGTGTGATGGTTAAAATGAATAGCCTTCATTTAACACCACTATTTAGATCTAGAAAACTTAAAAGTTGTTCAAGTCCAGCATTTAGGCCTTGAAGCCTACTTATACCCAAAATGAAATTCATACTATGTGGAATCTGCATAAGATAAAATCCCTATGAACAGTGCTGTAAGATTTTAAGCATGGGGTTCATTTAGCAACAGAACTTACATCCTAGCTAATTGTACTTCCTGAGGCCCTGAAGAATCCAAGTGACCTGAAATCAAATATGAAGAATCAGTAAGAGGCATTATTCTTGTCCATGCATCCTGTTTTCCCCTCTGATTTTCTTTGTTACCAGTATGCCACATTAATTTCAAAGGCTAAACTCTAGAACACAAAGCTCTTAACTGGTACCCATCTTATGGAACAAAATACCAGGGTACAAAATACAATTTCATGGAAACTTAAAAATTTACATGTACTACTCAAAGAAAAAATACTAGGAAAGCTGGGAGAGCTGTGGCACACACCAGTAATCCCTGCAGCTCGGGAGGCTGAAGCAGAAGAATCACAAGTTCAAGACCAGCCTCAGCAACTTAGCAAGATCTTGACTCAAAAAAACAAAAAAGGAGCTGTAGCTGTAGCTCAGTGGCAGAGCACTTGCCTAGCATGTATGAGGCACTGGGTTCGATCCCCAGCACCATATAAAAATAAATGAAATAAAGGCATTCTGTCCATCTACAAATAGAAAAACTTTAAAAAACAAACAAAACAAAACAGAAAACCTCGGAAATAGTGATCGAGTTTTTTTTTATTCATGAGTAGAAAAGAAAGGTTATTATGCAGGAAATCCAAAATTAGAGGAAATGCTAGAATGGTTGAGAAATGAAGCATTTTGGGGGGTATAGACCAATAGAAGCATAAGAATTAACTGACAAAGTGTTTATTTATGCTGATTTATTTGCCTCTGATGAAATTAAACTAAGAAACAAAATTTTTCTGGACTTTCTTTTGTACCATTAATCTGTCAATAAAATATATTTCCTTTTATCTAACCTTTTCAAATGTAAAATGTTATTGTTTTATTAATGTTCCTATTAGTGTTATTCTTTTTCTTTTCTCATTGGCTTAATTATTCACCTCAAATTCTCTAATTAAGCTTGGCATGGTAACACATGCCTATAATCCCAGCTACACAGGAGGCTAAGGCAGAAGGATTGCAAATTTGAAGCCAGACCAGGCAACTTAGTGAGGCCCTGCTTTAAAATAAAGCAAAAAGGGCTGGGGATGTTGCTTGGTCTCTGCAGATGTACCCAGAGGCATTCAAAGTGCAGTCTTATTTAAAAAAAAAAAAAAAAAAAAAAGTCCTTGCCAGGTGCCATGGCACACTCCTGTAATCCCAGCAACTCAGGAGGCTGACTTAGGCAGATTACAACTTCAAAACCAGCCTCAGTAACTTAGCAAGGCCCTAAGCAACTTAGTGAGGCCCTGTCTCAAAATAAAAACTAGAAAGCACTAGGGGTATTGCTCAGTGGTTAAGCACCCCACTTGAATTCCTGATACTTCCTGGTACCAAAAAAAAAAAAAAAAAAAAATCCTCTAATTACTCTCAAAATTCCAATTCTTCAAGTAGATTCTCTACCTACTTTCAGCATCTTCCATTTCTATCATACTTCCCTGTCTTCTCCCTTTTTTTTTTTTCTGTCTTCTCCCTTAAGTTATTCTTCCCTTTGAGGCCTTTACCTCCCTTTTCCCTACCAGTTTCATCAAGGTCTGCAGAAGTAGTAAGGTAAGTAGCAGACATCTCCCCACTGCTGAAATTTGTAAGATCAAGGCAACGTTTTGGAGTTCCTCTGTTGAGACATAATAGTTGAGACATAATAGTTGAGACATAATAGTACATCAAGATTCCCATTAATATCTTGAAAGGCAAAGATCCTTCATTTGAAATACCTCTCAATGACCATCACAAAAATCTAAAAAGTATATAATTGCTTTCTGGAAATATCAGACTTCATTGAGAAAAATCTCTCAATTTTTCTCTACTCCATCATGTGCCTCATTTTCTCTTCACCAAGATATTGAGACAGGATTTAAAAAAAAAAATTAATGAGGCCCAAAGTTTATTAACTGAGTGAAATCTTGAATCCATATCCTCTACCCAGTTTATGATGAATACACAGATTTGATTTTTCCCTCCAGTCTCTAGTACTTTTCGAATACTTCTCCTTATTTGCTAGTGAGGCATAAAAACATCATGAACAGTTTTTGGGTTTTTTGTTTTGTTTTAGTTTTTGGTGGTGCTAGGGATGGAACCCAGATGACCAGAATTTAAAGTACAAGAACAATAACATTAATATTAATGCTAATAAAGCAGTCAATTCATAACAGAATATTTTCAGACTTTACCCAGTCATTACATTATTTGATTTTCACAAGATCCTGTGAGAGGGGGCTGGGATACAGCTCAGCTGGTAGAATGTTTGCCTGGAATGCACAAAGCCCTGGGTTCAATTCACAACACCACAAAAAAAAAAAAAAAAAAAAAAAGAACAAGATCCTAGTGAGATAGTTTTACACAGAAAAGCAGCCTGAGATTCAAAAGGGTCAAAAGGGTCACACAGTCAACAGTGGAGCTGGGACCTAAATCCTGATCTTTGAGCTAGGATAATTAAACAAACAAGCCTGTTTGTAAAGCAAAGGAGATAAGGTATAAAAATAAAAGTGGGTTTACCCAGACAAAATGCTTAGATTTGCAGAATCACCAAGGAGTTTGTCCATTGGAGATCTAAGGAGACCTGGACAGATGGTAAAGGAAGAGTCTCTCTCCAGGAGCAGGTGTAACATCTTCCTCTGATTGGACCTAAAACTGGGTCCTGAGCGAGACCTTCCCTCTTCTTTTGAGGATGAAAAGAGTTCTGTAGACATGGTCTCTGAATCTTCACAAATGGGAGGAGGGTGGGGGACAAAACAAAACACCTTGCTAGGAGAACATCACAGACCGTTCAGCTTTTCCAACACCCTCCACCCTATCCAGCCCAGTGGATTGGCAAAGGGGGATGGGAGGCTTTCCAAAGAGTGAATCACAACTCGGTTTTAAGTTTAAATCGCACTTGACGAGGCCTTTTTGTTGAAATTTTAATTTACCGAGGAGGCGCAATCTGAGGACTTTAAAGATGGGATGAAGAGAGGGCTTTGATTTGTTTGGGGCCACACAGCTTCACGCTTCTAACCGGAAGAAACTCGGGACTCCTAACTCGCGATAATGCCCATTCGGACCTCTGGCCTGAACAGACCCTACCGGAAGAACCAGGTCTCAGTGACCCTGTGGTAGAAACCGCTAGAGCTTATGTCGAGTCAGACTTACTTTCAGGAGAAAGGAAAGTGGGCAGTGACTGGATACAAGCGAAGATTCGAGAGAACGATAGGAAAATCTGAGGAAAACAGTCAGTAAACCGGACTACCTTTCGGTTCTGCTTCTCGCTCGACTCCACAGGATGAGGACAGGTTCTCGCAACTTCTCTCCGCAGCAGGGCGAGGTTTAGCTCCAGTAAATACCAACAGCCACAGGCTGGATCATTCAAATCTTCCGCCCACCCAGCAACCTATCCCGGCCCGCCTGTAAGTTGCGTCAGCCAATCTTCGCGCGCCTTCAAGACTCCAGCCTTTCCATCACAGCCAATAGTTTTGCTCATCCATCACCCGGAGGCGTGAGCTTTCTCTAGAAGGGACGATATTTGTCCCGCCCCAGAGCCACAGCAAGAAAGCAATTGGCCCACCAGCGTTCGCAAAGCTGCTAAGTAAGCTTTGCCTTGCTTAGGAACTCAGCGCACCATTGGCTCTACCTCTGGCCAATCGCCACACCCTCCCCGTACTCACTGTTCCCTAGACCCCCGCCAACCCCGGGAGATTTAAATTGCGGCTCGCTAGCGATGACCGTTCGCTTAAGCTAATACTAGGAAAGATTAATTTGAGTGGAAGTGTTTATTTTTCCTTCCTTCTTTCTTGTATCGTTCCTCTTTGGTTTTACTAGCCTTCCGCTGAAGATGGAACGTTTGCCGCCAGGGCGGCGGATGTTGGGGCGTGACAGGTGTGTTTATGTTGAGCGGCATTGGTTCTTTCCGAGAGCTTTCCTTGTTATCCGATTTTAGTGCACAGCATCTCAGAGATACTAGGTGGATAGATAGAAAATCCTTTTTAGAGAAAGAAACTGAATCATCTCCTTTAATTCTTACCACAGCCCAAAGGACCTTAAATTTTGTCAGTTTATGAAAATTTAAATATTGACAAGGTAATATTTTGAAAAAATATTTTACTTATTTATTTTGCCGTGGCAAGAATTGAACCTAGAGTACGCTTAGGAGAGCCCTGTATCAGTGAGCTCCACTCCCTAGCTCTGGAAATTCGTAATATTAGGGATTTATATTTAAACAATCCTGTTAGGGTTGGGGTAGGTATTGATGAGACAAAATTGGTTAGGAATGTTGGACGATGGTGTGGGTGGAGATGTCCATTATTTCAGTGCTTCTTAATATTTAATGTGTATACTAATCACCTGGGGATACTCTTAAAATGCAGATTCTGATTCAGTGGATCTGGATTTTAGCCCAAGGTTCTGCACTTCTAACAAGTTCCCAGCTGATGTTGATATCTCTGGTCCCAGGACCATATTTTGAGTAGCAAGGCATTGTGTTATACTTTTTACTTCAGTGTATATTTGAAATATTTCATATTAAAAATTGTTTAAAACTCTTTAAAATGTAGACCCCTAAAATGAAGATTCAATAGGTATAGAGTGGGGCCCAGGAATTATCAAGGCCACCAGGTGCCACCCATGCAGATGGTTAGCAGACCACACTTTGAGGGGGAAAAAAAAGTCAGAAATAACAAACTTTAGCCAGGAGTGATGGTGTATACCTGTAATCCCAGCAATTCAGCATGCTAAGGCAGGAAAATGGCAAGTTCTTAGACCAGCCTCAATAACTTTAAAAAAAAAAACCTGTCTCAAAAAACAAATGTAGGGGCTGGGGCTAAGCAGTAGTGAGCTTGCTTGGCATGTGTGAGGCACTGGGTTCAATTCTCAGCACCATATATAAATAAATAAAATAAAGGTCCATCAACAACTAAAAAAAATCTTTAAATATTAAAAAGGGCTGGGATGTAGCATCTGCCTTGCATTTGCAAAGCCCTGGGTTTGATCCCCAGTTCCAAAAATAAAGGAAGGAAGGAAGGAAGGAAGGAAGGAAGGAAGGAAGGAAGGAAAAAGAAAGAAAAGAAAAGAAAGAAAGAAAGCAAGCTCAGAGGTAAAGACCCCTGGGTTAAATCCCCACTATCAAAGAAAAAAAATATAAACTTCACCTGATGTCAGGATCTTAGTGTTAATAGTGGCCGAGAGGTGCAAACTAGTCAGCTGGTTTTTATCCGGATCCCTTTTCATCTGTAGAAATTGCTTCACTAGAAAAGAGGTGTGTGAAGAGTCTCTGTTCTCTAGAATAGAGATGGTAAGTGTGGCAGTCAGCACAGAGCCTTGTCATGCCAGGTAAGCTTGAAAATCAGGCTGGGGATTAAGGGAGTGTGGAATACATTGATTTCTGTCTTAATGACTATAATCACACTTTGTGGGTCATTGTATGCTTTTCTGCAGGTGGGAAGTAGAGACAGATGAAGTTGTCTTGCAGAGGAGGCAAAAGCAGATAGATTATGGCAAGTGCACACCTGGTTACCGGTGGTTTCTACAGCAGGTCCCCAAGTGAGTATAGTTGTGGGTGGTCACAAGAGTATCAACCAATGGTTCAATGTCAGGTGATAGAGAGATGAGAGAATCTGAGTGCTCTGACAATGTTGTGGTATTATTAATTCTCCTGTAATATAGTCCCAAATTAGGTTTCTGAGATTTTTCTCAAATAGAAAACGTTGTACTTTATATGTAATTTATATGTAATTTACCCTTTTAGGAGAATATTAGGGAGGTGTAAAGTTCAGTGCTTATTCTGATTTGAAGATTTACTTTTTTGTTGGATTGAAGGTATTGCTTCTACATCTATCCTGGTAATTCTCTATCTAGACTCCTGATTTGTTGTAATAAGCAGGGAGCTGTGTCCTTTCACTTTGACTTCCATCTGATCCATATTTATTGTTGCCAGGGCACAGAGACAGCCAGGGCTTCACCCTCAAACACCAAACAAGAACAGGAGATACAGCCGTCGTTCCTGGGATGCCCAGATCAGGCAATGGAGAAGAGCCCTACATACCTGGGACCCCCCCAGCCAGCCTCTACAGGGCAGGGGGGCTCAGGGGTATGTTCACTATTATTGGTTCTTTCTATGAGTGGAGGGCCACACCTTACTTCTCCTGACTTTGAAAAGGGTTAGATTCTACTGGGTAGAAAGGGAGAGTGGTCTGCATGAATGGATGATCTCTTACTCTGCTTCCTCCATAGGCAGGGAATACAGAGCCCCTTAGAGCTGATGGATTCTACCCCTTTGGATAACCTTCTGGGTGACTGGGTCCAACCCTTGGAGAATCCGGATGGATGCAAGAAAGGGGCCCAGGTAGTATCCTATACCAAAAGTGAAAGGAGTGGGGTCAAAGATGGGGGTATGACCCATGATGTCAGATGGGATTTGAAGTGGCCCAAGGACAAATAAAGGAAGTGAAGCAGGAAAAAAATAGCAGAACATGAGTGAAAAAACTTGAGAACTAAAAGTGGCATAAATAGATTTAATTATGGACAGGAATACTGGGCTGCACTGGAAGGCTATTTTATTCTTGATGAAAGAGGATGTAACCTTCCTTTGAAATGAGGCCTGAAAACTAACTTACAGTGATGTGTGTGTTTTCTGTTTTTTTCAATGTTTTACAAATAGTAATGCCAACTTCTTTTACTCAACTATTCAAGTTTAGTAAACATGGTTCGTAATAAAAAGGAGAACAATCTAGTAATGAAGAACAAGGACTACAGTCTCAGGCTTTGGGTTACAACCTTTACCTACCACATGGGCAGTAAACCCCTCAGGAGGTTTCATTTACCAAAATAAGATTTTTAAATTTTATTTACTTATTTTTATGTGGTGCTGAGGATTGAACCCAGTGTCTCACGCATGTTAGGCAAGTGCTCTACCACTGAGCTACAACCCCAGCCCCAAAATAAGATTTTTTTTTTCATTTAGTGATTGTAAGAAAAAAATGTGAATGCATATTTATTTAAAGTGTGTAGCACAGTGCCTAGCACATAATATGGGTAATTATAGGTAAATATATATTCCTACATTATGGCTCCTGCCTCTGCTCCTTCTCTTTGCCAAGGAGAAATGATATGCAGTGGAAAAAAAAAATTATCTACTCCCATTTTCTTAACTAATACCTCACTTTTCCTCTACTTTTGCAGTTTGCAGACTTGGTTCCTCTGTCCTCCCCTCCCAAGCTCAATGTTGAAGATCCCCAAGAATGATTCTGCTTTCTAGCCAATCACAGGATCACAGCTATTTACTTGTCCCAGACTTGAGTATGGCACAAAATGTTTAGAAAAAAACAGATGTCCTTCAGGGGGCTTGCTGTTAAATGTTAATAGTGAAGTTATTTACATTACTATTTAACCAATTAAAAAATCTAAAACCCTGTCCTACAAAGAGATCACAACATGAAGGCATTAAAAACTCTCCCCCCCCTTTTTTTTTTGGCTTATCTCACTGATGCTGACATTCAAATTTTCAAATTTACAGAAACCCAGTCTCTCACCTACTTTCGTCTACATTCAGTCCCTTTAAAAAGGACACAAACTTTGGCTGAGGTGGGAGGTGGTGGTAGTGGCTGAGACTTAACAAAAAGGTGGTTTCCTTTTCATGAAGAGGAAATATAGCGCCCGTCAACACCATCTGCTCATTTCCTCGTTTCCTCCCTTTCTGTCTTAAAGAGAGTCGTCCAGTTGTAACCACCGTACTTCCCCCTCCCGCCCCCCGCAAGCAACTGAACCGCCTATGATGTCATAATCACAACCCCATTACCTCATCCTGCTGGGGGGGGGTGCGTAAAAGGAGGAGAGGAGGTGAACGGCCACGGGCCCTCCTCAGCTTTACAAAGTGTTTTGGGTGAGGGTAAATTACAGAATCAAGTGAGCACTTCTCCGCAACCATTGTTAACTCCTGGTTTATAAGGTTTGAGCCGATCCGGCTGCTGGAAGAGGGGCTCCAGGGACTCAGAGCAGGCCCTGATTGGCGCTTGGACTACATTTCCCAGCAGTCTTCACGCCACAGACCGGTCCTTTGCTGGGGGAAGGGGGATTCTTTCAGAAAGGTGACTTTATCGGTCTGGGTTAGAAAACAGGTGAGAAGCAAGTCGCTAATTCTGTTAAGCGGCCCGAAGGTTGTGAGAGACTGCAGCTGACTAGATGTAGACCTGGAGGGCGAGAGCGACGGCTTTGTTTACCTTCGTCCGACATAGCCTCCCCCACGAGTTTCAAGATATGCTTCCAACTGGACCCTTCCACCTTCTGTGATATTTTGGAGGGGGGTTGACTTATTAGTGAGGAAACCGCCCCATCATTAAATCAAAGCCTCAGGCTCGTTCTCGACAGTGCTACACTAGGAAGATTTTAAGAGAGAAACGACACAGGGCTCTGGACTCCGCAGAAAGTTCAGGGGGATTCTGCGAGCGCGAGTGTTCCCCCACTCGCCTCAGAGGCCCGTTGGTTCACGCCGGCGCCTTTTAAGGGCACCGTGGGGCGAACCGAGCGCTCAGAGCTGCTCCGGCCGCGGCCCTGGGAGCTGGTGGAGCCGCGGTAGGTGGCGGAGGGCAGGTGGCGCTGGGGCCTCGGGGCGGGCACCTCGGCCGTCCCTCCTCCTTCCCTTGCTCCCCTCCCCCAGACCAGCCGTCCGCGCGGCCCGGCCTCGCAGGCCGCCTCCGCGGGGAGAGCACGGGACCTAGTGGGGGAGGGGGTGGCGGAGTCTTAAGTCCCAGACCCTCCCCATCCCTAGTGTCCTGAGTTCGCTTCCCGCGGCCAGATGTTGGAACCCGAGTGGGAAGAGGCCAGCGGCAGCCCCTACCTCTGAAAGAGCCTCCCCCCCGTTGGGGGGGGGGTTAGCGTACGCCCCGTGCCCCACCCCGCGGGGACAGGCAGGGCAACAGAGGGAGAGGTTGAAGATTGGAGGGGGCCTAGCCTTTTGCTTCTTCATCGGGGTGGGGGGAGGGGTGCTCCCCACTTGTCACCCCTATCCCCACAAGAACCATATGGAAAAAGAGCAGTCAGATCCTCACTTACCTGTTCTTGTACCTCCCTTCCTCCCTCGTGTTTTCCTTCATTCTCCACCAGAGGCGAGGGGCTTGGACCTGGGGGGAAGGTCCCCAGGGGATTTGTGACTCTCCTGTCCCTTGGCCCTACTTGATCCTAGGTTGTTCAGGTTTCCGCACAACCCAAGCATCCCTGAAGCACAAGTGTCAGGGGTTACTACTGACCAATAGCAGTGGAGTGGGGGTCTAATCTTTATTTTAGGGGGCTTGTGTTGGAAGAACCTACACTGTTAGGCCTGATGGGGTTGCTGGAAGGGCCTAGCGGCCTGCTGGTCTGTAAAGGGCTGAGCCCCTTGCCAGTTAGGCTGAGAAGTTTTAAGTTTAGTGAACGTTCAGGGCTGTCTCTACCTCTTAGATACACAAAATGGAAGGGGTAGGAAGGCGACAAGAGAGGGCTTCTTAACACTTTTTTCAGTGCCTGCTTGAGAAAGAGGAGGCCCCTCGCGGAGCTGGTTTGCCTTCTTTTGTGTCCTGGTTTGATTCCTTATGGCTTCCGTTCCCCCTTTTAGCCTGGCCTGTTTTAGGAAACTCAGGTTGAGAGTATCAGTTGTGTGGTAGTAGTTGCATTGTTCCAGTTACCGCTGTGTGTGGCCACATCCCAATAATTAAAATGCAGAAAAACACAAAATCACTCACTTCACTTGATCCTAGAGAGGGTGGGAGTTTGCTGCTTGTTCAAAGCCCTCATGAAAAGCTTGAAAGAGTTTGCTTTACTCGGTGCTCCTCTTGACTGGTCAGCCTGAGGCCTGGAGTCTCTAGGGTAAAAGCCTGCAGTTAAGTTCCTCTCTGGTTGATCTTTGAGAGCAGAGTTAAGAAACCAGGAGCAGAAGTGATATGAGCTTTAGTTTCTCTCACAAGAACATGGGAGAAACAACTGAAAGGAGCTTGAAGGAAGCAGGAACTTTGTTCAGGGTGGTAGTAATAATTATGCATGAAAATTACAGTTAACTATAATGATGATTGATTTCTGCGTCTTTCTTCCAAAGAACTCAAAATACATCCAAGTGTATTTCTTTGCTTTTCCTTGTGTCCTCCTTCTGAAGTGAGAATTGGGTAGGGATAATTCCCTCCTTTGTAGAGTGTGATCTGCCCCCAAGGTCACAGAAGGAAGTACTGCCTTAGGCTTCCTTCCTTGGTGAGCAGGTAAGGGAGGATGGCATCCAAAAAGAGAGAGACCCTATTGCCTTCTTCATCTTAATGATACCATCACTTCTGGCATGCCAAGGCTTTGAAGAACAACAAACAGAAAGAATGAAAAACAGCAGTCTGTGTGGGCTCCTGATTTTTATAGGTCAGATGGTATGTTTTTGTATATTTTGATATATGATGTTATATCATTCCTATGAGAGATTAAGATTATTGTATCCATTTTACTTATGAGTAAACTGAAGAATGTGAAGTGATTGCCAAAACTGCCTCAGCTAATTTGATTAAGACAGATTTCTTGATTGTTACATGAGCTAATGCTACATACATTTTCAGGTGAGCTATCTCTGTGCTGGTCATTTCTGGTTCTCCCTGCCTCAAGACATTAGATTAAGCTGGGCATGGTAGTACATTCCTGTAATCTCAGTGGTTTGAGAGGCTGAAATGGGAGGTTTGCAAATTCATGGCCAGCCTCAACAACTTAGAGAGATCGTATCTCAAAATAAAAAAGGCTGGGATATGGTTTAGTAGTAAAGTGCCCCTGGGTTAAATCTCTAGTAACAAATAGAAGAACCTGGGTTATCCTCCCCTTTTCCTTTGAGCTAGGCTCCTTAAGCAATTGTGTGGGCTTGAAGCCTGTTCTCTAGTAAGAGTGAGTTAGCTTTCCATCAGAATTCAAACATGGGAAAGAATCTTGATTGATTATATTCATGGTCTTTTGCAGATATTCTAACAACTTAGTTGAATGAAGTCATGAAGTTTTTTTTTTTTTTTGATCTGTGTAGTTGAAATATAATTGGAATTATCCTGACCATTTATAGGAGAATACACAAAGATATCTATAAAATAATAATATATCAGTTGTTCAGGCTATGAGAGGACATAAAATCTTATTTATTCTGGTCTAAAGTAGAAAGTCATGCCTATAGCCATTGCCCCTCCTTGTATTCTATTTTATAGTTTAGGAGAAGGTACCTCTCTTAGTTTCTGAGTGGAAGATAAAGTACTGGGCTAATCAGGATGGAAATAACCATTTGGGCTCTTTTCTAAGTGGTTCTGGTATTCCAGATAGAAATGGCAGAGCATGAACCAGGTTAGGAATGGTAAATAGGTTTCAACCTATTGCTTGAGAACTCCAGTTTATTTTACTAGATATCTGGAGTTCCACGTTAAGTATGTTTCTGAGGTTATGTTTAGGCTTATCAGGAGCGAGCTGTGATCAATTAATGATGTCTGCCAGAGGCTTGGCATAGTGGTGCTGTGGTATGTGTGCCATTCATTTTCCATCACTGGACCAGGTATATCTCTAATATCACTTGGGGCTGGTCCCTCTGTAATTGGCAGACTCAGCAGGCATGACTGGAGAGGGAAGTCCCAATGGTGCTAGAATGGTGCTGCAGTGGCAGAAGACGGCTCACGAGTGAGGTCTGGAAGAACGACAGGGAAGACATCCATCATTTGCTCCAAAGTGTGCAAGTAAAATCCTGGGGAGAATCATGATAACCTTGATCACTGAGCAGCTACAGAAACAGACTCTGGATGAGCTGAAATGTACACGCTTCAGCATCAGTCTGGTAAAAGACCAGTCTTCCTGCTTCTCCATGGCCCCTCCCCCTTTTTTCTGAGGCTGTTTGTTGCTACTACTTTACCCTTGTCCTGTAGTATATAATTATTGTACTTGTACTGAAAGAGGCCACTAATGGCTTAGAACCCAGCCCAAAAGGAAGGGGGCAGGGATTTTTCCATTGATAGAGAAGGGATATCAAAATTGGGTGGAAAAGGGTTTGAGAAATTAGAAGATGTGGATTGTTCTACTAAGTCTCTAACACCCCTATAGCGAATGAATTGCAGGAAAGAATTTAAGAGGGCTTTCTAGAAATTTGTCAGTGTGCCCTGAGCCTAAATCATGATAGCTATTCTTTCTTTCTTAGCCTTTGCCTGATCATGCAGACATCTCCAACTGTGGGAACCCTTTCCAGCTTGTGTCTGGTAAGGCATCATGTGTGTGTTTTGTGTATGTGTGTTTGTTCATGCCTCTATCCATGTATTTCTTTCACTGGTTTCCAGTGACTAGGACTAACTAGCTATTTTAGTTAGCAAGAACAGTTTTAGAAGAGGATAAGTTTATTTAGTACTCATAGTTTCAGAGGTCTCAATACATAGATGGCCACTCCATTGTTCTGGTGAGGCAGAACATCAGGGTAGAAGGGTATGACAGTGGAAAGCAATTCAGAACATGACAGTCAGGAAGCAGAGATACCACTCACCAAGTCACCTGGGACAAAATACAAACCCCAAAGGTACGCCTCCAGCGGCGACCTATCTCCTTCAGCCATACCCTACGTATGTCCTGTTATTACCCAGTTAATCCATTCAAGTGGGTTATCACACTGATTAGGTTAAAGCTGATAACCCAATCATTTCACCTCTTAAAATTTCTTTCATTATCTCACACATGAGCTTTTGAGGGACATATCATATCTAAACCATAATAGTAGCCTACCTCTAGAACTTTTTTCTTGCCAGGGTCACTCTGAGATTGGCATATGTCTTCATTTTACTGCCTTAGATTAAAAGTTTTCTGTTTGTGCCTTTGGGGACTTAGTTAGCTTATATAGCTTATAGCTTATGGAGACTTTTTTTTTTTTTTTTTTAGTTCTCGGTGGACACAACATCTTTGTTTGTATGTGGTGCTGAGGATCGAACCCGGGCCGCACGCATGCCAGGCGAGCGCGCTACCACTTGAGCCACATCCCCAGCCCTTATGGAGACTTTTTAAATCTTTTTTTTTTTTAATCCCAGGTGCTTTACCACTGAGCCATATCCCCAGTCTTATAGTTTTTTAATTAGGGTCTCACTAAGTTGCTGAGGCTGGCTTTGAGTTTGTGATCCTTATGCTTTAGTCTTCTGAGCTGCTGAGATTAAGGTGTGTGCTCCTGGCCCTTTTTATTTATTTTGAGACAGAGTCTTGTTAAGTTGCTGAGACTGGCTTGGAAATTGCAATCTTTCTGCCTCAGACTCCTGAGTCCCTGAGATTTTAGACATACACCATCTACCTAGCTAATCTAATTTTTAAATAGGTAGTACATTTATATAGTTAAAAAAATTTTGAATATCAACCAAAAGTTGATACTGATAAAAGTATATTCTTTACCAGGCAAGGTGGGGCATACCTATAATATCAGCTACTTGGGAGACTGGGGCAGGAAGATTGCAAGTTTGAGGCTAGCCTCAGCAAATTAGTGAGGGCTTAAGCAACTTAGTGAGATCCTGTCTAAAACTAAAAAAATAAAAATAAAAATAAAAAAGGCTGAGGTTGTAGCTCAGTGGTAGAGCACTCCTGGGTTCAGCCCCCAGCACCACACACATAAAAAAGTCATCTTCTCCTATCTCCTGTTCATCCAGCTCCTACCACCTCCCTAAAAATAACTCTTAGACCTGGGGTTCATTGGTAAAGCACTTGCCTTTACATGCATGAAGTCCTGGGTTCAATCTCTAGTACTGAAGGGGAAAAGAAAAAAAAGCCACTCCTATTATTAATGTCTTATATACTTAACTGGAATTTCTTTATACAGTTAAAAGCAAATATAAATGCATATATTTATTCCCACTTTTAAACATATGTTATGCTACAATCTTTTTTTGGTACTGGAGATTGAAGCCAGAGGGGCTTTACCACTGAATCATATCCCCAGCTCTTTTTACTTTGAAACCAGGTATTCCTGAGTTGCTGAGGCAGGCTTGGAACTCCTGCTTCACCTTCACCAGTTGCTAGGATTACAAGTGTGTGCCACCACCACTCCTGCCCCCCTCCTTTTTTTTTAATACAGCCAAGGTAGGTTTTCTGAAGCAAGAGGATTCTAAGTATAAGGCCTCAGTAACTTAGAGAGACTGTCAGCAACTTAGTATACTCTCAAAATAAAAAAAGAAGCCACATGCAGTGGTATATATGTGTAATCCCTGTGATTCAGGAGACTGAGAAAGGATTGCAAGTTTGAGACCAGCCTGGCCAAATTAGGGAGACCCTGTCTTCAATAAAATAAAAAGGGCTGGGTAAAATACCCCTGGGTTCAATTCCCAGTACTGCAAAAAATAAAAATAAATAAAAAGTTAAAAAGAACTGGGGACATAGCTTAGTGATAAAGCAACCCTAAGTTCATTTCCCAGTGCCCCCTTCCAAAATACAGCTAGGAAATCTTTCCCTATCAGTATGCTGAGCATTTCCTTGTTTTATGTAGCAGCATCTTATTATACTGAAAAAAAATATACCATAGTTTATTTAACCAATCTCCTATTGATGTATAGTTAGGTTATTATTTATTTATTTTTTGGTATGTAAATTTGTGTTTTTCTTTTAGTACTTGAAATTGAACCTATGGATGCTTTACCACTGAACTATAACCCCAGCCCTTTTTGCTTTTTATTTTGATACAAGGTCTCACTAAGTTCCTTACAGGCTTGCTAAGTTGCTGAGGCTGTGATCAATGATAAATAAACTTGTGATCCTCTTGCTTCCGCCTCCTGAATTTTGGGATTACAGGTTTGATTACTGTTACTGGCAGTTTAGGTTATCTAATCTTCTGTTCACTATATAAAACCTGTACACAGGTCATTTTTAATTGTTTATTTTGTGGTACAGGGATTGAATCCAGGGTAGTCTACCATTGAACTACATTCTTGGCCCTTTTTATTTTTTTATTTCAAGACAGGCTTCTCACTAAATTACTGAGGGCAGGCATTGAACTTGCAACCATCCTGCCTCAACCTCCCAAATATCTGGGATTATAGGCATGCGCCACCATGCCTGGCTCATAAGTCATTTTTCACATGTGAAAATATATCTGAGGTGGAAATTCCTAGGTTATGAACTAGGGCCTATTCATAGGCATAACTAATAGACAGCCAGAAATCTCTAATCCATGCTGCTGGGTTATTCAGCATCTCATTTTCTTTTCTGGGATAGTTGGTAAGGAAAGTAGACTGGGAAAAGCATCTTCATTCAGTCTTTTCCTACTGTTAAACACTTGATGAAAGCCAGATATTATGCCATAAGTACCCTTAAAGATCCATGGTCCCTGATTTCATGGAAGTTACAAACAGAAGAATTATTGGCTAAATTGAGTTAGCTAAAAGTTTTGTCATCAAGTTTGACTTCATATACTAGCCAACTAGACAGAGGAGCTTGAAGTAGGCCCTTTCTCGGTATGCTATTTCCCAAAAGTTGATTTTTGATTGGATCATTCTTTTTAGCCCATTTCCCCTTACTTCTCTTGGCCCCATCTGTTTGGCTTTAAGAGAAGGCCAAAGAGAAGGGAATCAGAGTATATGGGTAGCCAGACAGAACGGAACATCAACAGTTCAAAGTCTTAGGGTTTCCCAAGCACAGATTCTATCATCAAAGGTCTTCCCCATTCTGTTTTTCCTCTCTAGGAAAAAACAATAAACAGGCCTTAGGAATAAAAGTTATCTCCCACCTGCTTATTACCTCTTACTTCTTGGCAGCCCTGAAATTCTGTTTCATCCTGTTGACATATGAGAAGGGAAAGGCCAAGGAAAGAAAGTATAGGCCTGCTTTTCAGAACCTGGGCAGGGAGCAAGGAGGAGTGGTTAGAAATAAGGTTAGATGGAGTTGAGTGAGGGTAAGCCTGGCAGACACAGAGACGTGTTTCTCATGTAATGTTTTATCTTTGAAAGTGAGTTGAAGGCAGCATATGAAATGCAGGTTTTTGTTTTGTTTGCAGTGCTTGGAATCGAATGTAGGGCCTTGCATATGCTAGGCAGGCACTCTACCTCTGAGCCCTCAAATAGTTTTTTTTTTTTTAGTTCCAGGGATTGAACCCAGAGGTGTTAACCACTGAGAAGCATCCCCAGCCCTTTTTTATATTTTATTTAGAGTCATGGTCTTACTGAGTTGCTAAGTGCCTTGCTAATCTGCTGAGATTGGCTTTGAATTCCCAATCCTTTTGCCTCAGCCTCCTGAGTTGCTGGGATTACAGGCATGTGCCACTGCACCCAGCCTGAAATGTTTTTGATTCTAGGTGATTTCTCAAAATAGAGGCAGTATAGTAGAGTGGGTTTAAAATACAAAAAAAAAAACAAAACAAAAAACAAACAACAACAACAAAAAAAACTTGATATTACACAGACCTGGATTTGAATCCTGTTTGATTGATTTAGTAGGTACTGGAGATTGAACTCAGAGGTGCTTTACCACAAAGCCACATCCACAGCCCTTTTTATTTTTTATTTTGAGACAATCTCTCAGTAATTTGCTTAGGGCCTTGCCAAGTTGCTGAGACTAGCTTTGAATTTGCAATCCTCCTGTCTCAGCCTTCTAAGTTGCTGGGATTACAGGTGAGTACTTCCATGCCCAGCTGCTTTAGTCATTTGACTGCTAAGCTATTTGGGACAAGTTATTGAACTTGTCTCATGTGAAATGAGGATAATCATAATACCTCTCTTATAGACGTTTTTGGGAAACCACATGAAGTTCTCAGTACATTGTGTGTCAGATAAGCTCTCAGAAAATGTTAGCTATCATTAATATTTTATTATGAATGCCTTCCAGAAGGTGCTTCCTGGAGGGGCCTGCCCCACTGTTCCTGTGCTGAGTTCCAAGACAGCCTCAACTTCAACTATCACCCCTCAGGCTTGAGCCTGCACCTCAGACCACCCAGTCGGGGAAGCTCCCCACAGGAGCAACCCCTCTCCCAAGTCCTAAGCCCTGAGCCCCCAGACCCAGAGAAGCTTCCTGTGCCCCCTGCCCCTCCATCCAAGAGGCACTGCCGTTCACTCTCAGTGCCCGTGGACCTGTCTCGCTGGCAGCCAGTGTGGCGGCCCGCCCCCTCCAAGCTGTGGACTCCCATCAAGCATCGGGGCACTGGTGGAGGGGGTGGGCCGCAGGTGCCTCACCAGAGCCCCCCCAAGCGGGTCTCCAGCCTCAGGTTCCTCCAAGCTCCCAGTGCCTCTTCTCAATGTGCCCCAGCCCACAGACCCTACAGTCCCCCTTTTTTCAGTCTGGCCCTGACCCAAGATTCCTCTCGACCCTGTGCCACCTCCCCTCAAAGTGGCTCCTGGGAGAGTGATGCTGAGTCCCTGTCACCCTGCCCACCCCAGCGCCGCTTCTCCCTGTCACCCAGCCTGGGCCCACAGGCAAGTCGCTTCTTGCCGTCTGCCCGGAGCTCCCCTGCATCTTCCCCGGAGTTGCCCTGGCGACCTAGAGGTCTCCGTAACCTTCCCCGAAGCCGTTCCCAGCCTTGTGATTTGGATGCCCGCAAGACTGGGGTCAAGCGGCGCCACGAGGAGGATCCCCGGCGTCTGCGGCCTTCCTTGGACTTTGACAAGATGAATCAGGTGGGACCAATATGATGGGAGAGCTTGGATAGCAATGTGTGTGTGTGGGGGGGTCGGGGCATCCTGTTTATTCCTCCTTTTGAGCCGTCCCCTTGTTAGAGCTTCCCTGAAAGCTCTTTTCTGTCTGAGCTTTATCTTATTTTTTTAATGGTACTGGAGATTTAGCTAGCGGCTAATACATTCAAGGCAATTGCTTTACCACTGATCTCCATCCCAAGCCCTTATTTTATTTTGAGACAGGGCCTTACTAAGTTGCTGAGGTTGTCCTGATCTTCCTACCCCTGCCTCCCTAGAGGCTGTGATTAAGTCTGTGATTATAGGCATGTGACATCATACCTGGCCTGTCTGAGCTTTTGGTAAGATCATCCACCAACCTAGTTTGCATTGGACTGCTCAATTTTAGCACTGAATGTCTTTTTTTTTTTTTAGTTGTTAATAGAACTTTATATGTGGTGCTGAGAATCAAACCCAGTGCCTCACACATGCTAGGCAAGTGCTTCTACCACTGAGCTACAACCCAGCTCCCTGAAAGTCTTGTCTTGTGAGATTCCTTAGGCCTAGGGGTCACAGAGAAACTGGAGTGCAACCCTTGTTACACCTTCCAAAGGGATCCCAGATTGTCCTGCCTGAGGCATTTTGCTTCCTCTTTAGGAGTACATAAATCACAAGCCAGGTATGGTGGTGTATACCTGTGATCCCAGCAACTCAGGAGGCTGAGGTAGGAGGATCACAAGTTCAAGGACAGCCTCAGCAACTTAGAGCGCCCTCAGGAATTTAGTGAGACCATGTCTCAAAATAAAAAATAAAAAGAGCTGAGGATGTATCTCAGTAGTAAAGCACTCCTGAGTTCAATCCTCAGTAAAGAGTGCAATCCCCCCATAAAGAGTGCATAAATCACAAAAGTCCCATCTCCAGTGAGTGCCCTATTCCTCCTAGCCTTCTGGGCTGGTTTTCTTTTTTCTTTCTTTTTTTTTTTTTTTTTTTTAAAGAGAGAGTTTAGAGAGAGAGAGAAAGAGAGAGAGAACTTTAGTATTTATTTTTTAGTTATAGGCGGATACAACATCTTTGTATGTGGTGCTGAGTATCGAACCTGGACTGCACGCATGCCAGGCAAGCACGCTACTGCTTGAGCCACATCCCCAGTCCCTCTGGGCTGGTTTGACACTTGCCTTTCACTGCTTCACATGGGCCCGTGAGAGGCTTAAACAGATGTTTATCTGTTCAATCAGTGTTTTCTGGCATCCTAATGTGAATGCAGTTGTTGTATGTACTTGCCTGCTTTTTTCATATTCTTTCTAGATCATTGGGTCACAAGTCTCTTTGAGAATTTGTTCATTTATTCATAACAGTCATCCAACCACACAGCAAGCACTTATTGAAAACCCACTATGTACTTACTTGATTCTGACTAGGCACTGGCAGAACAGACTAGCAGAACAGTCAACTGATGTTCCTGTCTGCATGGACCTTATAAATAAGCTTCTATCCTTGAATCTGTTGGAAACCAGATTCTCTTTCCTCAGAGAAATTTGTGTTTGTATAGTAAATTTTACAAATTTTTTATCAGGATGCTTATCAACCTCACCCTAAAACCTGAAATTCCTGCCTTCAAGTGTAACTGAGAAGGGACACTTTGAAATATATCTTAAGATGCTGTAGGAAATATTATTTTTTTCTTCATCTTTTAACTTTGTCTTTTTTTTTTTTTTTTTTTGACAGAAACCCTACTCAGGAGGTCTCTGTCTCCAAGAAACAGCCCGGGAAGGCAGCAGCATCTCTCCACCGTGGTTCATGGCCTGTAGCCCCCCACCTCTCTCGGCTTCCTGCAGCCCCATTGAGGGTTCCTCCCAGGTGCTGAGTGAAAGTGAAGAGGAGGAGGAGGGGGCTGTGCGGTGGGGGCGGCAGGCACTGAGCAAGCGGACACTGTGTCAGCAGGACTTTGGGGATCTGGACTTGAATCTGATTGAGGAGAACTAAAACTGAGAGGCTACTTCCTGGGGCCACACAGACTGACTCTCTTATGGCTACTAACAAGTGTCGAGGCCCCAAGGCTGAGGGCCCAGCCTGGGAATGGGGGTGAGTGGAGGGCTCCGACTCAGGGCAGCCGGAAATCTTCTCGCTCCAGCAAGCTCGACCATGCCAAGAGACTGGCCGGGACAAGATAAACGGAGCTGGTGGCGGGAGGGACAGCCCCAGAGCAGACCCTTTCCATGGCGGCCCTGAGTGTGAGTATCCCTGCCGCTGAGAGAGCAATGGGCAGGGAAGGAAGGGGTCTGCTGACCCCAGCTCGGGGAATTTCACTAGCCCCTTTGCTTCAAAGGGCACTTGTGTCTTAGAATTTGGCCAGGGTGGGGGGTTCAGTCAGCCTCCTCAGAGAAATTGTGTGAGAGTGTGTGCGTGCATGGGAGTGTACTTGAGGAGAAAAGTGTGTTTGCATAGCCTTAGGGAAGGAAGGCAGTTGCTCCTTAACAACAGAGCATCATGATACCCCAAGGATCTTGAGTTTTTAAGGGGACAGTGGGCTTATTCAAGGAGCTAAGAGGATGGCTCCAAGTTTTCCTTTTTTCTAAAGAGCTCTGGAACCAGGCTTGTAATCCATAGCAACACTGGCTCTGCAAGGGATACTGTTTTGGGGTATACCAGGGCCTTTTAAGTGATGTGACCTCAGCTAATGGTCTTTTCCTTAGTCCCACCCCCTCCCACTAGATCTAGTATTGAGGGCTGCAGGGGTTGCCATGTTTATTCTGAGCTGGCCTGTTTTTTCTCATCAGATTGACTAGGCCATATACAACTTGCCTCTCTGGCTCTCTGTGTAGATGCAACATGTGGGCAACATGAGACTGGGCTGAAGGGCTCTGTCTCTTTTTCATTGAGGGGACCTCTTCCTCTCATCTTCTGATCATCCAGTTTAGAGACAAGATAGCAAGGCCCTATCTTGGTCCCCACCATCTGTTGAGGCAGACTTGCAACAAGAGTAGTAGCATTCAGTCCCCAGCAGAAAGGGGTAAACTTGCCCTAGCACTGCCCTTTGGAAGCAGTCTGTAAGGAGACCTATTCTTATAAGAACCAGGCCCAGACTCTTTTCTGACATGCTTGAGAAAGAAGAAGGGGTGATCAGCATTTAATAGTTTGCTTATCTTCCAATTCTGCCAGGAAATGTTTATTTTCTTCTAATTGGCCCTGAGAGACCACAAGGAGGTTGGGGCTCACTGAGGGATTGGCTAAGGATGTGTAAAGCAAAGGCTGTGAGAAGCAGCTGGGAGTTTGTTGTTGTTGGATTGAATTTCCTTTTTTGTTTCTCATCCACAACTTGAGCCAGGGCAGCAGGTCTCGGTGGCCTCAGTGGTGGATTTGAGGACTATAGAGCTATAGATACCTTATTAGGGCTGGCACCAGTGAATATGCATACTGAAGCTGCTGCCATAGTAGCCTATAAGGTTTTGTCCAGCTTTGGTTAGACCCTGCATGACCAAATTGGACCTGCTCTTTCTGTTTATTGCAAGAAGAGCATTTTTCTGTTCAATTTCCAGGGTGTCTTAGGACCCAATTCCTCATGATAGGGAAGAAGACCAAATTCTGTTTTTTCTTCCTTATGGAATTGAGCCTGACATTTTATATATCGTGTCAGAATCAGAGGCTTTGGCCTCCTTGCCTCCACTTCAGAGGAGGTGGCCATGTCTTCTTGAACCTGTGACCCTCAGAGGTTCTACCCTTCCAGGGCTCCTCCCATCTCCTTGCTAGTTACCACATATTGCCACTTGGGCTACCAGGTCTCTAGGGGCCTGAGAGAGGCTCTCTAGAGAATCCAGGGAAACTGTGAGCCCAGGAGTTGCCCATCATTGGTTTCATCCCTCCCCTGGTTCTTCTCTCCCTCTTCAGGCCATAATTTCCCTGGTGCCGACTTCTTTTCCTCCTGGGGCATCCTCATCCCTGGGCTCTCTGCTGCAGATTGGCTGTGCCAGTTTCCAGTAGTTCACTGGCAATGCCAGCAGGGTCTCTACAGGCCCTAAACTGAAGAAATGAGAGCAGTGATTCAGCTCCATCCTGGCTTCCTTAGCACCTAGGGCACCATCCTTAGGGGAGAAGGTCTACAGTTGTTGTATTTTAATTCCATTACTTTAAGTCTGGAAAGTTCAACTAGTCAGAACTATCATCTTGCTTCTTAATCTAAGCACCTGTGGCCCTGGAACAAGCCTTTTAAGAAGTGGTTCATTTTGCTTTACACAATAGGTCTGTTCCAACAGTTCTGTGTAAGCCAGATGCTATTTTTTTTTTCTTAATGCATTTGGACTGCTGACTATTTCAAAGCAGCCATGATTGCTTCTTTTGTAAAGCAAGCAACTTCCCTCTACTTTAGCTATTTTGAATATTTGGATTTTCACATATTGGGCTTACCAGAGTGGAACACAACTCCAGGGCTTGTGGCTGACGCTGGGTTGATGTCTGCATCTGTGCTGTGTGTGTGGTGTGGCTGGCCAGTAGGTGAGTATTCCTGCGTGTGTGAGTGAAGCCACTCCCAGGCTGGTGCTCTCCTCCTGTGCCCGGTGACTGCCCAGTGGCAGCCCAGCTGCCCTTCACTCCCACCTGCTGCCAAAGTCCCTGTACTAATGGGATTACAAAAACAAAAAGTGGAAAAAGATTTTTCGTAAACTTTGTTTTATATTAAAAAAAAAAATCCATAAGTCTGTGTGTGTTAAACATGAGGTTCTGCCTCTGTGGCTGTGTTTGAAAAAATAAAGTTTTATTAGAATAATCCATTTTCCCAAGCAATCTTGTGTACTACAGTGTCTTTTTCCCTTACCTACAAAGAAAGGCAAGGAAGAGGCAGGGAGCAGGTCACCTAGCTAGCTTCCAATTCCTTTTTCTAAGACATGATTAGGCCTTTCACCACAGCAGATCAGATCCTACGGCCCAGACTTTTGTCAAGGCCTTGGTTATTTCTAGCAGTCTGATTTGTTCTCTGTCCCTGGCACTTATACCTATCCCCTCTTCCTTGCTTTCACTCTCACTTCCAGTGGGTTCAAGTCAGGTATTAATACATTTCAGTTCCCTGAGAAGTGCTTGATGGTATGGTTAGAAACTTGGTCTGGATTGGTTTACAGGCTTTGGGTGCAGGGAGAAAGCAGGGTGGGAGACAGTAAAGAATCTCTTCCTTTCTTAAGAGCTTTCACATATTGTGTCCTGGAGGGATGGATATGTAGTCATCAGATTTCAGATTCCAAAGACCTGGGCAATTTCTCCATCCTAAAAATACTGCTTTTGGAAAATTATCCCTGCAGCAAAGCTTCTCTTTTGTCCTAGGGGATGGGTATTTTCCCTAATACTTCAATTTGGAGTGTTTGCTGAAAGAAGCTATGTGGTTCAAGTCTTTAGACTTTTCTGTTCTACCCTTTCTCTTCTCCCTGTGTTAACCATCTTCTAATGTGTGTGAGTGAAATGTAGTAGCTTAGAGATCAGGCCAGAGCCCCGTAGCCTTTCTTTATCAGTGGTGGTGTTGACTAGCCAGGCAGCAAGAGTCAAGTTGCTTAGCCTATGTCCTAGTTTCCTGCTTCAAATTGGTGACACTCATCATTGAATACTGATGAAGTGCACAGGAGGACAGGATTGGCTTGACTATCTGGAGCCTTTGCAAAGGTGAAAATACACCTTAGAAAGTATGAGAGTTATCGCATTCCCTGGAAACAAAAGAGGGGCTTTGGAGGTAGGTTAGGGCCGTGGCATGTGATTAAAAGTGACTTAATATTAATTTTTTCTTCCTTCAAAACTGTTGTTGAGCTAAAGTTTGAACATCTAAAATGATCCTGTCTCCCGTTTTTCTTTTCTTTTGAATTTTATACTTGGATTTGTTTGTTTGTTTTTGGCAATGCTTGGGACTGAACCCAGGGCCTTGCACATGCTAGGCAAATGCTTTCCCACTGAGCTACATCCCAGCCCTATAATTGGGTTTTTCTACTGTTTATATAATGTGAGGCCAAGTGTGATATCATTTTTCATTCCTGAAACCTCACTTGTGTAGAAAAGAATGTAAACTCCATGAGGGCGAGGGTTTTGTTTTATTCTGTTGTGTCTGCAAAACTTTGGAAAGTTCTTGGCACATGAAAAGTGTCTGACATATTTGTTGAATGAATTTCCCCTTTGCCCTTCCCATCCCGGAGCTTAAGTACATTTCTGTCTCCAGTGCTGTAAAACCAGCCTTAGAGATTGGGGCAGTAATTAAAGCTCCATATGGGAGAAAATCCCAGCAGTTAATTTTTTTTTTGTAAGATTTATTTTTTAGTTGTAGTTGAACACAGTACCTTTATTTTATTTATTTATTTTTATGTAGTGCTGAGGATCAAACCTAGGGTGTCACACATGCTAGGTGAGAGCTCGACCGCTGAGCCACAACCCTCAGCCCCAGCAGTTAATTTAAAAAAAAAAAAAAAAAAAAAAATTTTTTTTAGTTGTTGATGGACACAATACCTTTATTTATTTGTTTTTATGTGGTGCTGAGAATCGAACCCAGTGCCTCACACATGCTAGGCCAAGTGCTCCACCACTGAGCTACAACTGCAGTCCCCCCCCCCCCTTTTTTTTTTCCTTTTTGTCTTGTTTTTGTTTAGTTAATTTTGATAGAAAAGCTGCAAGGCAAAAAGGTCCTGTATGGATTCACCCTTGTTTTCCTCCTATGAAATACAATTTATGGTATGTGCTTTAAGTGGTGTCTCAGCCCCCAAAAAACATTCTCAGGCCTGAGGTTGACTGTGGAGATGGAAGTTACAAGGACGGGGAGAGAATGTTTTCTTGGTGCTCTATAGGGATAGTTCTAGAATGAGTTTCCTAGATGATTTTTATTTAAGTGTATATTTCTTGTCCCCCACCCCAGCCTTTGCTACAAGAAAAGTAAGTCAAGGGTATAGACAAGGTTATGGAGTGGATAAAATGGGATAGGCACAGAAGACTTTAAGAAAGAACCAGCTACTTCTCTTACCTGTCTGTAGGGCAAATTCATGAAATAAGCCACTTTTAGAGCCATAGTCATGTCTTATTACTAGACCCTTTTTCTGGTTTGTATATACTCAACTCTCTTCATCTATGAGATCATGGAACATGCTAGTCTGACATTTACCAATATTAAATAATTGAGGTTCCCCAGTGCATTGTGAAAACCAATTGGTCAAAAATTTCCACATCTTCCCTTCTCTACAGCCTCCCTTTCTAATCAAAAGAAATCAATATCCTATACCATGTATTAGATGAATTCAGTTAGAAGTTAGCCACTACTGCCATGGTAAGATGAAATGCTACTGAATCAGGGAAGAGAACCCCTTTATTGCTGGTCTCTTTCCAATTCCCAAAAACTTTATAGAAACACCTACTCTTAATAACACTGGCAGACTGGGAAAGGGACAGAAGGGCCATAGGCTCAAGACAAAATACCAAGATGTTGGAGGCACATTGGTTTTCAACCAATGCAAAGAATTAAATTATCACATCCAATGAATATAGTATATTGGCTAACTAGAAAAGAACCAATGAAGTACTGGTACTATGGAATGGGACATTATCATGTCATTGATCAATGAGAAGGAAGATATTGTGTACTATGGACCAATGAAGGGAACATTTCCTAAAAGATAACAGGGAGGGTAGCTTGTATTTTGAGGATAGGAAATCAATGGGGTATTAGGGACACTAACTTATTAGCTGAAAACATTCACCTCCAGATACCTTGCCCTTCATCACCCCACCCCATTAAAAGTCTTTGGTATTTGAGGAGGGTAGCTAAAACCTTCTCAGACATGGTCAGATAGGGAACCCCCTGATGGAAGACTGGGACCAGGGATGGTGCTAAGGGGTACTGACAGACCCGCCCACTACCCCCAGAGCAGAACCTGCAATTCCCCTCCCGGCCGCAGGGGGCACTGCAGGCCCCGGGGAGGTTGGGGCGGAGCGCTGCGAGGGGCCCGGAGCTGCCGCCCCGCTCCGGAGCGCGGGGGGCGCTGTGCGGGCCCCGGGTTGCGGCTCCGCTCCCGGCCACGGGGGGCGCTGCGCAGCGCCGGTGGTTGGTGGTGGCTGTTGGGGGGGGTGGGGGGAGCGGCGGCCGCGGGTGGTGCGGAGGGAGGCCTTGCGGGCGGATCGGGCGCTCGGCTGCGAAGGTGGTGGGAGGCGGCGGGCGGGAGCGCAGGTCTGGCCGGCCCTGGCGATGGCGGACGCGGCGGCCTCCCCGGTGGGCAAGCGGCTGCTGCTTCTGTTCGCGGACACCGCGGCCTCAGCTTCAGCCTCGGCCCCCGCGGCGGCGGTGGTGAGCGGAGATCCGGGGCCTGCGCTGCGCACTCGGGCCTGGCGGGCCGGCACGGTGCGGGCCATGAGCGGGGCGGTGCCCCAGGACCTAGCGGTGAGTGGCGGTCGAGACGTGCACTCGAGGCCGGGGCTGCAGGGCCTGTGGGCGGCCTCCCCGGGGGCCTTTGTGAGGGGGCGGTGTGGTGGGGGTGACCCAGTTCCGCACCCCCGGATCTCCTTAGCGCCCCCCGCCGGCACTTCGGCACCCCGAGCTCTGGCCTGCATGGCTTCCGCGTCGGGGTGCGCGCCCCAGTTAACCCCCGGAGGGCGGCTTGGGTGCCAGGAGCTGCTGCTTTTAGCCGGCAGGCCCCGCCTCCTGAGCGACCCTTTGCTGGGCGTCCCCCCCCGCACCCCCCCCCCCCGCAACACGCCTTCAGAGCAGGCTTTCGAACCTTGGTGCCGGGGCCCCGCAGAGTTCGGCCGGTGCTGCCGCTTTCCCCTAGAAAACGCGGACCTGTAATCCCCAGGTTCTCTCGGGAGACCTGCGCCCTGTTCCCTTCCTCCCGGAGTCTCTAGTGGGGCGAGAATGTGGGCAGTTGTAGGAAGGCAGTTGGAGCTGCTTGGGGCTTTTTTATCTGGCAGTTACTTCCTCCTTGTCTGAGCCGTGCTGGGCCTGGCGCTCTTCAGAAAGACCAGCTCTCAGGACTGTTTAGAGCTCCCCTATCTTTGCGCTTCTGGGTGACAGGAGCTGCTGTTGTGGCTTTTTGATAAGTTTGAGATCTGACTTAGTCGAATGGGGCTGCAGGGTGGTGCTTTTTTTCTCCCAGCTTGTCTGTTCCCCCAACCTTGAAAGAGGTTTTGTTTTGAAACTTTGTCGGGGCTTGGCTGCTTTTGCACGCTTGCCTTCATGTATTTTGTGATTAAAGTTGTTCAGCAAAAAACTTTGCCAGCATTGGGGACCATAATGTGTTAGTTTTGTTAATGTGGCGGCAAAATACTGTCTTTGAGTTTTAGCCAACCTATATAGTTCCTCATTCTGATAGCGTAGCCCTAGCCTTCTCTGGTGAGATAAGGCTAAGAAAAATGGGGGCGGGGGACTTTTTGGAATGTAAAGGATCAACTAGCCGAATGTAAATGTTGATGAATTTCCTTCTGCAGACCTTTTCTTCGCTCTAAACGGGAACTCATTTTGTGAGAGTGGGAGTAATGTTTCTGATGTTTTTCTATTGATCAACAGTGTTAAACTGTCTTTTATTATGATACACAAGCTTTATGGGTAGTTTTGCTTAGGTTTTGATTCTGCTTCATGAGTTCCCTTGCTTTGATTTTTCTCCATGCCCTATAAGAAAGGCTGGTAGGGCATTTATGAAGCTTTAGTGGGGCGAATTTGTAAAAAGATACCAGGAATATAAGGGAGAGGGGGATCCATGGTTAAGACAGGAATCTGGATATAAATTCTTCTGTGCTTTCTTTAGAAGGTGACTGGGATGGGGGAGAGGTATGCTTCTTAGATTCAGTAATTCACCCTGGTAAGCAAAACGTACTTGAGTTCCACGCTTCTGTGCATTCTTTGACCAGAGGCATCCTCAGCTCTCTTTTCAGTTGGGATTTTATTTTCTAATTCTTCCAATGGTTGTTTCCTCCATCAGTTGAATTGCTAATGAGCTCTGCACCTGAAATGGCTGCCCATTCACTTTGTTGTTTGCTGGGCTCCCTAAGGGCAGAGGTGTTTGAAGCTCACTGAGATGCTGGACATCATCTAAGCTAAATACTGAATAATTTTACCACTGGGCACGTGGAACTGGGATATCAATTCGTATAAAAAAAAAAAAAAGCAAAATGTTCTTACAAACTGTTGAGTTCTTATATGAGGCCATGAATTTAGAAGCAAAGGCAAGTTTGAGTTTTGCAAATACATTTGTGCTTGTCTTGTACATATATCCAAGGGGCGTTAATGAGATAACAGCTATAACAAAACTCAGAGCCTTTTTATTTTATTTTTACCAGCTTGCTAGCAAGAATTGCTGTTATGTTGAGGTCCTATTAATGACAGTAACTAGTAGAGGATCAGAACTAGCAGTTTTGTTTTCCTTTTTCATTGAAATTTCCTTTGGACCCTGGGCATGTGGACCTTTCCAATTTGCACCACACATTGTAGTAAACACAACTATCTTCCAATCACAAGTGTTCTTCCTGTACTCAAGGGTGGAGTTTGCAAGCAGCTGCCTCACGATTGGACAGATTTTCTTTCAGTTATGTTTAAGATGTTTTCAGGCATGCTTGGTTTTGAGTAATACAAGGCAAGGTGCCCCCTGTTAAGGATGAATAATTGAGGGTTGGATTGAAATGA
Source organism: Callospermophilus lateralis (assembly GCF_048772815.1). Classification (NCBI taxonomy): domain Eukaryota; kingdom Metazoa; phylum Chordata; class Mammalia; order Rodentia; family Sciuridae; genus Callospermophilus; species Callospermophilus lateralis. Next base: position 74,686,012 of record NC_135309.1, on the reverse strand, counting down.
TTAAAAAATACACTTTTCAATTTTAATCTCCATTAATATCTTCTTCTAAATACTTTTTGATTCTAAAGTCATTCAAAATACTGATATATTTAAAGAAACCTTTATTGGGAAACAATACCAAACCCATAGGCTACCTTAAAATGTGATGTGAAAAAAGTTAATTCAGGATGCTGTTGGTTGGGAATTTTGTTGGTAATGATCTTATAGCTGGCCCTCTTACCCATTAAATCTTTCCTGACAAATAACTATTAAGATTTTTTAGCCAAACTAGAAAAACACCCCCACCCAGTGGAATAACAGCTTTGTTATTAAAATTAGGCCTTTTATGTTTAAAAAGAGAAAAGTCCTGTTGCAGAAATAAGTTTCATGGATTTTTATGCATTTATCCCTGGTTCTTCTCTAAACCAGTTGTCCAGTTTGTGTTCCTAAGTCATTTATTGATTGAGGTAAGTCGTGTAGACCTTGGGATCTTCACCGTGTAGGTACAATACCTAAAACAGACAACAATCCCCCTCTCCCCCCCCAAAAAAAAAAACCCCAAAAACATGAATTTAAATTTTTTTTTTTAGATGTAGTTGGACACAATACCTTTATTTATTTGATTTATTTATTTTTATGTGGTGCTGAGGATTGAACCTAGGGCCTCACTAGGTGAGCGCTGTACTGCTGAGCCACAACCCCAGCCCCTGAATTTTCCTTTTTGTTGATATAAAAACAAAACTTGCTATTTGCAAAGTGTTAAATGGTTATTCACATGAAAATTCATCAGTCTCCATCTCTATATGCCCTCGTTTGCTAAAAAGGGTAAGTTATCTTTACTAGTCTTTATTAATACTTATACAAAATATGAAAACGTGTATACAAAATATTGCTTTTTTTTTTTAAGTAAATGATACCTTCCTGTACCATATCTGCAGGCTGCTTTTTGTTTTTCCTTTCATTTTATTTTATTTTTTTAGTTGTTGATGGACCTTTATTTTAATAATATACTTATTTATATATGGTGCTGAGAATCAAACCCAGTGCCTCACACATGCTAGGCAAGTGCTCTACCACTGAACCACAACCCCAGCCCTTTTTTTTTTTTTTTAATATTTATTTTTTAGTTGTAGTTGTTAATACCTTTATTTTTTTATGTGGTGCTGAGGATTGAACCCAGGGCCTTGAATGTGCTAGGCGAGCGCTCTACTGCTGAGCCACAACCCCAGCACCCCCAGCCCTTGTTTTTCCTTCTTAATTTAACATTATACCATAGGCATTTATAGTGACATACTTTAACCATCACCCCCAAGTCCACCTACCGGCCCCCACCTCAGGAATCCAGGGCCTCTCAAGTGAGAGGAAAGTACTCTATATACTGAGCAATGCCAAAAACATTTTTGATAAGTCCTTTATATTCCATAGAAAGGATGTACCATAACTTACTCATTCTTCCTTTTGGCAAACATCCAAGTTATTTAAAAGTTTTTTGGGGCACTAAGAACAATGCTACCATTAATATACTTATACATATAACTTTAAGTGATCTAGGTTTCCTTTTGTATTTTGGACATCCACAATTGGAACTGTTAGTTTGAATATATGTGTTTTGATGTTTTGCCTCTTTTGTTTTCCTTTTGTAGTACTAGGTTTTGAACCCAGGTGCTCTATTCTACCACTGAGCTATGTCCCCAGTTCTTTTTTTTTTTTTTTTTTTAATTTTTTAAAATTTTGAGATGAGCTCTCACTAAGTTGCTGACGCTAGAATTGAACTTGTGATCCTCCTGCCTCTGCCACCTGAAACGCTGATAATTACAGGTGTGTACTATTGTGCCTGGCCAAAAATGTCTTTTTCTTTTTTCTTTTCCTGTTGTGTGTGTCTGTGCACCTGCACATACATGCTCATGCACATTGTTAGGGATTAAACCAGGGCCTCCTGCATGTTAGGTAAGTACTCTACCATTGAGCTATGCCTCCAGCCCTGTATTACAGGTTATTTTCCTACGCATAATAACATTTCAGCCTCACCAACAGCAAGTGTATATACTGTTTCCTTCACCGGTATCATCGGTCTTTTTCAATTTTGCCAGTCTGATAAGTGAAAATAGTATCTAGCATTTTCATGACTATTATTTTTTTTCTCTGAGTATTAACCTTTTATATTTCTTTTTTTTTTCTATTTTTAAGCTATTTATGTGTATCTTTTGCCCATTTGAGAAAATGTAGATTGTCCTATCACCTTATCAGTTCTGTGCATGGATTAAATTACCTGTCTATAGAGTGTTATACTTATTTTGTCTCAGTTGTCTTTTGACTTTGTTTATCGGTTTCTTTTCATACAAAGTCTTTTTCTTATGCCAGATTTTTTTTATTTGTTCTTTTTAGAGATACATGACAGTAGAGTGTATTTTGACATATTATACATACATGGAGTGTAACTTATTCTGAGGATCCCATTGTTCTGGTGAAAATATAGTTCTTTTTTTTTTTTTTTTAAGAGAGAGTGGGGGGTGGGGAGAGAGAGAGAGAGAATTTTTTTAATATTTATTTTTTAGTGTTTGGTGAACACAACATCTTTGTTTGTATGTGGTGCTGAGGATCGAACCCGGGCCGCACGCATGCCAGGCAAGCGCGCTACAGCTTGAGCCACATCCCCAGCCCCGAAAATATAGTTCTTATCAGAACAATATGCTTGGAAAGGACTTCTCCATGTTAAATTTTTATATTCTTTGTGTGTGTGGTGCTGGGGATTGAATCCAGGACCTCTTGCATGCTAAGCAGGTGCTCTACCACTGAGCTATATTCCTGGCCCTTTTTACATTTTATTATATTGAGACAGTGCTTCACAAAGTTGCCCAGATTGGCCTTCGCCTTAAAAATCCCTCTGCCTCAGTCTTCGAAGTAGCTGGGATTACAGGCATGCACCAAAATGCCCATTTTAGAACTCTTCTTCAAATTTCCTAATAATTTCATTTATTTTTATCTTTGGATCTTTGATCCATCTGGAATCTTGTTTTAGTTGGCATGTGAAAAGCGGGATAACTTTTTTTATTCCTACTAAGTAACCAATTGTGTCAGCACTAATTTTTATTAAATCTTTCTTGCTGTGAGGTAGAATTAAATGATGCTATAAGTGCAGCATCGATTTGTTTTTTTTTTTTTTGTTTGTTTGTTTTTTTAAAGAGAGAGTGAGAGGGGGAGAGAGAGAGAGAGAGAGAATTTTTAATATTTTATTTTTTAGTTTTCGGCGGACACAACATCTTTGTTTGTATGTGGTGCTGAGGATCGAACCCGGGCCGCACGCATGCCAGGCGAGCGCACTACCGCTTGAGCCACATCCCCAGCCCCGCATCGATTTGTTTTGAATGTGTAACATAGACATCTAGAACTTGAAAGAGCAAGTGGAAGTATATCTGCCTTAATTTTTTATCCCTTAATCTTTCATCTCCATTTCAGAGGAAGGGGGACTCTAAAATATTCCTTTCTTTTGATTGGAGATAATGCAATAATTGTAGCAGTGTTCAGGTTAGTACTGTGTTACTTCTGTCTGGAAGTTTTCCAAGCGGAATGAAAGTGTTTCTGCCTTATTTTTTTACATCAACCTTTCACTTTGTCTCAGGGTGTAGAATAGGTAGATTCCAAAATACCTGTCTACCTTGTTTCTAAGTAATGTAATTATAATCATATACCATATTTCTAGTATACAATCCATTCTTTATTTTCTACCTATGTTCAAGCCTAGAATTTCAGACCTAATCGAAATGGAGTTTGTGGCTTTTAAAATGGTTATCTTTAAGTGTCCTTTTTTTACCATTTCAAAAGTTAAATAAAAATATGAGTGCTATACAAGGCCTGGGGTTTGATTCCCCAGCCACTCCCCCACCAATATACACATACACACAAAAACATATTTGATATCATGACATCTTATGCTGTTTTTTATGGCTTATAGAACTTTAAATAAAAATGATTGTACTTATTTTGATGATAAGAATGTATACTATTCAATTGTCACCTCCTCTAAGCACATGTATCTTAACTCTAATTTTTTTTCTTAATTATTATTGAGAGAGATTCTCACTGTGTTGCCCAAGCTGGCCTCTGAACTACTAGGCTCAAGGGATCCCCCTGATTCAGTCTTTCAAGTAGCTGGGAGTATAGGGTGTGCTACCACGCCTGACAAAGTTCATTTAAAAAAATATGTTTTTGTTATTGTTGTTGTTTGTACTAGAGACTGAACCCAGGGGAGCTTTACTAATGATCATCAACATCCTCAGCTTTTTTTTTTTCTTTTGTTTTTTTTTACTTTGAGACAGGGTCTCACTAAGTTATTGAGGTTGGCCTCAAACTTGGAAGTCTTTCTGCCTAAGCCTCCTAAGTTGCTAGCATTACAAACATGTGTTCCCAGGTTTGGCTTTTATGTGTGGTTTTTAATAACTCATGTCTTTTTAATTTTTATTTTTTGGGGTGCTGCGGATTGAGCCCGGGGCTTTGTACCAACCACACACTCTACCACTGAAGTAGAGCCCCAGCCCCTAAAAGCTCTATCTTAATTTATCTCTGCATTCTTCTTCAGGGCTATAGAATATGTACACCAATGATCATACTATACATTGGTCATTTTGTCTTACATTCTCTCTTTTTACTACACGGTCAGGTTTTTCCTCTTAATTATCCATTTGTTTATAAGAACTTGCTTCACTAACTTCCCACCTGCCTAGGGCTCATTCCCTAGTATACTACTTTTACTTGCTTGCTTCTCATTCCAACCTTTTCTGGTTGATTTTGTTTTTCCTCTATAAACAAATGGTAGGTAAGAAACATGACATTTTCTATTGTTGGTGATTTTCTTAACAACAGCTGGGGTGGGTTCCTATAGGCTTAGTTTCCTCAAGGCCTAGGGGACATAACACCTGTTGTTGCTTCTCAGTTTTCCATTGCCTTTGACAGATTGTTTGGTTTTTTTTTTTAAAGTTGTAGATGGACCTTTATTTTGTTTATTTATTTTTATGGTGCTGAGACATGAACCCAGTGCCTCACACATACAAGGCAAAGCTCTACTGCTGAGCCACAATCCCAGCCCTGGATTGGTGATTTTTAAATCCTCCCAAATCTGCCATCCACCCTTACTGCCAAAATATAAAAAATGTGCCTGGTTGGTTGGTTGGTTATTTATTTATTTATTTATTTATTTATTGGTGCTGGGGATTGAACCCAGGGACACTTAATCACTAAGCTACATCGCCAGCCCTTTTTTTAAATTTTGAGACAGGATCTCACTAAGTTTCTGAGACTAGCCTGGAATTTACCATCCTCCTGCCTCAATCTTCCAGGATGCTAGGATTATAAGCGTGCAGCACCATGCCCAGCTCTTCCTAAGTTTTTAGCAGTGACTTTCTACTGCTGGTTGTTTAGGTGTGACTTCTCTCAATTTTGCAAGAGCAGAAACTCCTTTGTGTGTGTGTGTGTGTGTGTGTCTGTGTGTGTGTGTGTCTGTGTGGAAGTAATAAGGCTCTAGGGGACAGACTCACTAACCAAACTCTCTGGAGACTAAATCAAAAACCCATATGCAGAGTTATTAATTTTCAGTGGGAGATATATCTATACAGAGACCTGCATGAGAGCTCACACTTGTTCTCTCAAGAGACAAATTTTAGATAAGAAGTATCCTTGGTGTGCAAAGAGTCAGGGGAGGGAAAATTGGGTGTGGCAAAAAGGATATTTACAGCAGCAGCCCTATTTGGTGATTCTCCACTTTCCTAGTACTTTTGGGCTTCCATTGCTTTACCATTTGCTTTTAATGTTGTCATCCACTGAAATCCCATGAAGAGGAAGAAACCCTGCCCATCCTTCCAGTCTGTCCATTTTAGGAGCTGCTGCCTCTATAAAGTCTTTCTGAGTCCTCACCATATTGTTTTTATTTTTTGCTCCTTTAGCACACTTTGGATTATTATTTTAATTTTTATTGTTGTAGCTGTACAGCAAGAGAAATAGCTTGCTTATCTCTTATATAGATTGAAAGTTCCTGGAAGACAGAGAACACCTGAATTTTTCTATTACTATTTTATAAGGCCATCTCTGATCACCCTATCTAAAAAAATAAAATATTTAGAAGCCTATATTAAGTTTACATTCACTTCTGATTTTTTATGGAATTCTACACCATGGCCCTGAAATAAGTATTTGTAATTAGTCCTTTTTTTTTTTCTTTTACATATTTTTATTAATATATACACTTAGCAACTAATTATGTCTTGGTGTTATTGGATCATGTTTGGGCTCCAACCCAAGCTACATTGTCTCTTGTTTTTTGTGATTTACATCTGGATTGTTTTCTTAGATTGGAAGCATTTGATATTTTATATTTCTGATTCTAAAGTAATACCTATTATACAAAATGTATAAGTCTTTTCTTTTTTAACTTTATTTCTTTATGTGGTGCTGAGGATTGAACCAACCCAGTACCTTATACATGCTAGGCAAACACTCTACCACTAAACCACAATCCCAGAGCCACAAAGGGTAGAAATCATTTTAACAATATTATGAAGAAAGGGGGAAAAAAAAAAACTAGACCCTGTAGTCTCACAACCTATTAGGAACTACTGTTTATATTTTGATATATGATCTAATCTTATTTCTGAAGTCCTTGGTGAAGGCTCCATCCCAGGTGATTCCAACATGCTTTGCAACTCTTCCCAGTGTGACTGGTAATCAAAAAAACAGCAGTGATGAAAGGCAAGAAAAGAGTTTTTAAGCTGTGTGGCTACACCTGAGGTTTTATAGAAAAAGGAAAGAAAGGCAAGTTTGGGGGGCTTGAATGCCTGAGACATTTATATTGATGGTATAATTGGTTGTTCTTGGTTTTTCCTGGTCTGATTGATCTCTCTCATCAATGCTTGATAGGGTGATTTGATTTGCATCCTGGGATGATTGCTCCTCAGGGGTGCAGTCTCATTTTAGGGTGATCTGTTCCTGGGAGGCTTGCTGTAGCTTGGGAATGGTTTCTATTCCTCGTCTTATAGGTGCTTATCAACAAGACTATAATTCCTGGAATCCAAGGTGTAACTGTAGAAGAAAGGGCCTCAGAAGGAAAAAAGTATAAAAGGCAAATGGAGTTAGCAAAGGACAAAATGGAGTTGTTTAGGTCAGTGACTAGGTCCTCCTTCAATCTTTTTTTTTTTTTTTTTTTTTAATTTTAGAAAAAGTATAGTTGAATTCATACTGCATTTTTAATTTAATTTAATTAATTAATTTATTTTTTAAAGAGAGAGAGAAAATTTTTAATATTTATTTTTTAGTTTTCGGCGGACACAACATCTTTATATGTGGTGCTGAGGATCGAACCCAGGCTGCACGCATGCCAAGCGAGCGTGCTACCGCTTGAGCCACATCCTCAGCCCCCTGCATTTTTTCATTTTTTTATGTGGTGCTGAGGATTGAACCCAGCGCCCTGCGCATGCCAGGCGAGCACCCTACTGCTTGAGCCACATCCCCAGCCCCTCATACTGCATTTTTTAATTTAGAGATTTGCTTTTCATTTAATGTGGCAATTATTTTTATTATCAAAAACTTAGTTTATGGTGATTTTAACTTTCTTGGTGTTTTTCTCAATTTTTCACAAATATTATATTGCTTTCATTACTGAAAGTAAAACAATAAATGCTCTGTAAGATATCTTATGGCTTCAGGCATAGTGGTGCACACCTGTAATTCCAGCAACTTGGGAGGCTAAAGCAGGAGGATCACAAATTGGAGGCCAGTCTCAGTAAACTGGTGAAATCCTGTTTAAAAAAAAAAAAAAAAAAACATAAAAAAGAGGCTAGTGATGTAATTCAGTGGTAAAACGCCCCTGGGTTCAATCCCCAGTACCGAAAAATATATCTTATGGCTGGGCACAGAGGACACTCAGGATTCTAAGGCAGGATAATGCTAGTGCCCAGAAATTCAACGCCAGCCCATTGCAATGTACGACATTTGAAAAAACAAAAATCTTATGAATGTATTTTTTTGGCTCAGTAATTTAACTTTCTCTTTCATTAAATATTGAAGTTATTTCAGATTTTAGGCTTTATTAATAAGGTCATGATAAATGTTTTTATGAGTAAGGTCTTTTTATGGATTATTTCAAAGAATTATTTTTTAAGTTACCAATTTATATCCTTACTAATACTGTCAATTTGTTTAAGGAATGAGTATTTTTATCAGGGGCCCGTGTTCTGCTAGGCATTTAACAGCTTTATTTATGTAATCCCTATAGACATCTTTTGAGATCCTTATTGTCTCTATTTATAGGCAAAGGAGGTGAGGCTCAAAGAGTCTAATGTAGCCGGGTCATGGTGGCACACAACTGTAATCCCAGCTGCTCAGGAGGCTGAAGCACGAGGATCACAAGTTCACAGCCAGCCTCAGCAATTTAGTGAGGCCCTAGCCCTAACTTGGCAAGATCCTGTTTCAAAATAAAAAGGACTGGGGATGTGGCTCAGTGCTTAAGCACCCCTGGATTCAATCCCCAGTACCAAAAAAAAAAAAAAAAAAAAAGCTAATGTAACTTACTTTAGGCTACACAGGTAATGGAGGAGTTGAGATGTAAATCCAGATCTTTATGATTCCACAGCCTCTAAATCACTATATATGTTTGAATTTTTATTCAGATTATCACTACTATACCTAGCTACTTTACTTTTAATTTCTTTAGGCTGTTAGAAAATAGGCAGGGGCAAAGAAGAGGGGTAATTGGGATAGTTTGGTAGAAAGTGCTCTTTACCAAAGGCACTCTAAAGAGAATATTATTGAAAATAATAATATTCTAGACATGTATCATTCCCCATTTTGGTTGTCAAGATATCCCACAGATTTTGAAAATCATTTGTAACAGTTCATGCTTTTTTTTAGCTTTTTTTTTTTTTTAAGAAAATCGGAGAAGTTAGAAACCTCAAAAGTTCATCTCCATTGCCTTATCCTCTGACAATCATTGCTAATACTGTTGTTTTTATCTCTTAATTTCTCAAATATACTTTTCATTCCTATAGTTTTATTTAGTCTCTTTCTTTCTTTTCTTTTCTTTCTTTTTTTTTTTTTTTTTTTTGTACTAGGGATTGACTCAGGGACACAACAGCTGAGCCACATCCCAGCCATTTTTTTTTTTTTTTTTTTTGAGACAGGGTCTCTATAAGCCTCACTAAATTGCTGAGGCTGGCTTTAAACTTGAGATCTCTTGCCTTAGCATCTGAGCTGCTGTGATTACAGGCATGCATCACCATGCCTCACTAATTACTAATTTCACCCTTAAAAAAAAAAGTTAATTGTATAACTAATGTATAATACACAGGTTAAAGAGGAAAAGAAATAAGGCCTGATATCTCTCTCCCTCCCCCCGCCCCGCTCCTCTCTCTTTTCAGCACTGGGGGTTGAACCCAGGACCTCACACATGTTAGGCAAGTGCTTTATTACTCTGGCTCAATAGATGTAATTTTTGAAAATTCTGTGTTATTTATTCCATAGTATTGGTTGTATCTTTTTATTCATTTGTTTAATTATGAATTGCTTTGTAATTTCATTTTGATTTCCTATTTAAACTGAGGGTTGAGAAGTTTATTCCCCAGGTGGCATTGTCTTCATAAAATATTTTTTCCCCATAATTTTAAAACCATCAGTGAAACCATCAGTGGCTCTTTCAAGCTCTATAATGGGCATCATATACTCAGAGACATCCAGTGACTTACAAAGAATTGAGTGACAGACCAAAGGGTGTAGTGGGACTGACAGTTGGTAGAGAGTGTAGAAATTGCCTAAAGATGTTAAAATGCACTTTAAAAACAAAACAGAAAAACATTGATGACCAAATAAGAAACTTTTGCCAACAAGTTTCTCCTCCTCTTCCTCCTCCCCCTCCCTGCTTCCCCCCTTCCCCCACCATGCTGTGGATTGAGCCTGGGATGATCTACCACTGAGCTACATCCCCAGCCCTTGTTATTTTGTATTTCAAGACAGGGTCTTACTGAGTTGCCCAGACTGGCCTCAAATTTGTGATCCTCCTGCCTCAGCTTTCTGAGAGTGCCAACAAATTTTAGTCTGTTATCCATTAATGTACTACAGAGCCCTTTTACAGCTTACTTACTAGCCACCTTCCCTTTCTCCCAGAACACACTATCTTTTATGTTTCTCTGCCTTTGTCTGTGCTGGAAAATCTTTCCCTCCTTCTCTGCTAGAAGAATACAGCTTGTCCTTTAAGACTTGCTAGCATTCTCCTACCTCTTCTGTAAAACTGTTTGAGTTGCCCAAGAGTCTAGCTTAATGGCAGTTTAGATCTTTATTACTGCTTTTTATTACATAGCTTTCTAAGAATTTCTGTATCTCTCTTAACTCATTTGGGGTGAGTCCTTCTTGGCATATGCTACCTTATTTGCCTTGATATTCTTAGGCTTGGCAAGTGCATACATGTAAGGGGCATTCTGTTTTTATTGATTGAGTAAATAAATGAATAATCTTACTAACGGTAGTAAGAATGACCCTGTGGAAAGCCAGAATCCAAACTCATGGCTACATGACAAACATGAAGTCCTATATTGCTCAGATTACTAATTCCAGATTTTATCAAAAATAAAGGTAATTTATTTGATTAAAAAAAAAAAAAAGGCTGGAATGAGGCTCAGTTGTAGAATACTTGCCTAGCATGCTTGAGGCTTTGGGTTTCATCCCAAGCATAGGGGGATAGGAGTATAGGTACAGCTTTATTTCAGTGTTGATAAAATTAATATAAATCACATACAGACCTTAAAGGGAAATTTGAAAGCATGAATTTTAATACTAACTCACCTTAACTCATGAAATACTTCACGTCTAATCCTTGGGTTCTATCGTATGTATAGTACTATTTGCTACTTTTATTCAGACTTGTAAAAATCATCTCAGACTGTGTTTGTCCTATTCTATTATCCATCTCCCTGGTCATCTCTGGCTGAACATTATATCCTTTCTACTTGTCCTGTATCCTAACCTTCTACCATTTTGAGAGTCAAACTGTGTTCTATTTGCTTTATTTTATTTATTTATTTATTTATTTTAAAGAGAGAGTGAGAGAGGGAGAGACAGAGAGAGAGAATTTTCAATATTTGTTTTTTTTAGTTTTCGGCGGACACAACATCTTTGTTTGTATGTGGTGCTAAGGTTCGAACCCGGGCTGCACGCATGCCAGGCGAGCGCACTACCGCTTGAGCCACATCCCCAGCCCTCTATTTGCTTTAATTTAAAATGTTTCTTTACCTTCTGTTTTCCAACTCCTTTTATTTCTCTAACTGGGAAGAAAAGTATAATACTAGAGAGCCAGAAATCAGTCTTACTTACATGTTTACAAGTATCCATGGTCCACATTATTCACAAAACAGATTCTTATCATTATCCTAGAGCAATTGCTTGATCCCATAATGTATAGTACATGGTTATTGTCAGTTTTTAATAAACCCTTATTCCACATCCTTTGTCCAGGCAGTTTGAGATAATTGCCTTCAAATTAAGTGAAACATTTCCTGATGTTTTCATATGTCGTGATAGAATTCTGAGTTTAAGTTCTATGTGGGTTTTTTTTTGTTTGTTTGTTTTTGTTTTTGAGACAGGGTCTTGCTGAGTTGCTGAGGCTGACTTTGAACTTGCTAGCCTCCTACCTAAGCTGCCTGAGTTGGTGGGATTATAGATGTGCACCACCATACCTGGCTGGAATTTTATGACTCCTATATTGATTTAAAAAAAAAAATGGTACTAGGAATTGAACCCAGGAGCTCTTAACCACTGAGCCCTTGGATTATAGTTATGTGCCGCTGTTCCCAGTTTATTTTTTGAGACAGGGTGTCTCCAAGTCCCAAGGCTGGACTTTTATTTGCATTCCTCCTGCCTCTTCCATCTTCGGAGGGGCTGGGATTATAGGTACCTGCCACCTTACGTGGATTCTATGTTGAGTTTTAAAGTGGTTGATAGATTAGAACTCCAGAATGACACCTACCTGTCAGTTACTATAGAGCCTCAACCTCTGGTTTTCTGAGTGATGCCTGAAAAATATCGTTGTCCCTCAAGTTTAGATCCAGCCTAGGCACTGAATAGTCCTATGCTCCTTTGCGTGGCTTTTCAAGTTCTTTTCTGTCCTCCAGCAGTTGCTACCTCCTGCCATCAGTTTGTCTTCATCTAGTCTCTGGTTCAAAAATCCAAGTCATTTTTTTTTTAATTTCATTTAATTTTTAAATTAATTAATTAATTAATTTTTTGCACTGGGAGTTAAATCCAGGGGCACTTTACCACTAAGCTACGTCCTCAGACCTCTTATTTTTTGAGACAGGGTCTCATTAAATTGCTTAGGGCCTTGCTGAATTTCTGAGGCTGGTCTAGAACTTCTGATCCTCCTGTCTCAGCCTCCCCAGCCACTGGGATTACAGGTGTGTGCCACCACGTCATTTTTAAATTCTCCCTTCTATGTAGGCCAGTCACCAAGCTTTGTAATAAGGTTCATGGATTCTTACAAACCTGAGTCACTTCCTTCTTTGTCTATCCCCACTCTAGATCACATAAGAACACCTGCTCTGCCCTGCCCCACCCAGCCCACAAATGCTTAACCTTTTAATTGCAGTTGTGTTGGCTTCCACACTCACAATTTTTAAAAAAAAATTTTATTTGTGCATTATAGTTATAAATAATATTGGGGTTTATTTTGACATGATTAATACAAGTATGGAATATAATTTGCTCCATTCAGTCCCCAGTACTTCCTTTACTCTTCCTTCCTCACTCCCCTTGTTCCCTTTCCTCTATACTACTTGTCTTTCTTCTATTTATTTATAGTTTTTTTAAATTAGTGCATTATAGATATACATAAAGCTGAAATTTATTGTGATATATTCATATGTGTACATAGCATAGTTTTAATACACTTAATTGTTTTTGTTTTTGAAGAGGTGGGATCTTGCTATGTTGCCAAGCTCTTGGGCTCAAACGATTTTTCTACTTCAGACTCTTTCATATCTGGGGCCACAGGCTTGTGTCATTGTATCTAACTGTAGTCCCAGTTTTTAGTTTGTGTTGTTTGTTTTGCAGTACTTGGGATTGAGTCAGGGGTGCTCTACCACAGAACTACATCCCTATTTTTGGTACTGGGGATTGTACCCAGGGGCACAGAACTACGTAGCTGCATTCCCAGCCCTTATTTATTTTTTATTTTGACAAGATCTAGCTAAATTGCTGAGGCTGGCTTTAAACTTGCAATCCTCCTTCCTCAGCCTCCTGAGCCCCTGAGATTACAGGCCTGTGTCACCAAGTCCAGCACCTTCCCTTTTTTGAGACAGAGTCTGGCTAAATTTCCCAGGCTAACCTTGAATTTGTGATTCTCCTGCCTCCTGAGTAGCAGAGATTACAGGCATGTGTGATTGTGCCCTAGCCCATGGTCTCAGTTTTCATCTCAGTAATCAGGTATTTTCCATATCAACTCCTAATCTCTTTAATTTTATTTCCCCGCCACAGTGCTATGTAGTTCCTGGCTATCCTAGAACTTTACCAAGGCTTTGGTTGACCTCAGCCCCTACCAGTCCCTCTGCATACCTGAAATGATTTCTTTACCTCTGAAGCCCACCATACTTTATTTATCTTATGTCATATTATTGCCCCAAAAGAGCTTTATAGTTGACTAAAGTGTATTTGAATCTGTTTTATTTAATTTTCATAACAGTCTATTAGGTAAGTAAGACAGTGTCTTATCACAAGTGAGGAAAACTAAGCCAAGATATGATGAGGGAATAGTAAGTTGTCCAAGTTTTGCAGTTAGTAAAGCATGGCACTAAGACTCATCCATGTCTCCTGTGCATAAGCCCTAAGCTTTATATAATATGCTTCTACTACCTTTCTGAGTGTCTGAATCTGAATGTGCACGTAAATATAAGTTTGAATATTTCTCTTTCCAATTGACTGTTAGCTATTTGAAGGTAGGTACTATGGCTTATTCCCCTAGAATATATATGTGTATATACTAGTGAGCATGTTCATGTCCAGTTCAATGTTCTCTTTCTCTGTAAAAATCAGCCTTCTCCTGAGTCATGCTTCCCCATTATTTTTTTTTAAGTAGATAGGAAACTTACTTGGCATACAATAAATAATAAAATTACTATTTTATATAATGAATTTAACTTTTGATCTTTTCATTAATATACTTCAATTTACAAGGTATCTGAAGAAATTGATTAAAAGCTAGGCTACTGAGCTATCATTCTACATTTTCAAGTATTATAAATGTCATGAATTTCTCATGGCTTTAATTTTTATGTTAGTTGCATGAGAACATACCACAAAAGCTACTACGAGGGTGGAGGATACAGCTCAGTTGGTAGAGTGCTTGCCTCGCATGCACAAGGCCCTGGGTTCAATCCCCAGCACCACACACACACACACACAAAAAGCTATTATGAATAGAGTAAAAAAAAATTCCATTTTTTATTACGGGGAAGTACACAATATTTTCATAACCATTTTAATGGATTTAAATTTTATTATATCACATTTATTTATTTATTTATTTTTGTGCTGGAAATTGAATTCAGGGGCACTTGACCACTCAGCCACATCCCCAGTCTATTTTGTATTTTATTCTTTTATTTAAAGACAGGGTCTCACTGAGTTGCTTAGTGTTACTTAGCACCTCACTTTTTTTTTTTTTTTTTAAAGAGAGAGGGAGAGAGAGAATTTTAATATTTATTTTTTAGTTCTCGGCGGACACAACATCGTTGTTTGTATGTGGTACTGAGGATCGAACCCGGGCCACACGCATGCCAAGCGAGCGCACTACTGCTTGAGCCACATCCCCAGCCCAGCACCTCACTTTTGCTGAGGCTGGCCTTGAAAGCGGGATCCTCCTGCATCCACCTCCTGAGCCTCTGGGATCACAGGCATGCGCCACCACACCTGGCTATCTACATATATTTTAAATGGAGGACTGAGGCTATAGCTCATTGGTGAGCACTTGCCTATTATGTGTGAGGCCCTGGGTTTGATCCCCAGCATTGAAAGCAAAAGAAAAAAAAACGTTGGTTGAAATTTTGCCCACTGTGGTTGTATATTCCATAGCCAGCCAGGAAGTTAGGGCAGGTGGATCATGAGTTCCACGCTAGCCTGGGCAATGAATTTAGTTGCAATGAAAAGGGGAGGAGGGTTGGGGAGGTATCTCTGTGGTTGAGAGCCCCTGAATTGAATCTTCATTGCTGTCCTTGTTTTGTTTTTGTTTCCAGTACTGGAGATTGAACCCAAGAGCACTTTAACATCAAACTATATCCCCAGTCTGTTTTATTTTTATTTTGAGATACAATCTCAATAAGTTGCTGAGACTGGCCTGAAACTTGTGATCCTTCAGCCTCAGATTCCTGAATTGCTGGGATTGCAGATGTGTTTGTGTATACCACTGCTTCCACAACCAGCAAAAAAAAAAAAAAAAAAGGAAAGAAAAAGAAAAAAATGAAAGCTGCTAATACATACACATACAAGACCTCTAGTATTCCATCTACAGGAAATGCTTGGTGCTCCTAATACTTGCAGATCCTCTTTGGTAACTCCAAGTTGCCAGTTGGGATCCATATCTGCAGGGATTCTGATATTATTCTGAATTACTCAGTGTTACCATAGGAAATTTCATGTGAGAAATTTCTTACAGAGCCAAGTAGTTGAAATAGCTTTGCTCCCCTGAATAATTGCTTTTAGAATGATTTCTTTTTGAATAACTTGGCTTGCAACTGAGCTTGTCTCCTTTTTCACATTGGTATTTGGGAAGCTCAGAACCAAATATGTCACTCAGTTGTAGCAATTGTATTGATCTTTTCTGCATGATAAAGTTTTTCCACTTTGATAGTGACTTCCCATTGTCATTTTCTTGGCTGTGATTTTTAAATTTATCTTTCATCATTTTAGTGCATGTATTTCCGAAAAGCCATCTAAAATTCTTTAAAGGTGAATCAGGAGATAAATAAATCTCTAGCCCTTCATTTGTGACCATGTTTGGCACTGGACATATCTATTTTATATAGTGATGCCTACATATGTATGTCTTGCTCTTCATACTGTGTTTAATTACATTCAGAAGTGATTAGAAAAATGTAGTCTCAGGCTGGGGTTGTGGCTCAGAGGTAGAGCACTTGCCTAGCATGCTTAAGGCACTGGGTTCGATCCTCAGCACCACATAAAATAAAATAAAGATATTGTGTCCACCTATAACTAAAAAATAAATATTAAAAGAAAAATGTACTTTCATTTGCTACAAATCATTTCCAAGAACTCTTCACAGTATCAATTAAACATATCTTGAGAAGTAGAGTATACATCTATTTAGGAAGGAAGCAAAACATTGTGACTACAGCAGGCCTTGGCTAGCATTTAGAGATTATTGCTGGCAGTAACATTAAGTAAATCCACAGGTGGGTGTGGAAAGACAACTTCTTTTTCTTTCATTGCCTCTCCTTTTGAAATTTGTACCGTATACATACATCACCTATTCAAAAAACTAATAAAATAATTTCTCAGTCATTTTTAGTAGAAGTACTAAAAAGTTCTCTATTAGACTATGAGCACTTGGAGACTAGGAAGTGTGTGAGATTCACCTCAGCATTCCTGAACCTAGCACAGTGCTTTACACATAGTAAGTCCCCAGCTAATGTGTGTAGAGACAGGGTCTCACCAAGTTCCTTGCTGGCTTTGAACCTGTGATTTTCCTGCTTCAGCCTCCCAAGCTGCTAGGATTACAGGCGTGCACCACCACGCCCTGCTGTAACATAATTTTTATTGGTGCCCTTTAAAATAACTTTAAAAAGTTATTTTTCCCAGTCACTTGTTCAAAGTTGTTTTGTTTATGTGTTACAGTATGGGATTTCATCAAATGTGTCTTCCAAGCTATTTTTTATTTTTTCTTGCAGATCTTTGTAGAATTTGATGGCTGTAACTGGAAGCAACACTCCTGGGTTAAAGTTCATGCTGAAGAAGTTATTGTGCTTTTGCTGGAAGGGTCACTTGTATGGGCACCCCGGAATGACCCAGTCCTTTTGCAGGGCACGCGAGTCTCAATTGCACAGTGGCCAGCCCTGGTGAGTAGTTTTTATTTTTTTTTTATTTGGTCCTAGGGCTTAATTCCAGAGTCTAACTCATGCTAGCCAAGATCTCTACTAATGAGCCATACCTGTAGCCCCCAAATCCTGCCACCTACTACCTCAGGTCTGCCAGGGTACTTGTTAGGCAAGTGATTTCACTGAGCTATATATACCCTTGGTCCCTGAGTGGTCCCTATTGGGTAGGAACGTATTTGAGCTTTCCTAACATAACTATAGTGTTTGCCCAGTAGTGGAACTCTTTAGAATTCACAAAACCCTACCTTAAAGTTATGAAAGTAAAAATTAAGAGAGAGCTTTTTTCTTCTGTGTTCTCCAAAACACTCTGATAATATTTGATACTCTTTATCTCTAAATAATTTTTTCACTTTTAGTCTTTTCTCATAGCAAGATTTGAAATAGTGTAATCCTCAAAAGTGTTTTGTAATTAAGTTTTGTTTTTTGAAATGAAATGAAATAGTATTATAAAATTCTGAGAGTATCCATTTGTTTTTATCTATCCTGTTAGATAAATGGCAATTTTTTAAAATCCTAATTCTCCTGTGGCTAATCAAATTAAATAAATAATATTCAAAGCAAATATTATTTGACCTATTGATTATGCATATTATTCCTTACTAAATTGTCTTTTTCTTTTGTATGTGTCAGGGGGTACTGGGTATTAAACCCAGGGCCTAGCACATGCTAGGCAAATGTTGTACCTCTGAACACATCCCTAGCTTTTTCTTTTTTATGTTTTTATTAGTGCATTATAGTTATACATAATATTGGGATTTATTTTGACATGATCATGCATACATGGAATATAATTATCTTTATTTCAGTCCTTGGTACTTCCCTTTTCCCTCTCTTCTCCTTCCCCTCATTCCCCCTTCCTTTTCTATTGGTCTTCCTTCTATTTACTTATTGGTTTATTTTATTGGGTTTTTTTTTTTTTTGTTTTTTTTTTGGTTTGTTTTAATACTGGGGATTGAACCCAGGGCACCTAACCACTAAGCTACATCTGCAGCCTTTTTTATTTTTTAGTTTGAGACAGGGTTTTGCTAAATTGCTGAGGCTGGCCTGGAATTTATTATCCTCCTGTCACTGGGATTACAGATGTGTACCCTCATACCTGTTTTTGTTTCTTTGGTACTGGGGATTGAACCCAGAGGTACTTTATCACTGAGTCACATCCCCAGCCCTTTTTTATATTTTATTTTTAGGCAGGGTTTCACTAAGTTGCTTGGGGACTTGCTGAGTTGCTGAGTTTCATTTTTTGCCACTTTGCCTGGATTATTGTGTTTTTAAATTGGTGCTTAATAGGTATTCATAAAGGGAGAATTCACATGGAGTATTTATATATGTACATAGCATAATTTGGCCAATTTCATTCCTCGTTTTCTCTTTTTTCCTGTCCCTCTTTCTTTCCTCTCAACCTCCTTCTATTCCATTGATCTTCCTTCTGTTTTCATGGAGTTCCCCCCATCCTCCACCTTTTCTTCCCTTATTTTGCACTAGCATTCTGATATGAGAGAAAATATTTTGACCCATGGCTTTCTGAGTCTGGCTTATTTCTTTATGGCTGAGTAAAATTCCATTATGTACATATACCACATTTTCTTTATCCATTCATCTGTTGATGGACACCCAGCTGGTTCTATAACTTGGCTATTGTGAATTGTGCTGATATAAACATTAATATGCCTCTATTGCTATAGTATGCTGATTTTAGTTCTTTTGGATAAATACTAAGGAGTGGAATAGAATGGGTTATATGATGGGTCCATTCCTAGTCTTTTGAGGAATCTCCATACTGCTTTGCAAAGTGGTTGTACTAGTTGGCAGTTTGCAGTCCCACTAAGAATGTATGCATTTCCCCATATCCTTGCCAGCATTTTTTCATTTGTTGTTATTTTTGCAGTACTGCAGATTGACTGTTTTGTTTTTGTTTTGCTGTGTTGGGGTTTGAACCCAGAGCTTCACACATACTAGGCAAGCACTCTACTACTGAGCCACATCCCCAGCTCTTTTCATTATTTATTTTTTGGTACCAGGGATTGAACCCAGGAGCACTTAGCCACTGATCTACATCCCCAGGCCTTTTTTTTTTTAAATTTTGACACAGGGTCTTACTAAGTTGAGAGGCTAGTCTTAAACTTGCAGCCTTCCTGCCTCAGCCTCCTAAATCACTAGGATTATAGGCATGTACCACCATACCTGGCCTTTTCAGGTATGGTGAAAATACCTGTTTTTGTTTTTGTTTTTTGGTACTGGGGATTGAACTCAGGGGCACTCAACCACTGAGCTACATCCCCAGCCCTATTTTGTATTATTTATTTTTTAGTTGTAGTTGGGCACAATATCTTTATTTTATTTATTTTTATGTGGTGCCGAGGATTAAACTCAGTGCCTTATGCATGTATGTGAGGCAAGTGCTCTACCACTGAGCTACAACCCCAGCCCTGGTATTCTGGGCATTTACTGAAATTTAGTCCTCTTGAAGGCTAATAAGATTAGTCAGATCCCTAAGGAAAATGAGGAATTTTTAATCTCAATTGTCCTTTTTAGCCATAAATAAAAGTATTTTTTAAATTTTTATTTTTATTTTTATATGGCAGTGGAATGCATTACAATTCTTATTACACATATAGAGCGCAATTTTTCATATCTCTGGTTGTACACAAAGTATAACCACACCAATTTGTGTCTTCATACATGTACTTTGGATAATAATGATCATAATAAAAGAGTATTGAGCAAAGTTTTCTACTTTAGTTTGCTTCCTATCATTATTTGAGGGACAGATGCTAGGCTAGAAATGTTTCCAAGGACTTAAACTTTAGTTTATCTGTATTTACTAGTGTGAAAATATAAAAATAATGTAATAATGGATACTTTTTCTGAAGTAGGGATTTATTGAATTGTTATTGGTTTTCATTTCCAAGTTCTAATCAGTTTCTTGTCATTGTGCTTCACAGACTTTCACTCCCCTAGTAGATAAACTGGGTTTGGGTTCTGTGGTGCCAGTTGAATACCTTCTGGATCGAGAACTTCGTTTCCTGTCAGATGCTAATGGGTTGCATCTGTTCCAGGTACTTTACACTTAACTCTGGTCTTGAGACTATTATTTTTCTCCTTACTAATTTCTTTGTTGATACAGATACTGGTGTTTCCCTTTTTCTTAGTGTTTCTTTGATTTCCTTCAATAAATTCCCCTGTGCCTCTGCTTCCTTGCAAAGTACTGAGGCTTCTTTCCTTTTCTGTATAACCCTGCTCCACACTAAAGCCATTGAAGACTTAAGACCACAATTCTGAGGGTCCCTTCAGAAGAGGTGCCTTCATTGAGTTGGTTGCTTCTGTAGTATTGAGTCCTAGGGGCCCTATGCATACCTTAGTGGCATGGAAGTGGGGAGGATGTGGACTGGTTCCATGCAGTGTGAAGTGTTGAAGAGCTTTTGGTATATCTTTAGTTTAAAAAAAAAAAAAAAATGGGATAAGTTAAATAGTTGAAACAAACTAGCTTCTGAGTTTGGGTTTCAGAATTTAACAAAGTACTGTTTAATTCTCACTTGTAAGGGTTACTATCTGAAAGTTAAAATCTGAGAGACTTCTAAGAGTTTTATTCTTACCAAGAAAGCCAAGAACAGTGTTTCCTAAACTGTTTTATGTATATTAATGTATATTTCTTTTTGTTATATAGTCCTCATGAGACCTCACTGTCAGCTTTATTCATCTTTATAATCCCAGAGTTTATATGAGAATGACATTCAGGAAATGTTGGATAAACACCAAAATAAGCAAAAAGGTTTATATGGAGTAAAATGTTTTGTGGTCAAATAAGTATGTGAAACACTGACTTAAATATATTTGTTTTCTCTATGATTTCTCTGAACCTTGAGTATGATGTCGTATACAGAAACATATATAAATTTAGTCTTAGGACATATCATGTTCTGCATGTAGAAAGATATAATATGTAATATTTTCTAAGCCTCATTTATACTAGCATTTTTAATTCTTGCAGAGATTCTCGTGAGACTAGAATTCTCAAGGCATTTTTAGCAAGTGTTGATATAGAGCTCCTTGGTATGTGATTTTTCTCATTTAGTTAGATGTTATTGCTATTTATTTTAACATTCAGTTGTTTTATCTTTACCAGATGGGAACAGATAGCCAAAACCAGATTCTTTTAGAACATACTGCTCTGAGAGAAACAGTTAATGCTTTGATCAGTGACCAAAAGCTACAAGAGATATTCAGCCGAGGTAAGAACAGGTAGTCATCTGTCCCTGAACTCTGAATCAGGTGAATTGTCAGTTTTGAATGATATAATGGGACATCATGTAGCTTTAAACATTTGTCCTCATCCTCTTTTTTTTGTGAGTAGAGACAAAAGTATCTCCAATTAGCTAAATCTCCAAATAAACTAGAAAAATAGGATCTCTCCAGACCACTGTTTTCTCTCTCTCTCTCTCTTTTTTTTTTTTAATATTTTTTTAGTTGTTGATGGACCTTTATTTTATTTTTTGTGGTGCTGGAAGTCAAACCCAGTGCCCTGCATGTATGAGGCAAGCACTCCACTGCTAAGCTACAACTCCAGCCCCCCATTGTTTTCTCTTCATTGCACTTTTCATAAAAAACATAGTTTTGTTGTAAGCTTAGTTTTTTTCCCCATTTTTAAAATATTTATTAAGGACACTAGAAATATTTATTAAAAAACATGAACTAGAAACAATGTTAAGGCACTAATGATCTAGCCACTAGCTAGAAAATCTTTTTTTTTTTTTAATACACCCAAGCGCGCTTAACCACTGAGCCACATCCCTAGCCCTTTTTTTTATTTTTTATTTTGAGACAGACTCACTAAGTTGTTCAGGGCCTTGCAATCCTCCTGACTCAGCCTCCTGAGTTGCTGAAATTACACACATGTGCCATTGTGCCTAGAGCTGACTCTTTGCTTTTTTTGAATTTACTATCTGCAGGTTTCTAAAAAAACTAGGACTAGCTGGGTGTAGTGGCTTACACCACTAATTTTGGGCAACTTGGACAGCTGAGGCAGGATCGAAAGTTTCAGGCCTATCTCAGCAATTTAGTGAAACCCTCAGTAACCTAGTGAGATTCTGTCGCAAAATAAAAAATAGAAAGGTCTGGGGATGTAGCTCAGAAATGAAGCACTCCTGCATTCAATCCTCATTACCAAAAAGAAAAAGCTAAAGACTTTTAACACCAACATATAACTTAGAGTGCAAAGTATGTTCATAAAACAATGCATCCACAGACTTATTCACATGAATAGTATGCTTTAAGCATAAATAAATGAACATAGGGTGTAGCTCAGTGGTAGAGTGCTTTTGTCTAACATGCCATAGCCCCTGGGTTTGATCCTTAGTAACAAACAAACAAAAACAGAAAGAAGAATTATTAGCTTTCAAGTTCAGATACCGGTTTTGCCTCAAGAGTCTACACAAAGGGTAAACTACTTCATTTATCCTTCCTTTCATGTCATGCATTCACTCACCTTCATTTCTGGGCCTTATGATAATCATTATTTTTAGTGAAGTAGTGTCCTTGGTTCTATTTTTGTCAAATAAATCTAAACAGGTGAAGTTAAGAATACTGACCTAATGGAGGAAAAAAAGATATCAGGATAAAATGATGTTTAATAAACAAGGAATGATATAAAGGAAGAAAGAATGTGAGGAAAAATTAGTAACAGAAGAAAATTGAGTGGACAAAATGAGAGGTGGTGATATGTGAGTATATACAGAGAAATTAAGGAAACTTAATTATAGCTCTAAGAAAATAATCTAAAATTAGTAATGCTGTAGCTATATAGTTTCAAATGTACAATGATATGTGGGAGAGAGAAACTGTCCTTGGGAAGACCAGCTGAAATTGCAGGGTAAAATTACCTGCTGATAAAGTAATATTTTTGAAACTCTGTGTTCCTAGGAAGACAGGTGCTATATTTGTTCAGACTATTATTAGTGCAGAGGCTAGAAACCTCATAAATTGAACTCTCAGCTGTTATTGAAAGTCAGATAACAGAATGTTAATGATTATGTATCATTCCTGTGGTCATTTATCCTAATAGCACATCCAGTGGGACTGGGGATTTAGCTTAGTGGCAGAGTACTTGCCTAGCATGTACAAGGCTCTGGGTTTGATCCTCTGCAGCACAAATAAAAAAGAAAAAGAGTACATTCAACTTAGTGGTCTCCCCACTTTTTTCATGTACGTGTCAGGTATATGAGTAAATTTCCGTATTACTTGTTGTTGTTTTTTAATTTGTAAATTTCTTTCCCTTTGAATATTACAGTTATTAAATTATTGAATATAGGGGCTAGGGATGTTGCTCAATATCAGAGTGCTTCCCTAGGATGTATGAGGACAAGGGTTCTATCCCAACATCTCAAAAAGACTCAATGCTGAATGTGGTAAATCTAGAATTGCTATTTTGTTAGCTCTGTCAAGGGGCAGATATTTGAAAGTGCCAAGTATTTCCATCATGTAATTTTCCTTTTGCTTTCAGAAACAGTTATGAAACATAGCTTAGCCAAAAATACAGTTTTGACTGATCTCTTTTAGGTCCCTACAGTGTTCAAGGTCACAGGGTCAAAGTGTACCAGCCAGAGGGGGAAGAAGGGTGGATCTTTGGTGTCGTAAGCCATCAGGACTCCATCACCCGTCTTATGGATGTGTCTATAACTGAGGTGAGGCTGTGTTAATTCCATCTAAATTCTATCAGTCCCCTTACAGAGCATGGTGTAAAGAATGTGAATACTTTATCCCTGGCTCTTATCATTTAATGATTGTATGACCCTTAGAAGGGGTGTGTAACTTTATCATCCCACTGTTCTCATCTTTAAGTTAGAAATAATTGTGTAAAACCCCACTTACCTCACAATACTGTTTTGAAGACTGAAATAATATATTTGAAAGTGCTTTGAAATCTGTAAAACAATATGCAGTTGTAAGGTGGTAATATTTATCATATTCATAACAGTTTGTATTAAAGACCAATTAGTTAGCATTGGCTTCTGTATTACTTTGCCACTATATCCTAGATGCTGAAAAAAATTGCTTTTAATGAACAGAAAAGAACCTAACACTTAAGAGATACCTGGAGAATTATTTAGAAGAAACAGTAGATGAGTGTTTCTTTTTTTTTTTAATTTATTTTTTTGGTTGTAGTTGTTATTTATTTCTTTATTTAATTTTTTTTAAAGTTAAATAAATCTTCATTTAAAAATTTCAAAAAACATACATACATAAACTAGATAATGAAAGCCAACCTTTCCCCTACATAAATGTCACTCAGTGGCAACCACCATTAACAGTTTGGTATATATTCCATATTATTTTATTTATTTATTTTTATGTGGTGCTGAGGATGGAACCCAGTGCCTCACACATGCTAGACAAGTGGTCTCCCATTAAGCTATATTCCATATTCTTCCAAATATTTTCTATATATGTATTTCTGTAGGTTATATAGTGTATCTTATTTACTTAATTGTATATAACCTCCTTTTTTTTTTTTTTTTTTCCTGATACTGGAGACCGAACCCAGGGGCACTTTACTGCTGAACTACATCTCCAGCATTTTTTTTTTTACTTTGAGATAGTGTCTTGCTAAATTGCCAAGGTTGGCCTCAAACTTGCAATCCTCCTGCCTCAGTCTCCTGAGTTGTTGGGATTACAAATATGTGCCACTATACTTGGTTTATAACAAGCATTTTTAATCTTTATTTGTGAATATAGAGATGTGAATTTTTTTTTTTTTTTTTTTTTCTTTATGGTACTGGGGATTGAACCCCAGCAGTTCTTTTCACTGAGCTACATTCTGGGCCTTTTTAAATATTTATCTTGAGACATGATCTCACTAAGTTGCTGAGGCTGGCCTTGAACTTGGAATTCTTCTGCCTTAGTCTCTCAACTTGTGGAATTAGAGACATGTGCCACTGTGCCCAGCTGACTTATGCCTTTAAAATAGATGTGTGCTATTCCAAAAAATGAATATATCATAGCTAGTTTAATCTAAAATTGAAGGACATTTAAATCTTTGCCAGTATTTTTACTAATATAAATGATGATACAGTCAACATACTTTTGAATATCCTTTCACATTTATGATTTATTGGAATAAATTCCTTGGTTTGTAATTGCTAAGTTAAAAGATATACATAGTAAAAGAAATTTTTTTGGGTGTGTTATTGTACTGGGAATTGAACTCAGGACCTCATACATGCTAGGCAAGTGCTCTACAACTGAGCTATATCCCCAGCCCTACACAGTAAATTTGATGTTTTATGTCAAAGTACTCCCTCTCCTAAAGTTTGTATTCTTTAGTAGTAAAGTAGGATTGTTTGTTTTGGGTGTTTTTTGTTGTTTTGGTTTTTGTGGGTTTGGGGTTTTTTGTTTTGTTTTGGTGGTACTTGGAATTAATCCCAGGGTCTCAAATATGCTCTATCACTGAGCTACATCCCCAGCCTTATATAATGATTTTTGTAATGATTGTTGGTTCTGAAGATTTTTTATTTCATAATACACTGAATAGGAATGTTTTTGATATGGAATATTTCAAATTAAAATCCCTAAAAGACATACTTGAGCATTAAACTCAATGGTTCCTTTTATTCATGAACTTAACAAATATATTAATGCTCACCATATTCCGCACCATGTTTCAGATATCCTTACTATAGCAGTGATTGAGATAGTAAATATCCCTTCTCTCATGGAGCTTTCTTCTAGTAAGGGAATAGAAGCAATAAAGAGATACTTACATAGATTAGGAAAATGTTAAGTCTTGGTGAATAAGGCATTAAATAATCTCTCTCCCCCACCCTTTTTCCATATGTTCTGCTATCCTGCTGCTACCATAGAGTGGTGAGATCAAGTCAGTAGATCCCAGACTCATCCATGTGATGCTGATGGATAACACAACGCCTCAAAATGAGGTACAGTAAACAACTGAATCTCTGAGAAGACTCATGAGCTTGCATTTTCTTGTTATGTAGTTTCCTTTTACATGGGTGCCCCTTGGGTTGTTCAGATGGACTGTCTTGGTAAGGGTGGATGGTGTCAAGAAAGAGACCTAGTTTGAGTAAACCCTTTCAATTTGACTTGTTCTATAGTTGTTGTAAAGTCTTAAGTCCTAACTTTCTTTTACATTTTCTTAAGTATATTTGAAAGAGGTAGTAGTTAAAACTGCAATAAATGGTAGTAATAATCATGACCTTACCAGTAACTAGATATGGAAGAAAAGCTACATCCTCTTTTTTCCTATTAGGTGGCACTGAGCTCCAACAGAGTCTTTTTTAGTTTTTATCTTGAGACAGGATCTCGCTAAGTTGCTGAGGCTGGCCTTGAACTTAGAATTCTTCTGCCTTAGTCTCTCAACTTGCTGGAATTAGAGGCATGTGCCACAATAGATATATGCTATTCCAAAAGATGAATATATCACAACTAATTTAATCTAAAATTGGAGGACATTTAAATCATTGCCAGTATTTTCACTAATACAAATGACAACACAGTGAACATACTTGAACATCCTTTCACATTTATAATTTATTGGAATAAATTCCTTGGTTTGCAATCGCTTAAGTTAATAGATATACATAGTAAAAAAAGATTTTGTGTGTGTGTTATACTGGAAATTGAACTCAGGACCTCATACATGCTCATATATTCCCAAGTAGAATCAAACGAACAGGTGCCTAATTCAGTGCTTAGCACACAGTCTATAATTATAGACTAAGCTAACACTTGGTTCATTCAGAATTATTATAGCCAAAAATAAATAAATAAGCGCATTATAAATCTCTACCTGAACCAATAAGGAATCCTGTGTGAGTATCCTTCAGTAAATCAACTGTCCACACATGCCTAAGAGTATCTTATCATCTCTATAAATATTGCTTTCTTGCTGAGTATATAGTCCTTCATCATCTTTTTTATCTAGTTATTCTTGACTTGATTTAAAAAGAAAAAGATCAGACTAAGAAAGAAAGAATCAATATTAAATTTAATAGCTTCTTATTTATGTATTATATTAATCAGGAATAGGTTAAGTCCCTTGACTATGTTTACATGGCTGAAAAACCTGTTACTTTGATGTTGCATTGGGCTCTATTTTTAGTCCATTATTTCACTCATTCATTAAGCACCTATTGTATGCCAAATAGTATTCAGCTAGCCCAGTATAACTGAAAAGTACTATACTCAGTGTCCTAGGTTACTTTCTTGCATGTGAGTAGTTCATTATAAGTTATTTTGGGAATGGTTGCTGTGAGCCAGGTTCTTCAAGTTGACTACATGAGTTAGAAGTGGAAGTGTGATTTTTAGCAGTAAATTTTGATTTTTCCTTTTTGGCTTTGCCATGATGTGCATATTCTTTTGTTTGTTTGTTTTTCCCCAGTATCAGGGATTGAACCCAGGGGCACAACCACTGAGCCACATCTGCAGTCCTTTTTTGTGTTTTATTTAGAGACAGGGTCTCACTGAGTTGCTTAGGGCCTAACTAAGTTACTTAGGCTGGCTTTGAACTTGGAATCCTTCTGCCCCAGCCTCCTGAGCTGCATGCTCAGGTATGCGCCACTGTGCCCAACTTGACTTATATTCTTGGCTAGCCAAGTTCAATTACAGTTTGCCAGGTTTTCCAGTAACCCTTCTTAGAGATCTGTGATTGCCTCATCTCCTTTAACAGTGAGTATAAGAGAATAAGCAAGAAAGAAAAGAAAGATTTCAGCTAAGCTCAGTGGCACAAGCCTATAATCTCAGATTTCAGAGGCTGAGGCAAGAGAATCACAGGTTTGAGACCAGCTTCAGGATTTTAGTGAAACTATCAAAATATAAGTAGGGCTAGGGATGTAACTCAGAGGTAAAGTGTCCTGGGTTCAAGTCCCATTACCAGAAATAAAATAAAGGACAAAAAAATGCCCATCCTCAAGTTTACCCTTTTTATTTATTTATTTGGTACTAGGGATTGAGCCCAGAGGCATTTAACTATTGAGTCACATCCCCAGCTCTTTTTTATGTTTTATTTAGAGACAGGGTCTTACTGAGTTGCTTAGGGCCTTGCTAAATCACTGAGGCTGGCTTGAATTAACAATTCTCTACCTCAGCCACTTGTACTTTACCCTGTAATTTAAGAAGAAAGTAAAAATAAAAAACTGATGGTAATCCAGGTTGAAGAAAAGATAAAGTTTTAAAAGAGAGTGGATGAATTTAAGCTGGGCATGGTAGTGCATGCCTGTAATCTCAGCTACTTGGGAGGATGAGGCAGGAGGATTACGAGTTCTAGCCCAATTTGGGCAACATAGCAAGAGCCTGTCTCAAAGAGGATGAAATGAAAACAACGTTACAGCAAACAGTTTTTGAATGAATGATTTGAAAAACTTGGGTAATATTGCCAGAAGTATGTTACTTATTATTATATTACTTAATACTATATATTTAGAAATACAGATAATATTCAGAAGTAGGGTGGAAATGGAAGTAAATCTTGAGCCTTAAGACTTGGGCAGGGGCTGGGATTGTGGTTTGATAGTAGAGCGCTTGTCTAGCATGTGTGAGGCACTTGGGTTGGATACTTGGCACCACATAAAAATAAGTAAATAAAGACTTGTAGGGGAAGCTAGGTACAGTGGTGCAAGCTTGTAACCCCAGTGGCTTAGGAGGCTGAAGCAGGAGGATCACAAATTCAAAGCCAGTATTGGCAACTTAGCGAAACCCTGTGTCAAAATAAAAAATATAAAAGGGATGAGGATGTAGCTTAATGGTTCAATACCCAGTACCCCCCAATATATGGGGGGCTGTTTTATATATATGAGTGACCTTGTAGGGAAAATTAAAGGAGAAACACTGGACAGGAAGACAGCAAAAAGGAAAAGTACTGAAACTATTACTAAGAAGATAAGAAATTTAAAATTCATAAAACATTTCCATTGAAAAGCTATAGTAGTGATTACAAGAAAGAAAATAGATCTACAAATAATACTGCCCAAAGTATTAAGGACAGTAAGAATAAATTAATGAAGTTTATGAATATTAATACCTAGATAACAATGTTTCACTAGCTTATTAACCATCTTAGCACGTTTTGGAAATACCTTCTTCATATAAGTTCTTGATGCATAAAAAAGATTGCTGTAGAGAATGTTAGCTGCACCTCATGCCCCATTCTCCTTATCCTTCTCAGGGAAGGAGTTTACTCAGAATGGGTATTTTCTCTTTTAATCCATATCTTGCCTGGCCTTTCAAATAAGGTGCAAGTAAAATTTTCTGAGATAGATAGTCTGACATTACCAGAAGATAGAAGAGATTTGGCTTTTGGCCTGTGGTAGCCTGCTTTTTTCCCCCTTTCCTCTGTTTAATGCTTTGAAATAAGGTCTGGAGATCAGTTGAATCTTTGTAGTGTCTGTGAGCAATCGAAACCTCTCTATCAGCTTCACTTTTCCTTTGCTCATAGATTTACAAATACTGGTAATCAAATACTGGTTTTAGTAACTTTTGGTTAGAAGGAATTTTGTATGTTAATACTTGAAGTACAAGTTTCTGTCAAAACCAAGAGATAAAGCAAGTTATTTCATCAGTGTACAAATAAGCTTCCAGCCTAGCCTGGCATTTTATTTTGTAAAAGTAAGTTTCACAAATTATAAAGCCCATCAAAAAATAAAATATCATTTGAAGTAGTTCATTTATTGTAAGAGAAGATTTGCCAAGAGAGTTAACCTCTGGTAACTGTTATCTTAAATGTGTATGTATAAATGGGATCACAGGGAGATTGGAGCTTTTTGACAAAGAGTCTTAGAGCTGGCATCAGAATTTGGCAATCTTTGCCTGCTTTTTCTGTTTCTAGAGATGGGAAAGAGCTAATGGATTATGGTTTTCACAGATGAAAGGTCCTTTATAATAAATCTTTTTTGAATTTTGTTTTGTAGGGGGGTACGTTAAAAGCAGTAAAATCTTCCAAAGGAAAGAAGAAGAGAGAGAGCATAGAGGGGAAAGATGGCCGGAGGAGGAAAAGTGCTTCGGACTCTGGGTGTGACTCTGCATCAAAGAAATTAAAAGGAGACAGGGGTGAAGTAGACAGTAATGGGAGCGATGGAGGTGAGGCAAGCCGAGGGCCCTGGAAAGGAGGTAATGCCAGTGGAGAGCCAGGGCTGGATCAGAGAGCCAAGCAGCCACCATCTACATTTGTTCCCCAAATTAACCGCAACATTCGCTTTGCCACTTACACCAAAGAAAACGGCAGGACTCTGGTGGTACAGGATGAGCCCGTAGGTGGGGACACACCTGTACCTTTCACTCCATATTCTACAGCCACAGGTCAGACACCTTTGGTCTCAGAGGTGGGTGGAGCCGAAAACAAAGAGTCAGGAAAAACACTGGAACAAGTTGGCCAGGGCATGGTGGCTTCAGCAGTTGTGGTCACTACCGCCAGCTCCACCCCAACCACGGTGAGGATCTCAGACACTGGCCTTGCAGCAGGGACTGGGCCGGAAAAACAGAAAGGCAGCCGGTCACAGGCCTCAGGAGAGGTGAGTTGCTCTAGGGACAGATTTGCTAGATTTGTGTTTACTCTCTCACCCTTCCTTATTGTTAACACCTTCACAGACATCTCAAATGCCCTAAGGAAGGAATATTTCTGAGATGTGCTTAAATTATATTCTGTGGCTAGGCCTTTACTGCTCTCCTTGAGCAAATGTGTACATTTTAATAACTTTATCAGTTTTTAAAAGCCACTTGAACATCTGGACACAGCTGCACATACCTGTAATCCCATCAGCTTAGGAAGCTGAGGCAGGAGGATTACAAGTTTAAAGCCAGCCTCAACAACTTAGTGAGGTCTTCTTTCAAAATAAAAATTGACTGGGAATGTGGCTCAGTGGTTAAGTGCCCCTGGGTTCAATCCCCAGTACAAAAAAAAAAAAGTCACCTGAACAATTAGGCTAATCAAAAACTGGTTATACAACCCAATTTAATGAGATTTAAAATAGATCTGATGGGGAATCTTTTTAATTCAATTATCTATTTAGTTCACCAAGTAGTTGAACCTCCACCAAATCTGAGAGGCAAGATTAATGAATTATAGTGTTGGTAATAGTGAACACTATAATTAAGGCTGTGAGTCCAAGCTACCATTACCCTATTTTTCAGTTCATCATTTTCTGTGATATTTTCCCTTGAGTCTAGGTTACTTTCCATCGTTTATTCTTTTAATAAGCCTTACTTGATGGATTTAATCATAACAGTTATTGCTTTGGTCTTTATCTGATAGGAATTTTTTTTTTTTTTTTTTTTTTTTTTTTTGCTAAAATGGAACTTTTGTTAAATGTAAGTTAATTTCAAGTTGACACTGCAATCCAAATTTAAGACAGTATCAAAATCTATTCTTTTGGGACTAGGGGCTGTGGCTCAATGGTAGAGCCTGGCACATGTGAGGCACTGGGTTTGATCCTCAGCACCACATAAAAATAAAAACTAAAAGCCAGGCATGGTGTTGCACACCTGTAATCCCAGCGGCTTGGGAGGCGGAGGCAGGCGAATCACAAGTTCATAGCCAGCCTCAGCAATTCAGCGGGGCACTAAGCAACTCAATGAGACCCCATCTCTAATAAAAAACAAAATAGGGCTGGGGATTTGGCTCAGTGGTCTAGTGCCCCTGAGTTCAATCCCTGATACCATAAATAAATATGGGGGTTTTTTTTGTCCGTCTACAACTAAATATATATGTGTGTGTGTGTATGTATGTGTATATATATATATATATATTTTTTTTTTTTTTTTTTTAATTTTTTTTAATTGAATTTCTTACTAATTTTGGTCACCAAACTGATCCACATAGGCCAACTCAAGCTAGAGTATGAAATGAAAAGATGAAATGCATAATGATTTTTTTAAAGTACATAAGCCAGCCATAGAGGCACATGCATATAGGCCCAGCTACTCATAAGGCTGAGGCAGGAGGATCATTTTAGCCGAGGAATTTGAGGCCAGCCTGGACAACAATGAGACCCCATCCAAAAAAAAAAAAGCAAAATAATATATAGGAAACTACTGTGTGCTAAGTACTGTGCATTATAAATATTTTAAATCACTACTTAAAGAAACCCACACACTAAAATAGAATCATTTCAGGTATAATAACACAGATAAAGCATGACATAGGACTGGGTGATATGGTTTAATAGAAAAAAATCTTGCCTAGCATGCATGAGGCCTTGTGTTTGATCACCAGCCCTACAAAGAACAAAACAAAGCAAACAAAAAACCCATGGTATATAAATTTCATCTGACTAATTCCTAATTCTAGCAAATATAATGTGTTAACCCCTAATACATAGGAATAGAGAGTGAGATGAAATGCCTAGGTAAAAGAGGACTGTAAATGCAAATATCACACTGTTTATGATTTTTTCCTCAGTTAGTTGACCTATAGTCCCAAAAGAACCAGGTGAGGATCATAGATGAGTTTCCAATGTGTAAAAAAAAAAAAAAAAAATCTTCATAATTTCTGCACCATTTAAAATCAACTCTGTGTTAAGGCAGTATGAATGTAAATGAGAATTACAAAGTAAACCAAATTTGTGTCCTATAAGAAAAGATCCAGTGAATGTCACTGTTCTTGGAGTAGCAAAGCTGATAGATGAAATGTGGAGTCAATATTTTTTTCAAATAGGTTGTAGAAACTTCTGTGAATATCATTTTGCTCATGTTTTAGCCTGTCTCTTTCTGCAGTATGATTTAAAATTACAGACATGAATGTTTCTGTTACAATTCTTAATCTGAAATAGAGAAATAGTTACCAGGACTTTCTTGTCCTAAAAGCTAGAGTTGAAATCAGTTTGTCATCGCCTTCTATAAAGGATTTGGAATTTGATCATTTAAAAGAAAATGAAAGACCATCCAAATTATTTTTCATTCATGTGTGTATTTATTTTTAAAGGATAATGTTAGTAGTAAAACACGAGCTACTCATGCAGGTTTCTTGCAGTCATACAGATGTCAAGGCTCTGAGCCAATCCTGCTAGTGAAACAACAGCAAAATCTCAGGGCTGTGTCAGTCTTAATTTGGGTGGTGGGGGCGGGGGGGGGGTCTTAAATCAATGCTTTTGTAGTTAGTAAGGAAAAAAAATGAACTTTAATTTTTTAACTCTAAAATCTGTACCAGATGTCAACTGCAAGCAAGCCATAGGAAGTGTCCCTGGTTCTTCTCCTTCTATGTCACCTTAAAAAGTATGATTCTTTGGCATTTAGTACATTCACCATGTTATAAAACCACTACCACTATGAGATCCAGAAAATTTTCTCCTTTAAAATAAAACCCCATATTCATTCAGCAGTGATGGAATAATTTTTTATTTCCAACGTTTACAAATGAATGTTTAGGTATCATTCTCTACTACTTGAAAGTTGGTTGGTGTTTTTTTGTTTTGTTTTGTTTTAATTAATCTATATTTCAAGTCAAGTGCTAGGATCTGAGTTTTATTAAATTAACAAGTACTACATAAGAGCTCATAGCTACCTAAGAGTGTCTCTGTGGGTGTATATGGGTACATAATGTATATGAAAGTGCCCCTACCCTTATTTATACATTCACATGCAGAAGTTAACATGGAAAGCATTATATAACATTTTATTTTCCAATTTGTTAGGCTAGGTGTTTTTATTTGGTGAATATTTCAGTAATGTACATTTTTCCTTCGGGGTCTTTTGTTAGATCATAATTATAAGAGAAGATCTCAATAGATAGCTTTCTTTATTTCAGCATCTTTAGGAGTAATATTAATTGCAAATTTTGGGTAGATTTGAACCAATAAATGGCCAGTTTCCAGAAGGATCCTTTTGTAGAGTTTCAGATTAATAAAGATACTTTTTCTTTAATAAGTGGGCTTATCATAGAAGTGAAGTTACTTTCTATAAGACGATGATATTTGCAATAGCTTAAATAAATCAAAACTTTAACTATAGTTTCTAAGGTCATTCAGATAGATTGATATTACAGAGGTCACTAGGTAAATTTCAAAGTAAAAGCTGTCATCAGGAATCTTCCCACAGTTCCCTAACAGAGTCTCTGTTTTCAAATACTGTAAATACTAAAAAGCCTACACACCTTTCTAGAACTGACCCATTGGGTAACAACTAAAGGAGAGGCAGGTTGAATGACATCTCTGGCTCATCTTGCTAAAGTTAAAATGCCCTCTGTGGTTTATGGCAAGTTTTTTCCCTGGTGAAATCCAGAAGAGCAAATAAGTAGGATTGTAGGAGAGAAAAGTTGATTGACCCACAATAAATATTGATTCAATGATAGGACAAAGAAAGAGCTCATTAGGTTGTCATCTGAAGCCAGTGTCATTAATTCAGGCTATCTTCCTTTCAGAATTCAAGAAATTCTATTCTGGCCTCTTCTGGATTTGGAACATCTCTCCCAAGTTTATCACAACCATTGACTTTTGGAAGTGGAAGGAGCCAGTCCAATGGGGTTTTAGCTACAGAGAACAAACCTTTGGGCTTCTCTTTTGGCTGTAGCTCTGCTCCAGAGTCTCAGAAAGATTCTGATCTCTCCAAAAACTTGTTTTTTCAATGCATGTCCCAAACTTTACCCACCAGTAACTACTTCACTACGGTTTCAGAGAGTTTGGCTGATGATTCCTCTAGTCGGGACTCATTCAAACAAAGCCTTGAGAGTCTGAGCTCAGGCCTGTGCAAAGGCAGATCCACTCTTGGAGCAGACACTAAGCCAGGCTCTAAGGCTGGCAGCACTGTGGACCGGAAAGTGCCTGCAGAGTCCATGCCCACCCTTACTCCAGCCTTCCCCCGGAGCCTCCTAAATACCCGCACCCCAGAGAGTCATGAAAATCTATTTTTACAGCCCCCTAAACTGTCCCGAGAAGAGCCTTCTAACCCTTTCCTGGCATTTGTGGAGAAAGTTGAACACAGTCCTTTCAGCAGCTTTGCATCTCAGGCATCAGGTAGCTCTTCCTCTGCTACCACTGTCACCTCCAAGGCAGCGACCGGCTGGCCCGAGCCTCACTCATCTGCAGATTCAGCATCTTTAGCAAAGAAGAAAACCCTCTTCATTACAACTGATTCCTCCAAGCTGGTGTCTGGTGTTCTAGGCTCAACTCTTACCACTGGGGGTCCAAGCCTCTCTGCCATGGGGAATGGCCGCTCCAGCTCACCCACCAGTAGCCTCACCCAACCCATTGAGATGCCTACTCTCTCCTCAAGCCCCACAGAGGAGAGGCCAACTGTGGGACCTGGGCAACAGGACAATCCCCTCCTCAAAACCTTTAGTAACGTCTTTGGCAGGCACTCGGGCTGCTTTCTGTCCTCCCCAGTAGATTTTTCACAGGAGAACAAAGCTCCTTTTGAAGCTGTGAAAAGGTTCTCACTGGATGAGCGAAGCTTGGCTTGCAGACAGGACTCAGACTCCAGCACCAACAGTGACCTGTCAGATTTGAGCGACTCAGAGGAACAGCTGCAGGCCAAGACAGGCCTGAAGGGGATTCCAGAACACCTGATGGGGAAGCTGGGCCCCAATGGGGAGCGTAGTGCGGAGCTGTTGTTGGGCAAGGGCAAAGGGAAACAGGCCCCTAAAGGCCGACCTCGGACTGCGCCCTTGAAAGGTGATCCTGCTAGGGACTATACGTGGGCTTTGCTCTGGCACTTGCCTCAAAATGCTTGTGCTTTTGTGCGGCAGATGCCTTCATATTGATGGAAAGTTCTAGGATCTCAGAATTATAGAGGCAAAGAACCTAGCAGAGGCACCTTATCAAACTTGGTTGAATCTATACCAGCAATGTAAAAGGGTTATCTGCTCATAAAAGAGGACTATTCATCTTCATTAGTTTGTTGTTTTTAATTAGAAACTATATGTCCTTGTGTTGATCTCATTCCTTTCTATTTCATCATCTTTAATTTGCTTCCAGGGAGTTACTAAGAATTAGTTTTCATTCCCATATTAGTTTTCATCCCTTTGTAGACTTGATGAAACAAAAAGATTCACTCCCTTGGTTTGTTCCTCTCTGAAACGTAAGGATTTTTGACGCCTCTACCAAAAATCTATAAATTTATGATGTGAGGTTATGGTCTAGAAGTGTATAAGAGAAAGTCTGGTGGTAAAAGTAGCTGCTTTCATTAGGAATTGATATCCTGTGAGAGCCCAAAAAGCCTAGATTAACAGTAGGCATATACTAAGTGACTAAGGGCAGGTGATGACTACCTTCTGCTGCATGAGGCACATACAGTTCTCCTTAGCTCCCAACCAAAGCTTCTTTGTTCCTTGCTCTCCCTTTCGGGGTTCATGGTAGATTATGTGCCCAAGTAGTGCAAAGAGGAATAGCCCTTTGACCAATGTTTGTTCACATGAGGAGTTTGTTAGTGGACCCTACTTATGCTTCTTATGACAGCCTTTTCTCCTCCCTTCCTTGCCACAGTTGGCCAATCAGTGCTGAAAGATGTGAGCAAAGTGAAGAAGCTCAAGCAGTCTGGAGAGCCCTTTCTACAGGATGGGTCATGCATCAATGTGGCACCTCACTTGCACAAATGTCGTGAGTGCCGCCTAGAGCGGTATCGGAAGTTTAAAGAACAGGAACAAGATGATTCTACTGTAGCCTGCCGCTTCTTTCACTTCCGGAGGTACCTAAATTCCTCTCCTTGCTGTCATTCCCAGTTTTCACTAGTGCCATATAACTCCCACTCTTTCTCTAAATCTATAAATTTGTCTTTCTCAGTTTTCCATAACCCCTCTGCTCACAGGGTGTATGCTGAGGCTTTGTTGTAATAATTACTTAGTTGTTGGAAAATGATCCGTGGGTTCGTCCTTGCAGGATTGAAGTGGAGCAGTTTTAGCTGCTGCCGTGTGCTATTCCTACTAAGCTGTTCCTAACTTGGGTTCCATTTGAAACCAGTGGTATAAGCAGAAGAACTTCATTTTATTTTGGGAATCTGCCTGACTGACCACTTCTTCTTCTTCAATGCTAGGGTGACTTAAGAAGTAAGATTAGGAGATGATGTGAAGCACATTTCTTTCTCTCTCTCTTTCTTTTTTTTTTTTTTTTTTGGGAGATGAGTTTTTACTATGTTGCCCAGGCTATCCCTGAACCTGTAGGCTCAAACAATCCTCCTGCCTCAGCCTCCTGAGTACTAGGACTATAGGTACATGTTACCCACTTGGCTCAATGGAGTATTTTTAAAATAGAGATAACTAATGAAAACAGCAATATCTAATCACTTTTCCTTTTCCTCTATGAGAAACTTAGGATCTGTCAAGGCTGATTTTGTTTTGTTTTTGTTTATTTGGCAATACTGGGGATTTAACCTGGGGGGTGTGGAGCTACATCCCCAGTCCCTTTTTGTTTTTTGTTTTGAGACAGGGTCTTGCTAAGTTGTTGAGGCTGGCCTAAATCCATGATCCTCTAACCTCAGCCTCCCGAATCACTGGGATTACAGGCATGCACCACCATGCCCAGCTAAGAATCTTTCATTTTTAAAATTAAAAAATCCATGGGGCTGGGGATATGGCTTAAGTGGTAGCACGCTCATCTAGCATGCGTGCGGCCCGGGTTCGATCCTCAGCACCACATACAAACATAGTGTTGTGTCCGCCAAAAACTAAAAAAAAAATAAATGAATGAATAAAAAAAAAAAAAATCCAAATGGCTGCTGGGCGCAGTGGTACACACCTATAATCCCAATGGCTCGGGAGGCTAAGACAGGAGGATCACGAGTTCAAAGCCAGCCTCAGCAAAAGTGAGGCACCAAGCCTCAGTGAGACCCTGTCTCTAAATAAGAAAAAGAAAAGCTGCTGATCAGGGCTTGAGGTGTAGCTCAGTGGTAAGACATTTGCCTAGATGAGAAAAATGTGGGAGGACCTGGGGTTTGATCCCCACCACCACCAAAAAATAAAATAAAATAAATAAAGGCTTATTGGTGTGGATGACCTTATTTGGTAAATATTTATTGAGCATTTAATATGTGCCAATCATTATTCTGAACATTAAGGATTCAATAGTGAATAAAACATTACATTCTGGTCTCAGAAAGTTTAGGGAGGAATTAAAGAAGCAGACAGACAATAAGAGGAAAAATAAATTAAGTAAATATTACGTCAATTAGTAACTTGAGAAAAATAAAGATGGGAAAGAGGATTGAAATTTCAGTAAGCTAGAGAGGCTACTGTTTTAAACCAGGTGATCTGAGAAAGAGCAGGTTAAGGAATGACCTATTAGAGGTGAAAGAATAAAGCCACACAGTTGTTATTCAGGAAACAAGTATTCCAGACAAGTACTGCCATTCTGAGACTGGAATATTCTTGATACATCCATAGAACTAGTATAGCTAAAATAGAGTAAGCAAGGGGAGTAATAGAGTTAAGATCAAAGAATTAATGATGAGTCTAGACTTAATAGGGCTACTCTAAGGGCCTTGATTTTTACTGTAAATAAGATGTTATTAGAAAAAACAAAAAAGAAGTCATTAGAGGTTTTGAGCTGATGAGTAACACTGATTAATGTCACTTTAAGTTGGGCATGGTGGTGCACATTATAATAATAGCTACTTGGGAGGCTGAGGCAGGAGGATCACAAGTTCAACTTGGACAACTTGCTGAGACCCTGTCTCAAAACAGATAATAAAGGACTAGGGTTGTAGCTCAGTGGTAATACACTCCTAGTTTCAATTCCCAATTTCCACCCACTGCTTTGACTACTTTTGTGGGAATAGACTATATATGAGGGCAAGGGGAGAAGCACAGAGAAGTTGAGAGACTATTGAAAGCAGAGTACTCAGAATTACCTGATGGGCTAAATTTGAAGTATGAAAGAATTTCCAGCTGGAGAGATTGAAATAACAGCTGGATCTACACCTTTAGAGTTAAGGGAAGAGATTCAACCTGGAGATACAAATTTAGATATCACCAGAGATTTAAAGCCCATAGTCTAATTTGAGACCTCAGGAGTCAGCATGTAGATAAAGACCAGAAGCAGGGCTAGGGTTGTAGCTTAGTGGTAGAGATCTCGCCTAGCATGCACGAGACACTGGGTTCGATCCTCAGCACCACATAAATGTAAAATAAAGATATTGTGTCCATCTAAAAATAAAGAATAAAAATAAAAAATAAAAAAAAAGAGTCTTAGGACCAGAAGCAGTCTGAGAACTGAGCTCTGGCATTCTCCAGAAATGGGAAGTATTAAAAGGAATTAGTAAAGGGGACTGAGAAAAGACAGCCATTGAGGACAAAAAAACAGGAAGGTCGGGGGTGCGTTGGTACATGCCTATAATCCTAGCGACTCAAGAGGCTGAGGCAGAAGGATTTCAAGTTTGAGACCAACCTCAACAACTTAGGCCCTAGGCAACTCAGGGAGACCTGTCTCAAAATTAAAATTTTTAAAAAGGCTGGGTATGTGGCTCAGTGGTTAAGTTCCCCTTGGTTCAATCCCTGGTACAAAAGAGGGAGAGAAAGAGTAAGACAACTGAAGAAAGCACTTCCAGAAAGGAATAAGGAACTATGTCAAATGCTGGCAGGTTGTGTAAGGAAAGGACTGAAAGTGACCTTTTGATAGCAAGATGAAATGACCTTGTCAAAAGTAGTTTTGGTAGTTTGGTAGGCAGAATGTCTTATTGTACTGGATTAGGGAAAACGTAAAGGAAAGGAAATGGTAGCAGACTTGAAGGAAACTTGGGTCTAAGAAGCCAAAAAAAAATGGAGGAGGATGTGAGGTTGAGAGTATTTTTGTAATGGTTATTGTAGCAAGTTTAAATGCTGATTTTGTAGAGCATTAATAAATGATAATTGGAACCAGGCTTGGTGGTGCATGCTTGCAAGCCCAGTGGCTCGGGAGGCTGAGACAGGAGGATTATAGGTTCAAAACCATCCTGTACAACAGCGTTAAGACCCTGTCTCTAAATAAAATACAACATATGTGAATGTGGTTCAGTGTTCAAGTGCCCCAGAGTTCAGTGTCCAGTATGAAGAAAAGGAAAAAAAAAAAAAAAGATTGGTAGAGAAAAAGCTAGATGATATAGAAAAGAGGGAATTAGTGGAGGAGTGCCTTTGGGTTGGGGAAAAGGGACTGGGGTGTAGGTGAAGATATTAACTTTCAAATGGACCTCATTCAGAACAGGAGATCAAATGAAGAACATGGGCCCATTTGCAGGAGAGTATCCACACTTTGGAATGTGTGGGATGGGAGCTTGTGAACATTCTCTTCTGGCGTGTACCAGTAGAACAGGAAGTAAGGTTCTCACAGGGAATGTAATTTCAGAAGTATGAAAAGAAGGAGAGTATGAAAATAGGCATCTAGAA
Source organism: Callospermophilus lateralis (assembly GCF_048772815.1). Lineage (NCBI taxonomy): Eukaryota > Metazoa > Chordata > Mammalia > Rodentia > Sciuridae > Callospermophilus > Callospermophilus lateralis. The sequence continues at coordinate 74,645,614 of NC_135309.1, read as the reverse complement.
GAGGGAATCCTCCTAAGGTAGGTATACAGGAATTTTATTTATTTATTTTTTTAATTTTATTTTTTGTGGTACTGTAGATCAAACCCAGGGCCTCACACATGGTAGATAAGTGTCCTACCACTAAGCTACATCCCCAGCCCTATACATGAGTTTAAAATGTGATGATGATACTTTATTTTTTTCTAGTCACATTCAGTGGCATGGGTGCAGTTGTAGAACAGGTAGACGGAAAAACTGATAAAATTGGTGACAACTTTTTAAAGAATCAATACCTGCTAAGCATTAAGCCTTCATATTAGCTGAGAACATGTGCAGTTAGCCCTCCAATATCTACTGGTTTCACATCCACAGATTTAACTAACTGTAGATTGAAAACATATTTAAGATTACAACTGTTTGTGTATTAAACATGTAAACACTCTTTTCTTTGTTAATTATTTCTTAAAAAATATAAAAATTATTTACATGGTGTTTACATTATATTAAGTATTGTAAGTGATCTAGAGATGACTTAAAGTATATGGGAGGACATACATAGATTTTATGCAAGTACTATACCATTTTAAATGAGGCATTTAAACAACCATAGGTTTTGGCAGCTGGGGCGGGGCAGGGCAGGGATGTGGCCTGAAAGCAAACCTCCTTGGATCCCAAGGACAATGGTATTTGACTGTCTACTTTTCTTTTTTCAGGTTGATCTTCACTCGAAAAGGGGTGCTTCGTGTGGAGGGGTTTCTAAGCCCTCAGCAAAGTGACCCTGATGCCATGAACTTGTGGATTCCTTCTTCCTCCCTAGCAGAAGGGATAGACCTAGAGACCTCAAAATACATTCTGGCCAATGTTGGGGACCAGTTCTGTCAGCTTGTAATGTCTGAGAAGGAGGCCATGATGATGGTGGAGCCACACCGTAAGACATTCTCTTGCTTGTTTCCAGATACTTTTCATTGTAAACTGTTTTCTTTCACTTAAAGGAGGGTTAACGTGGAAGATGGCATTTTTCTGTGAATGAATTAAGACTAATAAGTTTTCTTTTTGTAGTAACTATAGCTGAGGCCTTAACTATATCCAGCAGACTTTATTCTTTCAAATCTTTGACAATTAACCAAACTTACCAAAATAATTTTATCATTTTATAATCCTACCAGGAATGTATAGAGGTTCCTTCCCTGCCTGTCATTTTTTGTTACAAGGTGCCATAAGACACAATTGAATCCCTAATTTTATTTAATTTATTTATTTTTTTTATTTCAAGACAGCACCTTGCTACATTGTTTAGGGCCTTGCTAAGTTGCTGAGGCTGGCCTCAAACTTGTAATCCTCTTCCCTCAGCCTCCCATAATACTGGGATTACAGGCATGTACTGCCATGCCCAGCTGGTTTATCCTGAATATTTTTAGTTTGCTTTAAACATATTTGTATTAATAAGTAATACTCTGGTTTGTGAATAAATGAGGTGGACTACCTACCATACTTATACCTAGAACCCACGTAATTATTAAGACATTTATTTTTTATTTATTTTTTTTTTAAAGAAAGAGTGAGAGAGGAGAGAGAGAGAGAGAATTTTTAATATTTATTTTTTAGTTATCAGCGGATACAACATCTTTGTTTGTATGTGGTGCTGAGGATCGAACCCGGGCCGCACACATGCCAGGCGAGCGCGCTACCGCTTGAGCCACATCCCCAGCCCTTAAGACATTTATAGTAGTTCCATATCTATAAGTTACTATACACTATCCCCAGATCAGGAAAGACTATACATGAAATCATGTCCTAAATTTCAAGAGACAAATCTTCTTACTTAAAGCTTTCCCCAGGTTAAAATTTTATAGTGTCTTAAGTGACAACATGTAGTGTAGCATTAACATCAGGCTATCATAACCTGGTATTACCACAAACCTTTGAAATGTTAGACATTCCTCATATATTTTTTTTCTCCTCTTAAAATTATAGAAGCACAAACTTCAGCCTAGCACAGTGGCACATGCCTGTAATTCCAGCAGCTTGGGTGGCTGAGGGGCAAAGGAGGATCACAAGTTCAAGCCAGCCTCAGCAACGGCAAGGCGCTAAGAAAATCAGTGAGACCCTGTCTCTAAATAAAATACAAAAAATGAGGGCTGAGGGTGTGGCTCAGTGGTCAAGTACCCCTGAGTTCCATTCCCAGTACCCCCTTTAAAAAAGAAAGAAACACAAACTTCATGAATATTTGAGTTTTATTACTAGACAGAATGGTTTGAATGGGGATCAGCTAATCAGGATCTTTTGCTAGTGATTAGGATTATCAGTGCCAACATTATTACTTTTTCTCTTTCCACCAGAGAAAGTTGCATGGAAGCGAGCTGTGCGTGGTGTGCGGGAGATGTGTGATGTATGTGAAACAACTCTTTTCAACATCCATTGGGTTTGTCGCAAATGTGGATTTGGGGTCTGCCTTGACTGTTACCGGCTCAGGAAAAGCCGTCCACGGAGTGGTAAGCAAATATTGTCTGATAAAATTCTGAAGGGAACCTTTATGTATCAGTTGAGTTGTGAAACTTGGAAATTGAAGGAGTAATCAGCTTGTACTGCTTAGTTCCATTTGTCTTTGTTGTAAGACCTTAAAATTTCCAATGCTCAGTTTATCTGGGAAGGCTAAAAAAAAAGCCAGGAAGGATCATTCCTCATCTTTCCTTGTTCTGTTTGGTTTTAAAATATCTTTATTGAAGTATAATTCACACCATAAAATTTACCCTTTTAAAATGTATAATTAAATGATTTAAATCATAAGATTGTGCAACCATCACCATTAATTCCATTTAATATCTTTTAGGAGTCCATTCACCATTCCTACCTCCCCCGGCCTTGGCTACCACTAATTTAATTTCTACCTGTAGGTTTGCCTATTCTGGTCATATCATGTAAATAGAATCATAAAATATTTGATCTTTTGTGACTGGCCTATTAGCATAATGCTTTAAAGTTTCATCCATTTATAGTTCTTCAGTCTTTTTTATTTATTTATTTTTTTTTTTCAGTACTCAGGACTGAACTCAGAGCCCATGAGTGCTAGTCAAGAGTTGTACTACTGAGCTACATCTCCAGCCCTTAATTTTTTTTTTTTTGTAAATTTTTTTTATAGTAGATGGACACAATACTTTAATTTAATTTTTATGTGGTGCTGAGGATCGAACCCAGTGCCTCACATGTGCGAGGTGAGCGATATACTGAGTTATAACCCTAGCCCCTTAATTCTTTTTTTGTATTGCCAAGCAGTATTCCATTGTATCAATATAGTACTGTATTTTTTCTATCAACTGATGTACATGTGGGTTGTTTTCACTTTTGGCTGCTATGCATAGTGCCACTGTAAACATTTGTATATAAGTTTTTGTGTGGACATATGTTTGCAGTTGTCTTGGTTATACACCTAAAAGTGGAATGACTGGGTCATAGGATAACTATACATTTAACCTTTTGAGTACCTGGACATGGTGGCACACACCTATAAGCCCAGCTACTTGGGAGTAGAAGTGGGTAGATCTCATTTTGAGGCCAGCCTAAGCAACATAGCAAAACCACCTCTCAAAAAATAATAATTGGCACATGTCTGTAATCTTAGTAACTCAGGAGTCAGAGACAGGAGAATTGCAAGTTCAAAGCCAGCCTCAGCAACTTAGGCCATAAGCAACTCAGTGAGACCCTGTCTCTAAATAAAATGAATAAAATAAAAATTGCTGGGATGTTGTTCAGTGATTAAGCACCCTAGCTTCAATCCCTGGTACCAAATTGAAAAAAAGAAAACAGGATAACATAGATAAATCAGTTTCAAATATTGAGCATTAGGCAGTGTGGGACTATGATACCTGAGAGAAGGGGAGAATCGGTGGTTCCTGCAATTGTCCTAGCTTACTACTTAGGGCCATTTTCCAGGCTGTAACCCTGGAAAGGGAACTAAAACAGAATCTGGCAACCTCACTACATTGAGACCGAGATCCAAGTCTGAGAAGAATAAGCGTAGGACTGAAGAGAAGGAAGCTGCAGAGAGAACATGAGAAATCTACAGAGGTCCCTTCAATTTTTTGTCATATACTGATCTGCACATGCATGAGATGAAACTCCTCAAGGCCTAAGAATGAACTTTTAGTAAACAACTGAGTAATTTGTAAACCTTACAATTTGTATTCCCATCAATCAGAGTTAAGGAGATACTTGGTAGAGTCCAAAAGAATAACACCTTAATACTGGACTTAATATAGCGCCAGAATGAAAACTTCTCTGGACCTGCCATAGCAAAGTGTAAATCAAGCCTCAGAAGAATCAAACTGATATGCAAGTTATTTAACTACACGAGACTAAAGCCCAACATCTCTTTTTTAGAGATTACAATAAAATCAGTGCCCAGAAACATAAAAGTCACAAATTATTTATTTAGTTTTAATTATCAGATTTGTAAAACCTGGGCATAGTGGTACGTGATACTAATCCCAGCTATGGCAGGAGGATCACAAGTTTGGGACTAGTTGGTCAACTTAGCTAGACCCTGTCTCAAATTTAAAAAAAAAAAAAAAAAAATTAAAAGGATTTGGGTTGTAGCTCAATGGTAGAATACCCCTGGGTTCAATTCCCAATACTGGTGGGGAAAAATTCATGTAATTCAAAAGAAGTCAAGAAAAATGAAACTAAAATGAACTGTAACAAATAGAAAACAGCTTTATAGAAAACCTACTTTAAATGTGAAGACACAGTTTAAAAGTAAAAAAGATGGAAAATTATGTCCATGGCTAACATGACTTTAGAGAAGTTAACTGTGAGTATCAGACAAGGTACACTTTAAAGCAAATAAATATTAGTAAGTATAATGTAGTTAATTTCATAATAATAAAGGAAGAGCAAATAAATATTAATAGGTATAATGTAGAAATCAGTTCATTAACAAGAAAATAACAGGGCTGGGGTTGTAGCTCGGTGAAATTAGACAATATGCTGTAAATAACCCGTAGGTCAAAAAACAAATCACAAGAGAAATTAGAAAATGTTTGAAATGAATGAAAATAAGAACTTCCACATTGTGGTATGCAGCTAATGCGGGGAATTTTATCAAACACCTATATTAGAAATGTCTCATTTGCCTAAAGAAACTAGAAAAAATGAAAATATGCAGTTTACCAGTATTAAGAATGAGATGATGAGGGCTAGGGTTATGGCTCAGTGGTAGAGTGCTCGCATGCACAAGGCACCCGGTTCGATTTTCAGCACCGCATAAATGTAAAATAAAGATATTGTATCCACCTAAAGCTTAAGAATAAATATTTTTTAAAAAAATGAGATGACCTCACCATTGATCATTCAGACATTAGAAAGGATAATGAATAAAATTATGAACTTTATGTCAATAGACTTGATAAGAAATATAACAAATTCCATGAACGATACAAACCATCTGAATTCTCTTAAGAAGAAATAGATTACCTGAATAACCTTATTTTAAGAAGTTGATGCTACTCAACTGTATTTTAAGAAATTAAGGCTATTGGGGCTGGGGTTGTGGCTCAGTGGCAGAGAGCTTACCTAGCATGTGTGAGGCACTGGGTTCAATTCTCAGCACAGGGTATCAATAAATAAAAAATAAACATAATAAAAGTCCATTGACAACTAAAAAATATTTTAAAAAAAGGAAATTAAGGCTGATAGTTTAAGGTCAAGCTGGGCAACTTAGTGAGGCCCTGTGAAACTTAGTGAGACCCTATCTTTTTTTTTTTTTAATATTTATTTCTTTTAGTTGTACACAATGCCTTTATTTTTATTCATTTATTTTTATGTGATGCTGAGGATCGAACCCAGGGCCTCGCACGCGCCAGGCAAGCACTCTACTGTTGAGCCACAACCCCAGCCCCAAGACCCTATCTTAAAATAAAAAATAAAAAGGGGTGGTGAATGTAGCTCAGTAATAAAGCACCCCTGGGCTCAATCCCAAGAGAGACAAAAGAGGAAATACATTACCTGAATAATCTTATTTTAAGAAGTTGAAGCTACTTAGGAGGCTGAAACAGAAGGATTGCCAAGTTCAAGGCCAGCCTGAGCAATCTAGCAAGACCCTGTCTCAAAAATAAAAAGGGTCCCTAGGTTCAGTCCCAAGTAGTGAGTAAGGGAGGACAAATAAATTGAATTTGTAGTTTAAAAAAAATTCCAATGATGTCAGGTGTGGTGGCGCATGTCTGTAATGCCAGCGTTGAAGGAGGCTGAGACAGGAGGATCACAAGTTCAAAGCCAGCTCCAGCAACAGCGAGGTGCTAAGCTAAACTCAGTGAGACACCTTGTCTAAATAAAATACAAAATAAGGCTGGGGATATGGCTCAGGGGTTGAGTGCCCCTGAGTTCAATCCCTGGTACCCACCCCCACCAAAAAAAAAAAAACTTCCAATGAAGAAAACTTATGGCCCAGATGGTTTTACTGGTAAGTTATAACAAACATTTCAGAAGGAAAATACCATCAATTGTACTCCCACTCTTTCAGAAAATAGGAGAAAACACTAACTCATTTTATGATGTTAGCATTACAACACACTAATACCACAACCAGATGAAGATATATAACAAGCAAGGAAACTTAGAGCCCCCAATATCTCTCATGAGTATAGATTTAACAGTTAAAAATCAATCAGTGCAATTTATTATCAGTAAACACTAAACATAATTATTTCAAGAAATGCAGAAAAAAAAACATTTCTCAAGATTCTCAACAAACAGCAGTGGTCATGGCCAAGTAGTTAAAGTGATGGACTAGATTCTCAACAAATTAGGTCATGTATTCTCAAATGGTGAGAATTGGTTCTTTCAGGAGAAGAGGAATCTAAGAAGTTACAGGTTGACTAACCCTAATTCAATACCCTTGAGACAAAAATGTTTCCAATTTTAGATTTTTTTTAAAAACATTTTGTAGTGTTACCATAGACCTTACAGATTGAACATTCCTAATCTGAAAATCTTGAATCTGAGAGCTGAGAATATGTGGTAGATCCTCGAGAGTATGCATAAAGTCCTGGATTTGATTCCCAGCATTGAAAAAAAAAAAAAGAAAGAAAAAAAAAACTCTGAAAGTCCAAGAAATTTTGAGCACACATAAAGTTTCAGATAGGGTTGCTTAACATGTATGACAGTGGTTCATGCCTGTCCAGAGGACCACAGTACATAAGCAGACATATAGTATATGTGGTATTAAAGTCTTAGGATGGCAAGCACAGTTTTAAAAAAAGCTTAAAAATGTTCTTTGAAAGGATGATAAAGTTGGAAAAACACTCCAGTGTCAGTAGGAGCATCATACATAATTGGAAAGACTGGAAAGCAAGGATGTCCACTTTCAGAACTCCTAGTCGTCATCATTGTGCTGGAATGATTAGTAGAAAGAAATAAAAGGCATAAGATTGGAAAGAAGTAAAATGATTAATCTCACATGGAATGATTATGCAGAAAATCCTAAGAAATGTATAGAAAAGTCAACCTACAGAAATCTGTTTATCTATCTTATTTCTATGTGATGGCAGTCAACATTTAGAAATTGAAATTTAAAATCAATATCACTTAGAATAGCATCAAAACATGAAGTGAGCTGAGCACTGTGGTGCACACCTGTAATCCCAACAACTCAGGAAGCTGAAACTGGAGGATCCCAAGTTCAAAGCCAGATTCTGCAACTTAGCAAGACCCTGTCTCTAAATAAAATATATAAAGGTCTGGGGATGTGGCTCAGTGGTTAAGCACCTCTGGGTTCAATCCCTGGTACAAAAAAAAAACAAAAAAACATGAAATGGGGCTGGGGTTGAGGCTGAGTGGTACAATGCTTGCCTGAGGCCAATCTCCAGCACCACAAAAAAAAAAAAAAAAAACACCTTAGGGATAAATGTAGCATATCCATAGAAGACATAGAATACCTAAGTAAATGGAGATATGTACTATATTCATGTACAGATTGAATACAAAGATGTCAGTTCTTCTAAAATAATGTCTAATTGAAAACAATTCAAAATCAAAAACCCAGTGGGTATTTTTGTAGAAATTGATAAACTGATTCTAAAATTTATGTGATGGAGAATGATATTGGCTAAATTATATTGGGTGCATGTACAAATTATACACAATGAATCTCACCATTGTGTATAATTATAATGTACTAATAAAAATATGGGAAAGAAATGACACATAAATAAATAAGTAAAGTTTAAGTGAAATGCCATAGGGCATGGAATGGTGGTCCACACCTTTAATCCCAGTGACTCGAAGCTGAAGCAGGAGAATCACAACTTCAAGGCCAGCCTGGGAACTTGTGGGACCCTGCCTCAAAAAATAAAAAGGGTTGGGGATGTAGCTCAGTGGTAAAATGCCCGTGGGTTCAATCCCCAGTACTGCCTAAAATTATATATGAAATGCAAAACCTAGAATAACCCAAACAAAAAAGAAAAAACAGAGTTGAAGGATTGTCCTGTGCTTCATTCCAAGACTTGCCATAATGTTGTAAGTAATCATTATAAAAAATACTGTAAGTGGACTATAGTCCTAAATTTAAAGGTTAAGGTGAAGAAAGTATTTGTGTTCTTGAGTTAGACAAATATTTCTCAGGACATGAAAAGCAAAAAAAAAAAAATTAATATCAAATTTTAAAACTTGTTCTTCAGGGGCTAGGGCAGTAGCTCAGTGGTAGAGTGCTCACCTGGCATGCATGAGGCACTGGGTTCGATCCTCAGCCCTACCTAAAAATAAACAGACATTCTGTCCATCTACAGCTAAATATATATTTTTATATATATTTATATATATATATATATATTTATTTATTTATTTATTTATATATGTTGACTTTAAAAAAAAAACTTGATCTTCAGAAGACACTGTTAAGGAAATTAAATGAGACCACAGACTGGGAAAAAAATATTTATCAATCATATTCACTAAAGAATTTTGTCTGTAATACCTAAAGACCTCTCACAGCACAATAACAAGACAACCAAGTTTTAAAATGAGCAAAAGATCCAAAAAGGAAGATCAAGGGGGTTGGTGGTATTAGTGGTAGAGTGCTTGCCTAGCATGCACAAGACCCTGGGTTCAATCCCTAGTGCCACAAAAAAAAAAAAAAAAATCAACCCCACAGTAGTAGCTCACACCTGCAAACTCCAGCTACTTAGAAGGCTAAGGCAGAGTATGATGAGTTCAAGGTCAACCTAGGCAATCATATGATCTAGCTTCACTCTCTTAGGTTGTTAACAAAAGAAATGAAAACATGCCTATACAAAGATTTGTACATGCAAGTCTATAACCACTTATCTCATTATAGCTTGGAAGCAATTCAAAAGTCTACTAAATGATAAATAGATAAGGAAATTGTTATATATCCATACCTTAGAATACCACCCAAAAAGAATGAAGAGCTAAGGATATAGCTCAGTGGTAGAGTGCTTCTCAGCATATACAAGGCCCTGGGTTCAACTTCAAAAAAAAAAAAAAAGAATTACTGGTAAAACAATACAGAAATACAGATGAATCTCAAAAGTGTATGCTGAGTAAAACCCAACACAAGTGACTACATCCTATATGCTTCCATTCATATGAAATTCTAATAATATAAAACTTTAGTATTAAAAAGTGGATCAGTGAGGGGCTGAGGTTGTGGCTCAGTGGCAGAGCACTTGCCTTGCACATGTGAGGCACTGGGTTCAATCCTCAGCACCACATAAAAATAAATAAGCAAAATAAAGATTGTGTCCACCTATAACTAAAAAAAAAAAGTGGGTCAGTGGCCAGGTGCAGTGGCACACTCCCATAATCCCATTGGCTTGGGAGGCTGAGGCAGGAGGATTGGGAGTTCAAAGCCAGCTCCAGAAACTTAGCAAGACCTTAAACAACTTAGTGAGACCCTGTCTCTAAATAAAATACAAAATAGGGCTGAGGATGTGGCTCAGTGGCTTGAGTTCCCCTGAGTTCAATTCCCCATACCCGTGCCCCCCCCCAAAAAAAAAATAAAAATAAAAAGGTGGGAAGGAAAATGGATCAGTAGAAGCTAAAATTCAACAAAGAGTATTAGCTCGAGATACAGGATAAAAGTGTTCTGTATCATGATTGTGACAGAGTTTGTACAACTGAATGAATGTTTGTTGAAGCTCATTGAGATACACATTTTAAATTGTTGGTTTATTTTATATAAATTATATCAGAGTAAAGCAGGTGTTTTTAAAGTTAGCTGTTACCTTCTTTCACCATGAGAAAATTTACCTTTAAGTTTTTGAAGCTTTATCTCACTAAGAGGGATCCATCTTGTGAGCCTAATAAAATAAATGAAATCATTCATTTCTGTTTCAGAGACAGAGGAGATGGGTGATGAAGAGGTTTTCTCCTGGTTAAAGTGTGCAAAGGGACAGTCACATGAACCAGAGAATCTCATGCCCACACAGATCATCCCTGGCACAGGTAAGGAAATTTCTTTTTATCTTTTTTTTTTTTTCCCATGTTATGCATAAGGCCCTGGGTTCGAATACAAGCAATGGGGGAAAAAAAAAAAGAGAGAGAGGTACATTGTTGGGTTTTGTTTTGGTACCAGGCATTGAACCCTGGGGCACTTAACCACTGAGCCACATCCCCAGCCTTTTTTATATTTTTTATAAAGACAGTGTCTTGCTGATTTGCTGAATCTGGCCTCAAACTTGGAATCCTCCTGCCTCTGCCTAGTGTTTTTTGCTTTTTTGGTGTTTGGGGGTTTTCTTTCTTTGTTTTTTGTGCTACTGAAGATTGAACCTAGGGGCACTTTACCACTGAGCTACACCCTACAGCCCCCAGCCCTTTTTTATTTTTCATTTTGAGACAGGGTCTCCCTGAGTTGTCCAGGCCTTAAATTTGGATCCTCTTGGCTTAGCTTCCCTAGTAACTAGGATTACAGCTTATGCCACCATTCCTGTCTGGGGAAAAAAAAAGTGTTTTTAATTGAAATATTCACATTCCATAAAATTTGGTGAAATGGTTTATCTTAGTTTGAGGGTTTTGGTTTTTTTTTTATTTTATTTGTTTTTTAAGCCTAAACTGAGCCTACTGGCACATACCATTAATCCCAACAACTCTGTAGGTTGAGGCAGGAGAATTGCAAGTTCAAGGCCAGACTTAGCAACTTAGAGAGACCCTATCTCAAAATTCAAAAAAAAAGGCGGGGGACTGGGCATATAGCTCAGTTGGTAGAGTGCTTGCCTCTCATGCACAAGGCCCTGGGTTCAATCCCTAGTACCACAAAAAAAAAAAAAAAAAAAAAAAAAAAAAGCTTCACCAGATTTCTCAGAATTTGAATCTTTATATATATATATATATATATATATATATATATATATATATATATATATAGTGCATACAGCAATTGCATATTCTATACTGTCTTTCTGGTCATAAGACATAGCTCATTTGGTTTCTAGATATCATTTCACATTCCTATGGTTGGCTGGACTAGAATGAAAAAGCCAGTCCCTAGGGTTCCAGAAAGACCTCTGGTTTTAGGCTTATAATAATCCAGCTGAAGGTAATCAAACCCCTTGAACCCTTGAGGAAGGTGGCTAGCTTAATAGTAAAAACAAATGATGATATTTATATCACAATTCCAGTTTACTGCAGTGATTCCTCCAGAAGTTCTGTATCCCCAGCTTTCACTTTTCCATTAACATACATGTATTGGAGTTCTGACTTTGCCAAACCATTGCCCATCTACTCCTTTACTTAAGGAAACTTTAGGGGGTATCTCCATTGTTTTCAATTAAGGGCTTCCTGGGTACAGTGGTAGGATGTCTGTTCCCTGCTGGTTTTAGCATGGTTATACATGTGCTTATGTAAAATTTACATTGATCTATTTTTTCTTCACCTTTTTTATTTTTATTTTTTAGGGGAGCCGGAGATTGAATTCAGGGGCACTCGACCACTAAGCCACATCTCCAGCCCTATTTTGTATTTTACTTAGAAACAAGGTCTCACTGAGTTGCTTAGTGCCTCAGCCTCCTGAGCCTCTAAGATTACAGGCATGCACCACCACGTCAGGCTCTTCACCTTTTTTTAAAAGTATAGTTTGCAGGCTAGGGACGTAGCTCAGTTGGTATAGAGTGCTTGTCTTGCATGCACAAGGCCCTGGGTTTAATCCCCAGCACCACACAAAAATAATAATAATAATAATTTACAATAAAGTATACAATTCAGAATGTTTGTACTCTAGATCATTAAGGATTATACCCCTCAAAATCTTCTGAAGAAAATCTTGTTAATTCTTAGTAGAGGGCTGGGGATATGGCTCAAGCGGTAGTGCGCTCGCCTGGCATGTGTGCGGCTTGGGTTCGATCCTCAACACCACATACAAACAAAGATGTTGTGTCAGCTGAAAACTGAAAAATAAATATTAAAAAAAAAATTCTTAATAGAAGAGAGAGAGTGGCTCAGTGGTTAAGAATTTTTGGGCTAGATATGTGAGTTGAAGTCTTAGTACTTCCTTTTACTAACTTTATGTTCTTGAGCAAATGATCTAACTTCTTTTAGTTTCAATTCATCATCAAAAATTAAGGATAAATGCAGTTAACACATTGAAATGTGGTAAGGATAAAGGGAAATAATATAAAGAACGTTCTTAGCAAAATATGTCTCACATACAAGTGTTCCAATATTAATTATTATATTTTTTCCAAGCTCTTTACAATATTGGAGACATGGTACATGCTGCCCGGGGCAAGTGGGGAATTAAAGCAAACTGCCCTTGTATCAGTCGGCAAAACAAATCTGTGTTGAGACCTGCTGTCACCAATGGGATGTCACAGGTAAAGTGGTATGTGGGGTATAACTAAGTGAAATTTCAATTCTCATTGCCAGGAAATGCCCCATTTTCAACAGTGTTTTTCCAGGCCTTTACAAGGTTTCTGAGGAATTAGGGAATGGGGAAACCTTTCTAGAGAGCCCAAAAAATTTACTGAAGGGATTTTTTAAGGTGTGGTTTCTTTTCATTCATTTTTAAACCAGTTCTTGGTTGATAAATTGCATGGAGAGTCTCTGTATCTTGTCAAGGTCTATACCTCAGGGTCTTTTTATCGTGAAAACTACAGAAAAGGTTTTTAGGAATACTTGTAGTTTTTTCAGTCCTGTCTGAGAAGGTACATGGTCCTATTAATGGGTTCATCTTAGGTACAGAGGACAGAAATTTGAAGAGTTGGATTGGTTCTACCCTTAAAGCAATCATAATCCTCCAGAGAGGTAGTGATTTTTCTCACTGCCCTCTCAGAGACTGGCCATTCTGGTTTGATGGTGACTATTTTGAACAAGCAGTTGTTTTTTAAAAAAGAACCTGCAGCTTACTGTTTACAATTTGAAGTCTTTCTCGGAACACCATGTTTATTTGATAAGAGGCACAGGGATGGATGCTAAGAGATCTAGAGATATATTTTTAGCTAGGTTCATATATCAGAGCAAATAATTTGGAAAATTCAGTAATGTAATAGAGTGATAACATTTATTAAGCATTTATGTGTGCCAGAACTATGCTAAGCCCTTTCCATATGCTATCTCATTTAACCCCCAGAAGAACTTAATGAGTTTTAATCACCAATATGTCATTGGGGAAATTATTTCAGGCATGCTAAATCTTTATTTTAGATTATAAACTTTAAGTCTTATCCCTGTATTTTCCACAGAACCTAGCACAGTTTCTAGTGCGTAGTACAACTCAATAAATATACGTCAAATTAAAAAATTGGTGAAATAACAGTTTATGGGACAGTTTCAAATTATTCTTCCAGACCTATTTATTGTCAGCAGCCATTACTAGTCATGTTTAATTTTCTCTACCTAAACCAACCACTTTAACCACACTTTTAACAAGTACTTTTAACTTTCCATGCTTTAGCTTCCCAGCATAAACCCTAGTGCCTCTTCTGGAAACGAAACTACCTTCTCAGGTGGAGGAGGAACTGCAACAGTCACAGCACCAGAGACTGACCATGTTTCCAAACCTGAGGGCACTGACATCAGATCTGAAGAGCCCCTGAAGGGAGACAGTTCAGCATCAAATAGCAATAGTGAGCTAAAAGCCATCAGGCCCCCGTGCCCTGACACGGCTCCTCCCTCCTCTGCCCTGCATTGGTTGGCAGATTTAGCAACCCAGAAGGCTAAAGAAGAAACAAAAGGTGAGGTGAACACCTTTTGCCCTTCCTATGGGAGGAACCTGAAGGTTTTTCTGGGATTCTTCAGACTCACACATTACCATACACATTAATGAAACATGCTCTTTCTTTCTCTGGCTAATCACACAAATGAGGGAATCTCTTTTCAATTTCTTTCTAGAAATAGACCTTTTCTAAAGACATATACCCGGCCCGCCTTCAGGCCTCCCTAGTGAGAATTGATGCAAAGTTTTTTGTTGTTGTTTCCTGGGGTTTTTTTTGTTTGTTTGTTTTTGTTGGGGTATTTTTAGTTGTCAATAGGCCTTTATTTTATTTATTTATATGTGGTGCTAAGAATCGAACCCAGTACCTCACACATGCTAGGCAAGTGGTCTACCACTAAGCTACAACTCTAGCCCGAAGCAAAGTTTTAGCAAGCTTCCCAGAAGTTCTGTTTTTCGGCCAAAAACACCAACAATCTCCATTTTATATATATGTGTGTGTGTGTGTGTGTGTGTGTATGTATATATATATATATATATGTATATGTATTTTAATAAATATAAATATATATATTTTTTTAGTTTTTAATGGACCTTTATTTTATTCATTTATTTATATGTGGTGCTGAGAATCCAACCCAGCGCCTTACACATGCTAAGCAAGCACTCTGCTGCTGAGCCACAACCCCAGCCCCAACAATCGCCATTTTTTTAAGTTGTAGATGGACACAGTATCTTTATTCATTTGTTTTTATATGGTGCTAAGAATCAAACCCAGTGCCTTACACATTCGAGACAAGCACTCTACCACCTAGCTATAACCCCAGTCCAACAATCTCCATTTTTAACAGGGACTCCAGATGGTTCCAATATCCATGTTCTGGTGACCCACCTGAGTAGCTCGCTTGCTCTCTCTTTTTTGCGGGGGCGGAGTGTTGGTGGTTAAGTTTTTAAACCAGGGCCTCATGCATGCTGGGTAGTCACTTTACCATTGAGCTATATCCCTGTCCCCTGGAAACCCACTTGAAAAACAGTTTTAGAAAATGAGGATTAAGAGAGGTGGATAGAAACAAAAAGTAATCCAAATCTGGAAAAGAAAGGAAGAAATAGGAGAGTTTCTCTTTGGCCCTGAGATCTCCCATATTCATAGCTTGTCAGGTTTGGTCCCAACAAACCTTACACAGTTGTCAGGTAAAAGAGAGTATCTTTTGTCCCTTCCGCTTGGCTGATTTTTAGGAGTCAGTTGTCTGTTGGGTATTTCTTGCTGTGCCTAAAGCTATTACTGGTTATGTTCTTACAGAAGCAGGGTCCCTGAGATCGGTGCTCAATAAAGAATCTCATTCACCCTTTGGGCTGGACTCTTTCAACTCTACTGCAAAGGTCTCTCCATTGACTCCAAAGCTTTTTAACAGTCTGTTACTGGGTCCCACTGCCTCCAACAACAAAACTGAAGGCTCCAGCCTTCGAGACCTCCTTCACTCCGGACCCGGAAAACTTCCTCAAACCCCCTTGGATTCAGGCATACCCTTCCCCCCAGTCTTCTCTACATCCTCATCGGTAAGTGTCCTCTCTACAATTCTAGGCTTTGCTGCTTTTCTATGAAAGAACCATCAAAGATCTGATAATTAGGTTAGAGGTCATGTGGGTGATTTGTGTTCTCTATATTGTCAAGCTGACAACATATCTCATTTTAAGTTTTAGGGTGTTTGAGATTCATTTAAGTAGTGAACCTTTTGTACCATGTTAGGAAGTTAGTAAAATTAAGACATTAAAATATTTTAGTCATCAGTGGAAAAGTCAATACATTGATCCATTTGATTTTCTTTCAGATTTTTTTTTTTTTTTTTTTTATGGTGCTGGCAACCAAACTCAGGTTCTTATGCATGCAAGGCAAGCACTCTTACAGCTGAGCTATATCCGCAGCCCCTCAGACATTAATTTTTTTTTAACTTAGCCAATACATTTATAATGTTACTATCTTGGATATCTTATAGATATCCTTAAACCTTTAACACATCTAAAACGAACTCTTGATCTTCTGCCAATATACTTACACTTCTTTAGTATCCCTTTCTTGGTTAGTAGCATCTCTATCCTTTCAATTACTTGTCCCCAAAATCTTGGAATCATTTGGTACTTTCCTCTTGTATATTTATTTTTGGTACTGGGGTTTTAACCCAGGGGCGCTTAACCACTGAGCTACATCCCAAGTCCTTTTTATTTTACTTTTTTATTTTGAGGCAGGATCTTGTTAAGTTGCTTAAGGACTTGCTAGGTTGTTAGGCTGGCTTTGAATTTGCTAGTCTTCTGCCTCAGCCTCCTGAATTTCTGGGATTACTGGCAATGTGCACTATGCCCAGCTTCTCCTTGCTTATATTTCATATCAATCCATAAGTAAATCCCTTAATTTGATCAGAATATATTCTGAATTTACCTGTTTCTTTCCAGCTCCACCTTTCTTACTAACCTGAGCTGATATCCTCTCTTGCCTAAATTTTTGAAGTAAATTCCTCACCAGAATTCTATGAGGAGTAGATTCTGCACCTTGCTGTCTATTTTCTTTTCTTTTTTTAAATATTTATTTTTTAGTTGTAGTTGGACACAGTACCTTTATTTTATTTATTTTTACGTGGTGCTGAGTATTGAACCCAGGGCCTCGCATGTGCTAAGAGAGCACTCTCTCTACTACTGAGCCACGACCCTAGCCCACAGTCTGTTTTCAACACAGCAGCTAAAGTGGTCTTTTTAAAATGTAAGTCAAATCATGTTTCTCTCTACCTAAAATCCTCCAAGAACTTCCTATTTCTCTTCATAAGCTAAACAGAATCCTCAAAATGTACTAGAAGTCTTTGACTCTAGGCCTCTTCTCACTTCTCTGACCTTACCCCTCCCTCTTTCTTTCTTGTTTATTCTGCTTTAGCCATACCTATCTGCTTGCTGTTTCTTGAACATAGCCTGGCATGCTTCCTCTGCAGGGCCTTTGCACTTGTTTTCTTCTTCTTTTTTTTTTTTTTTTTTTTTAACAATATCTTTATTTATTTTTTTTTTTATGTGATGCTAAGGATTGAACCCAGTAACTCATAAGTGCAAGGCAAGTGCTCTACTGCTGAGCTATAACCCAACCCCTGCACTTGTTTTCTCCCCCAGAATTTTCCTCCTATGTAACCATTTGGCTGGCTTCATCATCAACTTCTTTTCTTCCCTCCTAAAATGTCACCCTCAGGAAACCTTTCTTTATACATCACTCTTTAAAAGTTTATCACAGTAGAGGTAGGGATGTAGCTCAGTTGTAGAGGGCTTGGCTAACGTGTGAGGCCCTAGCACCACCAAAAAAAAAAAAAAGTTTATCACATTAGGCACAGTGGTACATGCAGCTTGATAGGCTGACAGGAAGATTGCACATTCAGGGTCACCCTTAGCAACTTAGCATAGCCCTAAGCAACTTAGTGAGATCCTGTCTCAGAATTAAAAATTAAAAGGCAAAAGACCTGGGAATATAGCTCAGTGGTAAATTGCCCCTGGGTTAAAAATACCCAGCACCAGGCTGAGCGAGGTGGCGCATACCTGTAATCCCAGCAGCTTGGGAGGCTGAGACAGAAGAATCAAGAATTCAAAGCCAGACTCAGCAACTGTGAGGCACTAAGCAATTCAGTGAGACCCTGTCTCTAAATAAAATACAAAAATAGGACTGGGGATGTGACTTGATGGTTGAGTACCCCTAAATTCAATCCCCAGTACCAAAAAAAAACAAAAAAAAACAAAAAACCCAGCACTAAACCGCCCCCCGCCTGCCAAAAAAAGTTTATCACAGTCCCATACTCCACTCATAACTATCTTCTCTGCTTGTTTTCATACCACTAACTACCATCTTCCTAGCTATGTTTTATTTATTGTCTGTCTTTTGCCTTTCCTAAAAGCACTTTTGATTGTTTTATTCACCAATATATTCCTAGTACCACAGTATTTGATCCATAGTCATGTTTAGTTGACATTGAATAAATGAATTCACAAGATATAAAAAGTTGAAAAATACAAAAGAGTTATAGTGATAAGGCCACCCATTTCCCTTTCTAGAGGTAACCTTTCTCTTTTGTTTCTTTAGTGTTGGAGATTATACCCAGGGGCATTTAACCACTGAGGTACATCCTCAGCCCTTTATATTTATTTTGAGACAAGATCTCCATAAGTTGCCTGGGCTGATCTTGAACTTGTAATCCTCCTGCATGGCTAGAATTGGAGATGTGTACCACTGCACCCAACCACCATTGTTTCTTGAGTGTCATTTCAGAAATATTGTCATATATGCCATGCCCCCCATTTACATAAATGTTCTACAACTTGCTTTTCTCTCTCTCACTTTATATGTCTTGCAGGTCATTTCAAACAAGTATATAAATATGTTTCTCATTCTATGTTATGATTAATGGCTGAAATTTGATAAACTTCAAGTGATTGAGCCTATACAATTGGGTTGCTTCTCTTCTGCAAAAGTAACTTAAAAAAAAAAAAAAAGGGCTGGGGATGTGGCTCAAGCAGTAACACCCTCGCCTGGCATGCGCAGGGCGCTGGGTTCAATCCTCAGCACCACATGAAAATAAAATAAAGATGTTGTGTACACCGAAAACTGAAAATAAATATTTTTAAAAATTCTCTCTCTCTCTCTCTCTCTCTCTCTCTCTCTCTCTCATTTAAAAAAAATATATATATATATATCAGTTACTCCTCCCAACCCCTGTTGCCCATATTAGGGATAACACCCAGTCCTTTTTTTTTTATTTTATTTTTATGTGGTGCTGAGGATCCAACCCAGCACCCCTCGCATTCCAGGCGAGCGCGCTATCGTTTGAGCCACATCCCCAGCTCACTGAACTATCTTTTTAAAATTTTTTTTTAATATTTATTTTTTAGTTTTAGGTGGATACAATATCTTTATTTGATTTTTATGTGATGCTGAGGATCGAACCAGTGCCTCACAGATGCTAGGTGAGCACTCCACTACTTGAGCCACAACCCCAGCCCCTTTAAATTTTTTTTCATTTTAGACAGGTCTCGCTAAGTTGCCCAGGCTATCCTCTTATCTTAAGATCCTCCTGCATTCGCCTCCTGAATCACTGGGATCACAGGCCTGGGCCACGTGCCTGGCAAAAATTACTCTATTTTATTTGTATTTGTTCATATTCTCAGTTCTTTTATTTTCAAATTTTTTTTATTTCTTTTTTTTTTTTAAAGAGAGAGAGAGAATTTTAATATTTATTTTTTAGTTTTCAGTGGACACAACATCTTTGTTTGTATGTGGTGCTGAGGATCGAACCCAGGCCACACACATGCCAGGCAAGCGCACTACCGCTTGAGCCACATCCCCAGCCCTAAAATTTTTTTTAAAAATATTTTTTAGTTGTAGATGAACACAGTACCTTTATTTGTTTATTTGTATGTGGTGCTGAGGATCGAACCCATTGCCTCACATGTGCAAGGCAAGTGCTCTACTATTGAGCCACAACCACGGTCCCTTAATTTCACATTTTTTTCCAGAATATTATATGGTTACATGCCTTAGAGATTATGATTAGTGATATTTCAGCAATAGGATTATCAATATTACAAAATCTACACCCTCTTTCATTCTGTGATGTTAGAAATGTCACTTTCATCTGTGGGCTTACGCTTTGCTATCAGCTGAGATAGATGAGAGATGCATGATAATTCTCTTCAGTTACTTAGATGAAATATCTCTGCTGGCCAGAAAAAAATTTGGAACTCCCCTCCCCCCAAATTAAATGATCTTTTTCAATCAGTTATATCGTTTTGTGAACTCTGCAATCTACATACGATAGGTATTTCTTAGGTCTCAAGTCTCTTGAAGCAAAGGGTTCTTTCTATACTTTTCTTTCATACATGCAAGATAAATATCAAAGATAAAGGAATTTAAGGTACTAAAAATATCAACTTTTTGTTCCTCCTCTAATTGTACAAGATATTCTGATAACTTTTGTGGAATTTAATCAGATAGGTAAGAACTTAGAAATGACAACTGTGATATGGTTTTTTTTGAATGCTTTTCTTATGGCATCTCAGTCAAGCTTACCTATGTCTGGCAGGGAGTAAAAAGTAAGGCCAGTCTACCCAACTTTCTTGACCACATCATTGCCTCAGTGGTAGAAAATAAGAAAACCTCAGATGCTTCAAAGCGGGCCTGCAACTTGACTGATACCCAAAAGGAAGTGAAGGAGATGGTGATGGGGTTAAATGTGCTAGACCCCCATACTTCACACTCCTGGCTCTGTGATGGAAGGCTTCTGTGTCTCCATGATCCCAGCAACAAAAACAATTGGAAGATTTTTCGAGAGTGTTGGAAGCAAGGCCAGGTAAGTAAGAATAAAGCTTCTGCCTTCCTGGCATAGCTATCAGGATAATTCTAGGCTTTTGTGGGAGATCTTTTGCCAGAGAGATTTAGACATAATAAGTGTATTGTTGATTTTCCTTGGTCCTTTTAAGTATCTTAGATTTTAAAAATGAAGGAATTTCTAAAGGAAAAAGTACAATCAAGTATCATTTTATTTCTAAGCTGTACAACTCTATGTTCTTAAAAGGGCAGCTGAAATTACTGTAAGGTGTTAAACTGGAACTGACAATACCTCAGGAGGAGAATCCTTAAATGTGTTATTAGGGTGAAGGAATGGGTAGAAAAGGGTAGTACTTTTCTAGGTCTGTGTTTGAAGGTGTCCCATAAACTTATGCAAAAACAATTGTGATTTTTATACTTTAGCAGCTGCTTAAGGAAGGAAGAGATTATGGCTTTATCTAGGTAGTTTTTCACTTACCATTTGAGGAAGTGTTAATTTGTTTGCTTACCTCAAAATAGTGGTAGATACCAGAGCAACAGAAGTATTTCTGTGGCATGTCTCCCAGAGTAAGAATCCAATATAATAATGAAGTAGAAGCAGTTTCCATTCACTTTAGCTGATGTGTTAAAATCCATAAATCTGGGCTGGGATTGTGGCTCAGCGGTAGAGCGCTCACCTAGCAGCTACTGTGTCCAACTACAATTAAAAAATAAATATTTTTAAAAAATCCATAAATCTTAAAATTGTAAAAGAACAATAGTTTTGTGGAGAAGAGCTCTCCCTAGGAAACCCTCCTGTTCAGTCCTTTAGCCATGGAATTAACAGTATTTCCTAAATGGCCCTGATTATATTTTTGTTTCCACAGCCAGTGCTGGTTTCAGGAGTACATAAAAAGCTCAAGTCTGAACTCTGGAAGCCAGAAGCCTTTAGCCAGGAATTTGGAGACCAGGATGTAGATTTGGTGAACTGCAGGAACTGTGCTATAATTTCTGATGTGAAAGTTCGGGATTTCTGGGATGGCTTTGAGATAATATGCAGTAAGTAGCATTGATATCTAGTTGACTAATGGCAGAGTGAGAAGCATCTATATGCCAGCTCTGTCCCTGCAATAACAGATCATATCCTCTTGGTGGAAGGAACCTTCTGTCTGGTGCTAAACATTTAGCTTGCATGGCAAGCTTCCCAAAATAGTCCAGGCTTTAGCCTGTAAGACCATAGGGAATGTGGAACATTTTTACTCAGAGGAAACCAGATATAATCTTATAAAGTGGAGAAACATGGCAAGTGGGTAGGAAAACAAAGCCCACCTAATCTAGTCCATTATGTGGGCTAGGTTTATAAATCTGAAATAAGAACTTTTATCTCATACATAGTCACTGGAAAAATTTGGGGAGTAACCAACCCCACAGATGTTTGTGAGAATACTGTCTCTCTTCCAGAACGGCTAAGATCAGAAGATGGGCAGCCAATGGTGCTCAAACTCAAGGACTGGCCTCCTGGGGAAGATTTTCGGGACATGATGCCAACAAGGTTAGTTGATGTCTGTGCCATCTTCTGAGATTTGTGCCTGGCCAAAGCCATCACAGAATAATTACATAATCCCAGAGAAGTGAATTTTACCTCTTTGCTTTCTTGCCCTATAATAGCTAAGTTTTCTATCCTACTGTTTTGTAGGTTTGAAGATCTGATGGAGAACCTTCCTCTGCCGGAATATACCAAACGAGATGGCAGGCTCAATCTGGCCTCTAGGCTACCCAGCTACTTTGTAAGGCCTGATCTGGGACCCAAGATGTACAACGCCTATGGTATGAGGGAGAGGCCAGAACTGCCCCTTTGGGGGATTGCTCATTTCACTTACAGAAGATCTTTGGTCAGGGTCATGAGTAAAGATGATTGAGGGCAAGTGACAGGTACTACAGAAGTTAAGGTATCCAGGATGGTTTTGAATGTTTGCTTTGTTATACTGATTTGTGTAAAATGTACGTGGGCCTATCTATAAGCTATATGTTCCCAGGAATTAGATCATTTCTTCTCAAAAATTGTACTCAAGGAGACATATTCTTAGTTTTGATAAGGCTCTGAGGTTGTGGCTCAGCAGTAGAGCACTCACCTAGCATGTGCGAGGCCCTGGGTTCGATCCTCAGCACCACATAAAAATAAATAAAAACAAAGGTACAACTAAAAGAAATAAATATTAAAAAAAAAAAAAAAAAAACTTGATAAAATAGCAGCAAAAAAGGCTGAATACCAAGGGCTGGAGATGTGACTCATTGTTAGTGTGTGTGCCTAGCATGAGCCAACAAGGTAGTGATCATGAGCTCACTAACATGAGCAAGGCCCTGAGTTCAATCCCAACGCTGCAAAATGAAAAAAACAGATACCATGCCACCTATCTATTACTTTGTAAAGTATAGAAATAACCTAAATCACTGTGTAAGTTGAGCTAATGCTCATAGTGAATGTCCCTAATGCCCATATCTGTTTTGCTTTTATTGGAGGGACCATTTTCAGGGAGTGGATTGATTCTATGACTAAAGCTAATGATAGTGTCACCCATGCTAGAAATTAATCTTAGACAGTATAAGAGAGATGAGAAGAATGATTTTTTTGTTGTTGTTGTTTGTTTGCTTGCTTGCTTGCTTATGGTGCTGGGTATCAAATCCAGGGAATCATGCTTGCTAGAAAAGTGCTCTACCACTGAACTACACTCCTAGCCCCTGGGATTTCTTGATAAATGGAACAGACATACTTCACTCTCCAGTGGTACTCATTTGAGAATGTCCTTGAGTATATTTTCAGTTTTAGGCTCTCTGTGGATTCTTCAGAATATTTCCCCTTCACCTTGCATATTTTCCTTAACCCTTTAGGCTTGATAACTGCAGAAGATAGAAGAGTTGGCACAACAAATCTTCACTTAGATGTGTCTGATGCCGTTAATGTGATGGTGTATGTTGGGATCCCCATCGGGGAGGGTGCTCATGATGAAGGTATGTTTTCTAGAAAAACTGCTTTAGGTGATGAGACTTGGCCTCCGGGTAGAACTGAGTGTTTTCCTCCTTAGTCAGGAACAGTGGCTTTTTTTTTTTTTTTCTCTTTTTTTCTCTTTATTTCCCCAGTGACTTTTTCTTAAGTTTCTACTAGGCCTGATACGTAGTAGGTGCCTAGTGAATGTTGCCAGAGAAAGAGAAGTTCTAGCAGAGAAGAGTGCTACTTATGTATCTTTGACCAAGGGGTAGCTTCACATGAGGAATGAAGAAAGGACAAACCCATCTACTTGGCCCATCCGCCAGATCAGCTCTGGAGTGACAGATGTTAAAGTGGGGGTCACCTGAAGCATAAGGACGTGGGGATATAGCTTAGTTGGTAGAGTGCTTGCCTTGCATGCACAAAATCCTGGATTCAATCCCCAGCATCACAAAAAAAAGAAAAAAAAGAAAAAGTGAAGCATAAAAGTGATATTTTGCTGTACCTCTTTTGCAATATTTTATGCTGCCTAAATGTTTATCTCAAGACACTAAGAAGGGTGTGATCCCCATTGTATTTAAGGGCCAGTTGGGTAATCTTGGATATCAGCTCAAATCTCAGTGTTAAAATTAATGTGTGTGCCTGGGCATGGTGGCTCATGTCTGTAATCCCAGTGGCTCTAGAGGCTGAGGCAGGAGAATTCCAAGTTCAAGACCAGCCCCAGCAACTTAGTGAGTCCCTGTCTCAAATAAAAAATAAAGGGGGTGGTGGTAGTGGTGATGTGACTCAATGGTTAAACACCATCGGGTTCAATCCTTCGCCAAAAAATAAAACAAAATAAGAGTTCCTTGTGGAAGTTTCAGAAAAATGAGAACAGTTTGAAAAATAACTTGAAATGTCAAGGTTTGGGAATAATCAGTATTATTACTTTGGCATTTCTTATTCTGTTGTTGGATTTGATGCTACACACCTGTAGGCCTTTCCATAATTTTGTGGTTTCTTGTGGATTATAATAGACAGGTATTAGAAGCTAACCTTCTTAATTTGCCAGAGAAGCTTTATGCTTTGTGGACTTAAATCAGCAAAATCCTAGAGTTTCAAGTGGTCTTGCAAAAATGTATAGAATCCCCCTACTTTCAGTAGGAAATAACCCACAAGTTAAACATAAGAAACAGCTATTCATTTTGAGCAAGAAACATTTTTTAAAGAAACTACCACAGGGGCTGGGGAGATAGCTCAGTGGTAGAGCACTTGCTTAGCATATGCAAGTCCCTAGGTTCAATCCCCAGCACCAGAAAAAATAAAAATAAACAAAAAATGTCTACAATTTTTTTTTTTTTTTTTTTTTTTTTTTTTTTTTGGTGCTGGGGATTGAACCCAGGCCTTGTGCATGCGAGGTAGGCACTCTACCAACTGAGCTACATCCCCAGCCCTACAAATATTTTTTTAAAAAGAAAATACCACAGGCTGGGTATGTCACTCAGCTGGAGAACATTTGCCTAGTGTACATGAGACTCTGAGTATGATTCCCCAGGATTGCAGAAGAAGAAACTAGATTACCAAAAATATTGAGTTTCTGTTAAGTAAAGAAGGTTTAGAGTTATTCTTCCCTGTGTGTAGGAAGCTTAGACTAATACAAATTTTGCTATTTCTTTTTGGTGGAGGAAGGGGATACTGGGGATTAAGCCCAGGGATGCTTTACCACTGGGCTACATTCCAAGTCCAATCTCTCTGTCTTTCTGTTTTTGGTGCTGGGGATTGAACCCAGGGGCACTTTACCACTGAACTACATTCCCAGTTCTGTTTGTTTGTTTGTTTGTTTGTTTTGGTACCAGGGATTCGACCCAGGGGTGCTTAAACACTGAACCACATCCCTACCCCTTCTTTGTATTTTCTTTAGAGACAGGGTCTCACTTTAGAGTTGCTTAGGGCCTCGCTAAATTGCTGAGGCTGGCTTTGAACTTTTGATCCTCCTGCCTCAGCCTCCCGAGCTGTTGGGATTATAGGCATTGTACAGGCATGTGCCACTGTGTCCGATTTAATTTTTTATTTTTGAGATAGTGTTTTGCTAAATTGCTGAGACTGGCCTTACATTTGAGATCCTCCTGAGTCGACCTTCAGAGTTACTGGAATTATAGGCATGTGTCACTGTGCCCAGCTCATGAGTTTTTATTTTTGCTATATAACTCCAGAGAAATGGAGAAAAGACCAAACTTGTTTGATTTGGACATTGTATTTCACTCAGAAATACTGAAATAACTAGTTACATTGAAATTGTCATTTTGTTCGTTTCAGAGGTACTCAAGACAATTGATGAGGGGGATGCTGATGAGGTGACGAAGCAAAGGATCCATGATGGAAAAGAGAAGCCAGGCGCATTATGGCACATCTATGCAGCCAAGGATGCAGAGAAGATCCGGGAGCTGCTTCGAAAGGTATCCTCTTGGTGAAATGTGCTCCCAACTCTCAAATTAAGAGTCTAGATGGGCTGCAGATATAACTCAGTTGGTAGAGTGCTTGCCTTGCATGCAGAGGCCTTCGGTTTGATCCCCAGCACCAAAAAAACAAATAAACTAAAAAGAGTGTAGAGACTGAGACAACCTGTCCAAGATTTTTCATGTAGAGTCCCAAGGTATTAAAGACCTAGTGGCCATGTATGTCTTATCAGAATACCCAGAAAATCTGAGTCAGACTTCAAGCATATTGAATAGAGTAAACCAGAAACTTTGGGCTTTGCCAGAAACACTAATGTAATAAGTTGGATTTATCCTGTTACTGATTTTTATGTATGACAGCACAATGATGCATATCTGTAATCCCAGCTACTTGGGAGGCTGAGACAGGAGGATGGCAAGTTCAAGGCCAGGCTGGGCAATTTAGCCAGACCTTGTCTCAAAAAAAAAGGGAAGGAAGAAAGAATGAATGAATGAGGGTGGTGATAAAGCACAGCACTAGAGTATTGTTTAGTGTGCACAAGGCCCTGAGTTCAATTCCTGGTGTCAACAACAACAACAATTTACAGTAGTTTCCCCTTATCCAAAGGGAAAACATTCAAAGACCCTCACTTGAAACCACAAATAGTACCAGACCCTTTATATATTTTCGTTTTTGCCTATACATACATACGTGTGATAAAGTTTAATTTACAAACAAGGCACAATAAGAGATTAACAATAAGTCATCATAAAATAAAACAGTATAACAACGTACTATATTTAATTTTTTAATTTTGAGATAGGCTCTCTCTAAGTTACTGAGGCTGGCTGGTAACTTGGGATCCTCCAGTCTTGGCTTCCCAGGTAGCTGGGATTACAGGCATGTAACACCACACCTGGCATCTAATTGTACTTTACCTTTTCACTTTATGGCTTCTCTGCCATATCAGAATTGCAGCATCACTGCTTTTGAACTTTGGGTGATTATTAGGTAAAATAAATAAAATAAGGGTATGTGAACACAAGCATGGTGATACTGTGATAGATAGTTCCTTTGATAACAGAAAGCTAGAGGGTGATTAATGGGCAGTAGTATAGACAGCCAACATTCATACTCTGGACAAAGTGATGATTCATGTTCAAGGTGGCATGGAGCTGTGGATTTCATCACACAGTACTCATAACAGAACACCATTTAAAACTTATTAATTATTTCTGGATTCATTGATTAATTGATTGATTGGTACTAGGACTTAGATTCAGGGGCACTTGACTACCAGCCCTGTTTTATTTTTTTTAGAGACAGGTTCTCACTGACTTGCTTAGGACCTTACTTTTGCTGAAACTAGCTTTGAACTTGAGATCCTCCTGCCTCAGCTTCCAGAGCCACTGAGATTACAGGTGTACACCACTGTACCCAGCTATTTCTGGAATTTTTCATTTAATATTTTTATACCATGACTGATTGTGGATAGCTAGAATCACAGAAAATAAAACTATGACTAAGTGACTAATTTTTAAAGAGAGAGAGAGAAGAGACAGAGAATATTTAAAAATATTTTTCAGTTTTTGGTGGCCACAACATCTTTATTTTTATGTGGTACTGAACCCAGCGCCCCACGCATGCCAGGCGAGCGCGTTACCACTTGAGCCACATCCCCAGCCCCAATAAGTGACTATTAATCGTTCTGTTTTTGCATTTTGATCATGGCTTCAGGTTGGAGAAGAACAAGGCCAAGAGAATCCCCCCGATCATGACCCAATTCATGACCAAAGTTGGTACCTGGACCAGACTCTCCGTAAGCGTCTCTATGAGGAATATGGTGTGCAAGGCTGGGCCATTGTGCAGTTCCTGGGTGATGCTGTCTTCATACCTGCAGGAGCCCCACACCAGGTATTTTCTAAATTGGGGTTGGGCTCTACAGCTCCATGGGCTTCTTTATGTCTGCTTCTCTTTCTAATCTGGCAAGAGAGATAAATGGCAGAATTCGACTGATTGCTTCACCATACCACAACTTACTATTTTGCTTTTTAATTTACTTCCTTATAATTTTATTTATTTTCATAAGTATGTGAACATAAGCACAGTGATACTGTGATAGTTCCTCTGATAACAGAGAGCTAGTGGGTGATTAATGGGCAGTAGTATAGACAGCCAACATTTATTCTTTCTTTCAAAAGGATTGAATTTTGGAAGTAAGATTAGAAAATATATGGTCCTCTTGTGTCCAAAGGTATATATGCAATTGGCTTGATTAGTATTTTTATGCCTGTTGATGTTAGTTAATTTGCATCCTTAGGTATTAATTTTTGAAAGCATATGCCCACAAAAAGATTTGTATGCCTATATTCACAGAAGTTTTATTCAGAGTTGTCAAAATTGGAAATTACCCTAATATTCATCAGTAGGTAAATGTACCTTATCAATATGGTAAAATGCCACCCAGGAGTGTACAGGAACAGATTACAACAGATCCGTTCCATTATATTGGTCACAGACTAATCTTATTATGAGAGTGCTACACACACAAAGGTATGAAGGCTGTGACTACCAGAAGGTTGGGATTATTTTAGAGGTTGACTGCTACAGGTATTTTTAAGAGGCAAATACCTAGTGGGTAGTAGGGAATGCAATATAGGGTATCTGGAGTAGGGCAGATAAGTGAGGCTTGGAAGAAAGGTCACTGTTAGATTATGATGAGAAATTTGACTTTATGTGGCAGAAATAAAACCAGCATTATTGCCAGGCATAGTGGTGCATGCCTGGTAATCCCAGCTACTCAGGAGGTTAAGGCAAAAGGATTGAAAGTTTTAAGCCAGCCTGAGAAACTTAGCTAGATCCTGTCTCAAAATAAATAACTCAAAAAATAAAGGACTGAGGATGTAGCTTAGTGGTTCAGCACTTGCCTCACATTTGTGAGGCCCTGGATTTTATTCTCAGTATTGGGGGGAGAGGTTAAGACTTGCATTGTCCAAAATTAATTGTAAAGGAACTCATCTGCAACAATGAGATTGTAGATAATGTAGGATTAATCTCTTTCAAATGGACTGAATTTTGGAAGTAAGATTAGAAAATACGTGGTCCTCTTGTGTCCAAAGATATGTATGCAATTGGCTTGATTAGTATTTTTATGCCTGTTGATGAATAGCAAATTGTATTGTCAACATACTTTTTAATATGCTCTGAGCAGCTCATAAATAAGATTCTTTGTAATTTTAAGTCTTATTTCAAATTTTTCTGACTTTTTCTCCCCCCGACCCCTCCACAGTGCTGGGGATTAAACCCAGGGCCTCACACATACTATGCAGGCTCTCTACTACTGAACTGAGTCTCTAGCCCCTTTGTTTTAAAATTTTTGTTTTTGGAAGTAAGGGTCAAACCAAGAGGTTCTTTACCCATAAGGTATATCCCCAGACCTTTTATTTTTTATTTTGAGACAGGTTCTTGTTAAGTTGCCCACACTGGTCTTGAGTAGCTGACCATGTACCACCATCGTACCCAGCAAACATTTTTATTTATAATTTATATGTTTGCACTTACAATGTCTCTGTATTTTTATTATCAAAATGAAGAACTAGATGTGGTGGTCCCAGCTGCTCAGGAGGCTAGGGTCAGAGGGTCACTTGAGCCCAGGAGTTCAAGGCAAGCCTGGGCATCCTAAGAGTCTCCAAAAAAAAAAAAAAAGGCAGAGAATGGATATATTATGTGGATGTTTTGTTTGTTTTTTATTATCATAGACATTTTCCATGAGTTATTGATCTCTAATGTCTGATGTTTTACCTCTGTACTCCCCCACCCCTACCACTGTTCCCAGGTTCACAATCTATACAGTTGCATAAAAGTAGCAGAAGACTTTGTATCTCCAGAACACGTGAAGCACTGTTTCCGCCTGACTCAGGAATTCAGGCATCTCTCCAACACTCATACAAATCATGAGGATAAACTGCAGGTAAATAACTTCTCCTTCACCTCACACTGTCATTTCATCACACGCTCACATAGTTACACAGAAAGCACATTCTCCTCTCTGAGGGTATTCTCTAGTTGTCTGATAGGAGGAAGAATGACACAGGGAATTCCACCTCGACCTATGGAGTCTTCCTTTCAGAAACACCTTATCAGTCCTCAGTTCTCTTCAATTGTGCTCTTAACCTAGTCATCTTTTAACCTAATCATTTCCAGCTGGACATGGTGCCACATGTCTATAATCCCAGTGGCTCGGGAGACTGAGGCAGGAGGATCAAAAGGCCACCCTCAGCAACTTAATGAGATCCTATCTCAATATAAAAAGGGCTGGGGATGAGACTTAGTGGTAAAATGCCCCTGAGTTCAATCCCACTACCTCCCCCATACCCCCGCAAAAAAACCTCATTTCCAGCATGACAGCCCCTGTTTCTCTGCCCTTGGAATGTATAATGTTTCTTTGTTTTTTATGTGATGCTGAGGATCAAACCCAATGCTTTACACATGGTAGGCAAGCACTCTACCACTAAACCACAACCCAGCCCAGGTATAGTGTTTTGAACGTTAGTAACTGACTTAGACACACCTCCCTGGTCAGCACTAAGGCAGTGTAAAGAAGAGATACAGACCTAAAACTGTTTCTTATAGCAAAGTTCTGTGCAGATTCAAATTTTTTTGCAGTTCCTATCCCTGAGAATTGCATTTGTAGGGGTGAAAATTGTTTTCCCCTTATATAATTGAACTGGATGTTCAGATTAGGATTTTTGTGGTCTTGAAATGGATTGGAATTTTAAGGACAATTTCATTATTAATTCACTTTAGAAACAAAAAGAATAAACAGGATTCTCCATGCAGAAGTTTTAATAGTTTGAATATACACTCTCCCCATCTTTCACTTCTGGCCTTTTCTTCTGTTATGCTTGTTTCATTACTGTCTTCTTTGGTTGATGACAAATCAGGTTGGAAGAAATTTTGTTGTTGTTGTTGTTTAATTGCTGGTAGGTTTAATCACCTTCAACTCTGAGCTTGATCTGCTTTTCATTTTTCAATATTTGAAACACATCAGCTGGGTGATGTACATACCTGTAATCTAGCCATTCAGGAGGCTGAGATAGGAAGACTGCAAATTGGAGGCCAGCCTGGGCAACTTAACAACACCCTGTCTAAAAATAAAACATTAAAAAGGTCTGGGGGTGTAGCTTAGTGGCAGTGTGCTCCTGGGTTCCATCCCCAGTACCAGGGGAAAAAATTCAAGGAACATTTCAACCATTAAATTCTTACACAAAGTATAATCACATTAGTATTATAGATATAATACAAATATTCAAACATACATATTTCAGATATCGCCTCAGTCTCTACTTGTATAACATATCACCTTATCTGTAAGGCCTTTCTTGACCCTGTTGGGCACTATTGTGCCCACTTGTTTGCTTTATTTTTTATATTTTTTATATTGATTTCTGCTTCACCACTCCAGTCCCCTTCTATTGTCTCAGTTTCTTCTGTAGTAGATTTCATCATCTGATATGGTATATACTTTATCTGTTTGTCACTATTCCTTCTCAAATGTAAGTTATTTAAGCTCTGTGAAGGCAGGAATTTTATTGTTTTGTTTGTTTTTGCACATGCTAAGTAATAAGTGCTCTACCACTGAGCTACATTTCCAGCTCTTATTTTTATTTTGAGATAGGGATCTGGCTAAATTGCCCAGGCTAGACACAAATTTGTTATCCTCCAGTCTCAGCCTCCCAAGTAGCTGAGATTACAGGTTTACACCACCACACCTATTTTATTCACTGCTGTCCTTAGCATGATGGCTGGCACATAGTAGGTACTCAGTAAATATTTATCAAAGTAATAAAAAAAAATAATAGAGACTAGCATAAGGGAGATTTGTGTGCCCATTACAAAGTGCCCCTTATGTTTTATGAAATGATATTATATATGTATACAACCTACAACAGTTACATTGTTGAATGTATTCTTCCCCTTTCCATTTCTCCATTTTCCCTCCATAGAGATAACCACAGTCTTGGGGCTAGGGATATAGCTCACTTGGTAGAGTGTTTGCCTCACATGCACAAGGCCCTGGGTTTGATCTCCAACACACCAAAAAAAAAAAAGGAGATAACCACAATCATCATGTCATTCCTTTTTTAAAAACTGTCTTTAAGCTGGGTGCGGTGGTGCACACCTGTAATCCCAGCAACTCGAGGGGCTGAGCCTGGATGGAGGATCACAAGTTCAAAACCAGCCTCAGTAATGGGGAGGCACTTAGCAACTCAGTGTCTCTAAAGAAAATACAAAATAGGTCAAGTGCCCCTGAATTCAATCCCTGGTATCCCGCCCCCCCCCCCCCCAAAAAAAAAAAAAAACTGTCTTTAGCCTGTTTGCTTGCTTGCTTGCTTTTTTTATTTTTGGTACTGGGGATTGAACCCACGGGTGTTTAATCACTGAACAACAGCAAACAACAACACAGCCCTTTTTTATATTTTATTTAGAGACATGGTCTCTCTTGCTGAGTTGCTTAGGGCCTCACTAAGTTGTTGAGGCTGGCTTTGAATTTGAAATCCTCCTGCCTCAGCCTCTGGGATTTCAGGCATGTACTATTGTGCCTGCCTGTTTGCTTTATTTTAATAACTTTTTAATTGTGTCTTCCAACTTCACATGTAACACTTGTTCCTTTTAGACAAATTAAAAAATACATATAGGATTGGGATTTTGACTCATCAGTAGAATGCTCGCCCTAGCACATGGGAGGTGCTGAGTTTGATCCTCAGCACCACATAAAAATAAATAAATAAAATAAAGGTGTTGTCTAACTACAACTAAGAAAAATAGATATAAAGAAGCCAGGCTTGGTGGCGCATGCCTGTATCCCCGTGGCTCAGGAGTCTGAGATAGGAGGGTGATGAGTTCAAAGCCAGCCTCAGCAATGGCAAGGCGCTAAGCAACTCAGTGAGACCCTGTCTCTAAGTAAAATACAAAAAAGGGCTGGGGATGTGGCTCATTGGTTAAGCACCCTAGGTTCAATCCCCAGTACAAAAAAAAAAAAATTCAACATACCAATAGTACAAAACTAAACAGCATTATAACTTATTTCCCCCCTTCCCCTTCCACTGTTCATTGCATCCTTATTAGCTTTAGGACTTTGGCAAGATTCTTTACCTTGGAACCTGTATTTCCTCAGTTTCTTACCTATAAAATGGAGATGATAATAGATATTAATCTACCTCATAGGATTATGGCAAGGATTAAATGAAAATCCATATAAATAACTTAGTAATAGTACTCAGCACATAGATAATGGTGATTGTATAGCCTTTCAAGTAATTGTATCATTCTTTCTTAAATACAGACCTGTAGCTGGGTTTGGTGGCACACACCTATAATCCTGGTGATTTGGGAGACTGAGTTAGGATTACCAGTTGGAGGCTAGCCTCAAAAGACTCTGTCTCAAAATAGAAAGGGCAGAGGATATAACTCAGTGGTATAGCTACAGGGTGTTCAGTCCCTGGTACTGCAAGGAAAATAAATACATGGAGAACTTACATTGTGCACAATTTATAAATCCTGGTGGGGAGTGATTTAGGAAGCATGCAGTCATTTCTTCACCAGTTGGCTTAGAATCAGAGTAGAACTTTACATTTGTGTTTGTGGAACACAAAATGGAGCTGCATTCAACTGACAGTGCTAATTACTCTCCAGGTGAAGAACATCATTTACCATGCAGTGAAAGATGCTGTTGGTACCCTCAAGGCTCATGAATCCAAACTGGCAAGGTCTTAGGCACGGAGAAATTCCAAGCTCCCTTGTGAAGCAGGTCTTTTCACTCAACACTTACAGGGAACCACAGGGTTCTCTGCTGGAGCAGAGGCCCTTCACCTGGAGCCAGTGTGGTCAGTATTACAAACTCTCCAGCCACTCTTTCTACGCTGCCTCAACACTGAAGGTTGACACAGGAAAGTCGCATTGTTCACACACACAGTTTCTGACTCCAAGCCAAGGGTGCCACATCCCCAGCCAGTGGCCTTTTGGGAATCCGGATTGCCTGAACATCGCTAGGCTTTCCTGCATTATTCTCTGACTTGAGATCATGGAATCCAGGAATGTGGGCACACTTTTCTTTTCCTCTTGTGCCTCGTTAAGTGGGGATGTGTTTGGAGGTAGAGGGAATCATGTAACTGGTACAAGTAGGGGTGATTGCTTAAATATGCCTGGTGGAAGCCTGACTGTCTCTGCACATGACCTCTGACATGGCCTGCCCCAGGAGATGGGGTACAGCTATTCCCCACACTCTCCCATGAACACTGGAGTCTTACAGGACCCAGGGAGAACCCACTGCTTTTCCCAGGAGGCTCCAGGATTAGGAAATGTGTGTATTTAGTGAAAAATAGGTTTGTAGTGAAATAGTTACTATTTCATGAAAGTAGATATTTTTAGAATTTTTGAAATACCACAGTTGTTTTCCTGGATTATGAGGAAAGGCACATTACATTTAGTCTTCCTTTCGATAAAACTCTTTGAA
Organism: Callospermophilus lateralis; assembly: GCF_048772815.1. Taxonomy (NCBI): domain Eukaryota; kingdom Metazoa; phylum Chordata; class Mammalia; order Rodentia; family Sciuridae; genus Callospermophilus; species Callospermophilus lateralis. The sequence continues at coordinate 74,611,242 of NC_135309.1, read as the reverse complement.
GAAATATGATTTTTAGAAATCAGTTGCCCATTATAGCACAAAATTAGCCAAAGCAGAATTTAAAAGAATTGGCTTTTTAGAATTCTTTTAGTTTCTCCCTCTCCCCTCTCAGTCTTATCTTGAGGGAACAGTCATCTGAGAAAGAACTTTGTCATGTCTGAGCTGTGGTGTGTCCCCACATATACACACTGGTGACTCCAGGAACCATTTTCACCTATTACCAGCGTTCCCTTGGGACTCCTCATTTCCAAATGCTAAGGAAAGTTTGATTTCCAACATGAAGGTTTTTGTTTTTTTGGGTTTTTGTCCTGAAATATTTTCAGCAAAACTTTCCAACTCAGTGGAGTTTTTATTAAAAATTTATTTGAAAATGATGGAATTCATTGGCCCATAGGTACATTGGGAAATGTATCTCTTTCCAGCTGTACTGTAGTGCCCTGCAGGCTTGTTTATATGTTCACAATTACTTTTTTTTTTTTTTAATAAAAGTCATTTACTGTAGAATACTTTTAATTTCACTTTCTGTATTTTAATTTTGTCGAAGGGCTGATTGGGATTTCCATGTTCTTATTAAAAATCTAACAAATCTGTTTGGAGTGGACTAAATTCTTCCTGTGGACCAACCCTTTTAAAGTCAAGGCCATATTGAGGGCTGGTTTAGAGGTGGGTTTTCATTTCCAGGTTTTTGTTATTGCGCTGCACCTGATTACTGCTCTTTGCTTCCTGAACTTATTGCCATTTGGGAGAAAGGAAAAGTGCCAGGATGAAGTCAGTGTGGTTTGAGGCTAAAAGGCAAGGAGCCATTTGAGTTAGAGGGTGGATGGAGAGAGGGATTTTCCTAGTTTACGCTCTGTGAACCAGAGGAGTCTTACCTTCCTAGGGCAGAATGTCTGGGGAGAATGGCCCAACTGAGATTTATTTTTGTTTGTTTATTAAACAACAAAGTGGTTTGAGTGGTAATGACAGACTGCATTCCAATTAGTAGAGGCCTTTTAGAGAGGAAGTTGTAAAGAATAACAAGAGGGGTCATTAGAGGCTGCTTCTCTGGAAAGTTTTAGCCTGGGAATGGAATTACCAGGTTGAAAATATATCACAGTTCAAGGATACTAAGTTTGAATAAGACCATAACTCTATTTGAATATAGAACTCAGCATGTCCATTCAGTCTGGATGGGTACAGGTTGATGTTGTAGTCAACAGAAGGATTACACCTCTGACATAAAGGGTAAAGAAATGGCAAAACTTTAAAATGGAACAGGAAAGGAGAGCAATTGGATGGGGGCATTGAAGCTTGGCTGCTTTGGTGAAAATCCGGAGGCAGGCTAGCCTACATTCTGGATATAAATGTCTTCAGAATTAGGACATACACTGCCCTCAGTGCTTACTGATGGGGGTGGAACTGCAGCCCCTGGACTCATCACTGATCTGGGACCCAGGTACTTCTCCCAGCCCCTGTTTGAAATTTAAGGCTCACATCTCCCCAGCCCATGCTCTTTTCCCCTGCAAAGCTTACTGACAACCTGGGAAAACAGATGGCTCAAGCAGGGCCTTTTTGAACTAGAGATTGGTGATTGTGGAGAAGAGGTGGGGTGGACAGGTGTAGTTGTGTCTCTGACTTCAGGAGCTCAGGTGAATGTCTTTACACGGCCTTTAATGGGGAAGGAGCATCCGCTAGTCAGCAGTTGAGGTAAACTGCCTGGGTTCATATCTCAGCAGTGTGACTCAGTGGTTTTGTGACCCTTGGCAATTTATTAAACATTCCTAAACTTTCCATGTCATTATCTTAAAAAATGAAGATAAATATAACTAACTTCTAGGGTGTTTGGAGGATTCAATAAATAGTGCATGTGAAGCTCTCAGGACAGGGCCTGCCTCACAGTAAACACTCAACAAATCATAGTTGTTATTCCTTGTTAGTAAATCTTCAGCCTGATGTGGGCAGGGAAAGGACTTTGTTATCAGGTTGGAGTCAAGAAGGCCTGCAGGAGCGGGGCCAGAGGTCTCAAGGCCCTAGAAAGGTGAACAAGCGGTTAAGAGAGAGGCAGGGCATAGAGGGTGAAGGCGCATGCCCAGCCACAGCAGGTGCTAGAGGGGCGCGCCACCGCTATTGCGGCCTCCCCTTTAAGAGCCGCCACCGCCCACGGTCCACCGCTGCGGCAGGGACCTCCCCTTTAACGGTGGCAGCTCGGAGCTCCGCTGCCCCCGCGGCGGCTGCTGCTGCTACTGCAGCTCCTGCTGCTGCGGCCGCTCGGCCTCAGACAGCTGCATCCTCGACCCGGGCCGGGTCCCCGCCCCACGCAGCGCCCGGCCCAGCCATGGTGTCCTGGATCATCTCTCGCCTGGTGGTGTGAGTGCGGAGGCGGCGGCAGGGCGCGCCCGGGTTGGGGGCTGTGGGGGCCAGTGATGGAGGGCGGGGATATTAAATCCCCGGAATGGACTATCCCGGGGCTTCGTGCAACAGTCACCTAAAGGCACATCGTTTCTGTTTGGGGTCCCCAGAGATGTAAGACCCAGGACTGGAAGGGGACACTAGGGGAGTTAGCAGGCCTGAATTCCCAGGGACCTCACCCACATTATTTTTTCATAACCTTTTTTTATTTTTAATTGCCCTGCTCCTGTGCCCTCCCCCATCCTAGGGGCTAAGCAGCGGCTGATTTGTAAGGGAAGGTGGGCACGTTTCTTTTCCACCTCCAGATCTGGGCTGGAAAAACCCCTCCAACCAGGCCTCCTCTCCCTGGGTGAAGAGGAGAGTAGGACAGAGTGGAGAGCGAGGCAGGGCCTCATCATTCCATAGCTCAGGAGCCATGGCCGTTTCCCTGGGCCTCCCAGAGGGCTCCCGCCCTCCTCCGGCTTTCACTGCCTGGAGACTGAGGATGAGGACACCTGCCCCAAAGGCCCCAGGAAGGAAGACTGGGTGAGGGGAAGCAGAGATGCTTGGAGGACAAAGTGTAGGAGGTAACTGGGAAAGGAGGTGTGTGTTCAGCCTGGGGTTGTGAAAACCACTGCGGGAAGGATGTTTGTAGGCCTTCATTCACCCGCCAGCCACATTGTGAAGCGAGGTCCCTAGCACCTCCCCCAAACTCCAAACGGAACCCACACAACCCCAAATTTTGTCCTTGAGGATTCTACTCCACATCCCATCTGCAAAGGCTGGTTTGGAAATAACCTGCCTCCATCAGGCAACCCCCACAAGTTGTCAGGGAAGCTCCTTGTGGGCCTCAGCCAACCCCTGTCCTAGCTCAGGACCCTGCTCCTCAGCCTCCACCATGGGGACTGACATCCCTGCAGCCCCACCCTATTGGCTTCTCATTCAATGCTGTCATGTATGTGCTTGTTTCCTCTAGACCCATTCCTTTTTCCCATTCCAACCCAGAGGGAATCTACAAGCCTTATTAACTCTCTGTGGCCTTCAGGGTAGCTGCTTCTCTGTGGCCTGGAGGAGCCCCCAAGAGGCATTGCTCTTCTTTCTAACTAACCTGTGTCCTGTCTGTGGCCTGTAATGGAATCATCAGCCAAGGCCTTGAGCCCAGGGCCCTTCCCTAAGCCTAATCTTGGAGGAATTGACATGGGGAAATAAATGTCTTTGCTTCTCCCAGGGCCTCCTGACCCTGTGCCCTCTGGTCTCCAGGGCCACAATAGTGCCTCTAACTGCCAGGTTGAGTATCATGTTAGGTGGTATCAGGTTCTTTTGTCAAGCTGGTCCTACCCAGCCTGGCTCTGAGACAGGGAGGTAGAAGGTAAAGGCTGATAGGTTGAATAGCATGAAGCCCAGAAGGAGGAAAGATAGCTCAATGGCAGTGACTGGACTCCCCCACTCTTCATGACATGCTTTTCCATAACCAAGGATCATGACTAAAGGGACCACATTCAATACTATGGCTCCTGGATCTTTGTGGGCCTCCAGGGCAAAAGAGGAAATGAACAGTGGATGGGGAGGGGCATCTCCCTTGCTGGCTGAATCCCCCATGCTTATGTATCTCCTGAGTCTTGACAGCTTTGACCCTAACCCCTGACCAGACTCCACCCTTTCCCCCTTACCTACCCAGGGGCCAATGCAGAGCTGGGAGGGAGAGGGGCCCAGTAACTATACCTGCCTCCCTAGGCTCATCTTTGGCACCTTGTACCCAGCCTATTCTTCCTACAAGGCCGTGAAGACCAAAAACGTGAAGGAATATGTGAGTGGATGACCTAAACCCCCTATCCGACCCACACTGTAGAGATAGGAAAGGGCAATGGGTCATATTACAAATGGAGGTGACATTTGTTGGCCATTAACAAGGCCCTGGATAAAGGAGGTTCCTGGGTGTTCCTTTTGCCCAGCCTTGGCTTGGCCCACAAATCTGGGTTCCTGGGTGTTCCTTCCCACAGCCCTGGTGTGAAGAGTCTGTAGATTGGGGCGTGCTAGGTGTCCCTGACCCCCTTAGCCCTTGGCCCCAGCAAATGCTGCCCTCTGTCCCCTCAGGTGAAATGGATGATGTACTGGATCGTCTTTGCCTTCTTCACTACAGCTGAGACGCTGACGGACATTGTACTCTCCTGGTGAGGTCCAGCATCCCTTTCTGCATCTTAGGGCCCAGGCCTCTTTCATCAGACAGACAGACAGAAGATTGGACCCCACAGTGGAGTCCCCCCAACTCCTGACAGTCTCTTGGGGTCTTTAATATTTCACTCCTTGTCTGACTTGATCAGCAGAATAAGAGCAAATAGATGGGCATGGTGGCATACATCTGTAATCCCAGTGATTGGGAGGATGAGGCAGGAGAATTTAAAGTTCAAGGCCAATCTGGGAAACTAAGTGAAGCGCTGTCTCAAATAAAAAATAAAAATAATAGGGATGTACCTCAGTGGTGGAGTGCCCCTGGGTTCAATCCCCACTACTGGGGGCGGGGGGGGGGGGAACATAACCCCCACATTTCTTTCTGGGGGCAGCCAAAGCCGTAGTGGAATTTAGGAACCTTACTTCTGTTATACTTACTGTGACCTTAGGCAAATCACTCTCTAAGCCTTGGCTTCCTTATTTGTGAAATAGACATGGGATCCAATCCTATAGACATGGGATGCTTGTATTTCCAACCATTTCCCAGGTAATTCTAGACTGTGTGCAGTTGAGAACAGGGAATATGTCTGAATCATCTGCATAGTCACAGCAAGAGCTCAAAAATATCTGCTGAATGAGCAAATGCCTCTTGGAAAGGAGAACTAATAAAACAGTACTCTGCAAGTCAAGAGAGTTTTGCCTAGGGGTGGGAGACAGAAAGACCACAGCATTTATAGATAAGCCCCTTGTTTTTTGAGAGCAATAATATTAATAGAAATTGGTAATTAGACAAGATATGTCTTCAAGATTGAGGATAGTGGTAAGTCTAGATCCTTTTGACACAGGGAAGGAGAGGGCTTTAATGAGGGCTTTGTGAGGACACTGGAGTCTTCTTGAAAAAGTTTGGCAGTGGGGGAAATGGAAAACAGTCCTTAAGAGTGAGGGGTGCTAGGTATGTCTGCCTGTAGTCTAAGCTACTTGGGAGGCTGCGGCAAGAGGATCATTTGAGGCTTGGAGTGTGTTTTGTTTTGTTTTGTTTTTTTGTTTTGTATCAGGGATTGAACCCAGGAACAGTTATCCACTTAGCCCCAGCACCCCCCCCCCCTTTTTTTTTTAATGAGACAAGGTCTTGCTAAGTTGCTTAGGGTCTTACTAAGTTGCTGAGGCTGGTCTTAAATTTGAGTTGCAATCCTCCTACCTTAAGCTCCCAAGCCACTGGGATTACAGGCATACACCACTGCTCCTAACCTAAGGAAAAAAAATTTTTTTCTTAATTGAGAAAATTGAGGATGGTCATGGTGGTGCACACCTGTACTCCCAATGTCTCAGAAGGCTGAAGCAGGAGTGTCACAAATTCAAGACCAGCCTAGTCAACTTTGTGAGACCCTGTCTCAAAATAAAAAGGGGTAAGGATATAGCTCAGTGGTAGACCACCTCTGAATTCAATCCCCAGTACTAAAAGAAAGAAAAAATATATATAAGTGTGAGTATGTGTGTATGTGTATCACAGCAGCAAATACTGGGATTTAGAACCCATCCCAGCCCTCTTCATAGAAGGGGCAGGAAGAGAAGGGGGTGAGGAACAAACATTAACCTGAAAGGTTAGGGAGTCTGCCTTGATCTTGACTCCAGGGCAGAAAAATAGGGGTCTTCTATAGGAATGAGAGGGCAGAACTTGAAGAGAGAAGAGAGCAAGGAGAGCCATTGCTGGGTAAATTTCTTCTGAAATCACATCTTACCATTTTTTGTGAACTCTCAGCTGAGTCTCCTAATCCCCTTGGGAGCCTCATGAGAACCCCAGTGCACTAAGAGGTAGGAGACTTCCAGGGTTAAGCAGAGATCACTGCTGCTGAGCCTAGCATACCCCCTGACACCCTGCCCCATGCTTTATACTTGCCTCTGTCCCCCCAGGTTCCCCTTCTACTTTGAGCTCAAGATTGCCTTTGTGATATGGCTTCTGTCCCCTTACACCAAGGGCTCCAGCGTACTCTACCGCAAGTTTGTGCACCCAACCCTGTCCAACAAGGAGAAGGTTTGGCCCCATTCAGCTTGCTTCCCAGCCTCCCCAAGCCAAGGCAGCCCTGCACCTGCCGCCACACAACCCTGTGCCATACATTCCTGGCCCTCCCTTTGGGTCTCCAGAACCTAAAGTGACCTGGCAATGCCCCAGTCTCCTGGAGTGAGCAAAGAGCAGGGCCTCAACAGCAGTACCCACCCCTGACCTCTTCCTCCTTCCCTTCAAATCTCTCAGGAGATCGATGAGTACATCACACAGGCCCGAGACAAGAGCTACGAGACCATGATGAGAGTGGGCAAGAGAGGCCTGAACCTGGCTGCCAATGCCGCTGTCACAGCTGCTGCCAAGGTGAGATGGGGTGGGCCCAGACTTCAAGGACCCCCACCTTGTTTGTCTCCTGCTCCTGGCCAGTCCCTTGGCATCCACCCTATCCTCAGGGCCATGGAGACTTTGGTCTTGTGCAGCTTGGGCTACCAGTCCTAGCTCTGTGTCCAGCCAAGTCACTTTTGCTGTCCAGCCACAGTTTCCTCAGCTGACCACAGGGAAAGTATGACCCAGCCTCTCAGTGAGCCTGGGTAAGGACAGTACGGGGAAAGCACTGAGCCCAGGAGCTGCTGCCAGCACCATGGTGACCTTTGTCTCAAACCCACCCCCACACCCCTGCTGTCTTGGTGTGTGGTGGTGACCCTAGGGCCAGGGGGTGCTGTCAGAGAAGCTCCGGAGCTTCAGCATGCAGGACTTGACGCTGATCCGAGATGAGGATGCACTGCCTCTGCAGGGAACTGATGGCCGTCTCCGAACTGCCCCTGGTGGCCTTCTAGACACCATTGAGGACTTAGGTACAGGCAGGGGTCAGGGCCATGGGGGAGGAACAGGGTGGAGGAAGCCAGGTGGGAGACCCTGGACCTTTGTTCTCCTTTCCTCCCCACCAACCAGCTGATGACGCTGCCCTGAGTATAAGGTCTAGCACAAACCAGACAGATCCCCGGACAGAGACCTCAGAGGATGACATGGGAGACAAGGTCCCCAAGAGGGTCAAATCCATCAAAAAAGTGCCCAAAACTGAGGTGAGAGCGTGGGCCAGAGCTTGAGGAAGTGGAGAAGGGGTGGTGGCCTGGTCTGAGTCCTGTCTTCTTCTATACTCCACAGCCACTGGCTTCCAAGACACTAAAGACCAGGCCTAAGAAGAAGAGCTCTGGCGGGGGTGACTCAGCTTGAGTCCGCATGCCCGCTGTGGAGCAAAGAGGGAGCCCAAGGAAGGGCCACAGCCCTAGCCCCTGCTCTATACTGTGCCATCAGCCTAGTCTCAGGCTCTGGGGCTCCCTCAGATACTCGTTCCTGAGACCCACCCAGTGGCCACTCCTCTGGAGGGGGCTTGAAAAAGAGGAGAGAGGCCCAGCTGTGCGGGTTGTGGGTAGAGGTGGCCCCAGAGCTGAGCACTGAGCTCCCAAGGAGGGGAGGGCTCCTCAGCCCACACTGCTCTTCTCCCCACTCCAGTCCTGCCCTGCCCACCCAGTGCCTTGCTGAAGACCATGGCTATCCCCTTCTTTGAGGCCCTGACATGCCCCCCTATTCTCCCTAGGATGAGGGTTAGGGATAGTCACAGCCAGATGTACCAAGGAAGGGGCCTGAAGGCACTGGGAGAAAGGGGGCAAATAGGACAGGCCTTGAGGGACCTGGATGGGGCTTCTAGACACAGCTTTTGAGTGAAGGACATGCGTTTTGTGTGGATTTAAATGACTGAGATGCCCTGATCAGAGCTGCATCTGGTAAGGCTGTGGGCTACATGTCCCCCCTGAAAAAAGAGGGTGGGGTTCGGTATATGAGTGTTGAGTGTTATTTTACTGGGTCTAGAGCTGGGGCCAGTTTGGGTGAAGGACTCTCCCTCCAGTGCTCACCTCCTTCCACTCTCAGCCCTGGTCTTTCCCCCTCTTCACTCTCCCTGCTAGTCTCTGAGCCTCAGAGGATCCCAGTCCAGGTCAGGATGGGGCTCTAAGGGACCTCTCTGCTCCCCCTCTATCCTTGATCCTTTTTGCCTCACCTACTCCTGTCCTGACTTCCTAGACCCCAGTCACTGCAGAAGCCCCGCTGAGCTGGATCCTTCCTCTTCCCACTGGGTCCTTCTTTGCCCCAGGGTCCCATTCTTAGGCCAAGCAGACCCCTGTCAGAGCCCAGCTCCAACCCTACCCCACCTCCCATTTCTGCTTGGCTTCCATCAGGGCCAAGAGGAACCTGTGACAAAAGAAATGCAGGAGCAGAGGGACTCTCAGTTCCTTGGAAAGATAGTGCCCATTGGGCCTTTGGCACTAGATGAGCCAATAAACCAAATTCTGGCACCTCACTTATTTCGGCCTCTGTGGTTTTTTGTTGTTGTTGTTGTTGTTGTTGTTTTTAAGGTTTCCAGTATCATTTTACTCATCAATTTAGGCTTTTACTTTAAGTTCTTATAATTAGCATTTAATTAAAAATCAACATTGGGGGCTGAGGATGTGGCTCAAGAGGTAGCGCGCTCGCCTGGCATGCGTGTGGCCCGGGTTGGATCCTCAGCACCACATACAAACAAAGATGTTGTATCCGCCGATAACTAAAAAATAAATATTAAAATTCTCTCTCTCTCTCTCTCTCTCTCTCTCTCTCCTCTCTCACTCTCTTTAAAAAAAAAATCAACATTGGAAAAAAACATGTTTTAAGTGGCTGAAACCACACTGCACTAGACGTATTATTCTTTAATGTGTTAATACATAATTCATCCTTCAGAGCTCAAAATTCAGTTTATAACCAAACATTGATTTTGTCCACTAGAGAAATATAAATGCTTACAAACAAGGTATAAAGTAATTGTTAGCATATATAAGTTGAAATTTAATTTCCAAATGTACCTTAATCTTCCAGCTTCTTTTTTACAATGAGGTTCATTTTATGGAAATAAGATAACTGGGGCTGGGACTGTGGCTCAGAGGTAGAGGGCGGGACAGGTTTGATCCTCAGCACCATATAAAAATAAAATGCATTGTGTTATGTCCAGCTACACCAAAAGATAAATATTTTTAAAAAAAAATAAGATAACTGGTAATAACTGTCAGTAAACCACACCAAGAACATTAATAATGATACACTGGGAAACAAAGTAACAACAAAATAATTGGTAACATCTATTTACTAATATATTGCTAAGTTTTTCAATGTTAATATGACATTCATATTAGTAAGAATGTTATTTTGAAATATTTTCATACATCATGCATTAGGCTTAGGAGGGCTCTTTTAAAACATAAAATACCTTTTAAAAGTCTCTCTCTCTCTCTCTCTCTCTCTCTCTCTCTCTCGTATTGGGGATTGAACCCAGGGGCACTCAACCCCTGAACCACATCCCCAGCCCTTTATTTTTATTTATTTATTTATTTTTAGAGAGAGTGAGAGGAGAGAGAGAGAGAGAGAATTTTAATATTTATTTATTTTTTAGTTATCGGCGGACACAACATCTTTGTTTGTACGTGGTGCTGAGAATCGAACCCCGGCCGCACGCATGCCAGGCGAGCGCGCTACCACTTGAGCCACATCCCCAGCCCCCCAGCCCTTTATATATATATATATTTTTTAAGAGGCAGTCTCGCTAAGTTGCTTAGGACCTCACTATGTTGCTAAAGCTGGCTTTGACCTCACAATCCTACTTTAGCCTCCTGACACACTGGAATTACAGGTGTGTGCCACTGCACTGGCCATAGCTCATTATTTTTATTTTTTTTTAAAGAAAGAGTGAGAGAGAGTGAGAAAGAAGGGAGAGAGAGAGAATTTTAATATTTATTTTTTTAGTATTTGGCGGACACAACATCTTTGTCTGTATGTGGTGCTGAGGATCGAACCCGGGCCGCACACATGCCAGGCGAGCGCGCTACCGCTTGAGCCACATCCCCAGCCCTGCTCATTATTTTTTGACCTAATAAGAATACAGAGAATATGTAAAACCCGTGGAAAGCAATGGCACACACCTGTAATCCCAGTGACTTGGGAGGCTAAGACAAGAGGATCACGAGTTCAAAGCCAGCCTCAGCAAAAATAAGGCCCTAGGGGATGGGGTTGTGGCTCAATGGTAGAGCACGCGCCTGGCACATGTGAGGCACTGGGTTCAATACTCAGCACCACATAAAAATAAAGGTATTGTGTCCATCTGCAACTAAAAAAATAAAAATTAAAAAAAAAATGAGTCCCTAAGCAACTCAGTGGGACCCTGTCTCTAAATAAAATACAAAAGAGGGCTGGGGATGTGGCTCAATGGTAGGGTGCCCCTCAGTTCAATCCCTGGTCCCCCAAAAATAAAAATAATAAAAAAAGAAATTTAAGATGGGGCTGGAGTTTTAAGCTCAGTGGTACAGAACTTGCCTAGCATGTGTGAGGCACTGGGTTCAATTCTCAATACCGCATACAAATAAAGGTCCACAACAACTAAAAAAAATGTTTAAAAAGAAATTTAAATCAATCAACAAATACATGAAAAAATGCTCACCATCTCTAGCAATCAGAGAAATGCAAATTAAAACTAAGATACCATCTCACTCCAATAAGAATGGCAGCCATTATGAAGTCAAACAACAATAAGTGCTGGTGAGGATGCGGGGAAAAAGGTATACTCATACATTGCTGGTGGGACTGCAAATTGGTGCAGCCAATTTGGAAAGCAGTATGGAGATTCCTTGGAAAGCTGGGAATGGAACCACCATTTGACCCAGCTATTCCCCTTCTCGGACTATACCCAAAAGACCTAAGAAGAGCATACTACAGGGATACAGCCACATCAATGTTTATAGCAGCACAATTCACAATAGCTAGAATGTGGAACCAAGCTAGATGCCCTTCAATAGATGAATGGATTTAAAAAATGTGGCATTTATACACAATGGAATATTACTCAGCACTAAAAAATAATAAAATCATGGCATTTGCAGGCAAATGGATGGCATTAGAGCAGTTTATGCTAAGTGAAGTTAGCCAATCCCTAAAAAACAAATGCCGAATGTCTTCTCTGATATAAGGGGGGTGACTCAAAATGGGATAGGGAGGAAGAGCATGAGAAGAAGACTACCACTAAATAGGGAAGAGAGGTGGGAGGGAAAAAAGAGGGAGAAGGGGAGTTGCACAGAAGATGAAAGGAGAACCTCATTGTTATATAGAACACATATATGATGTTGTAATGAGAAAAAGAAAAAAAAGTGTGTCACATTAGATTGGATAGAGAGAAAGGATGGGAGAGGAGGGGAGGAATATGAGGAAAGGAAGGGCAGCAGAATAGAATAGACAATATGATTGATGTATGTACATTCCATGTATGTATTATATATCAAAATGCATTCTACTGTCATGTATGACTAAAAAAATTAAAATTAAAAATAAATAAATAAAAAGAAAAAGAAATTTAAGATGTAAAATACAGTAGCTCTGTATTGTTCTTGACCCACCCAGTACACAGGTTGAAAGGACTCCCAGTGAGAAACAGGCCCAGCTTTGGGGAGGGGTGGTAGGAAATGAAAAAGGCCAGACTGTGAACCCAATTAACACTGATCTCTAGGGAAGAGACACTCTTGGGTTGGTTCTGTCTGAGAAAATGGTTTTGGTGTTCAAGATAAAGCCAGGTATCTAAGAGGGCCCGTGAGAATTGTCTTTTCATTCAGAATCCTGTCTCAAGACTCCAGTAGATCCTCTGATGTCACACAGAAAGTGCCAGATGTAAGCTCTAAGGACAGAGACCCCAATGAAGCCCCAGGGGAGATAGGTAGGACATGGGACCTGCTGGGTGGTGCTAGAATATGTGGTCACAGTGTCTGGAAAGGTCAGAAATATTGAAGGGGGGGTAGAGGAAAGGGGCAGAGAACAGGAAGATAAGATGGACTGTGGAAGAACCAGCCCCTTTCGCCTTGGGAACAAACAAGGGAAACAAGACACTTATGGGCTGGGCTAGGACCTAAGGAGAGCTCAATGTAGTATCACCAAAGAGAGGGACAGAGCCCTGAAGTGCTGGGCTAGGCTGGAAGAGAGAAGGGAGGCTGTAGGGCCTGGGAAACACAGTTGGCTGAGCATGAGAGCCTGGAAGGCCAAAACCCAGGAGAAGGGAAAGAATGGCAGACACTGTGACTGCAGAGAAATTAGCAAAAGAAAAGAGCTTGGAGGGAGAGAGGGCAGAAAGAGAAATAATAGCTCAGCCTGTGGTAGGAAAATGGAGGAAACAGACCTGGGGGTGAGATAGAGGCCAGGCTCCCCAGGTTTGGCAAAATATCCCTGCACAAGGATTTCTTATGTCCACCTGCCTCTTTTTTTTTTTTTTTTTTTTTGGTGATGCTGAGGATTGAACCCAGGGCCTTTTGCATACTAGGTAAGCACTCTAACCCCTGAGCTATATCCCCAGCCATACATGTACCACATTTGAGCCAAGCTACCAAGAACCTTCTGAACTGAGGTTATAGTGGGGGTAGGTCCCTTGTTTCTTTCCTGGATTCCTCCAAAAGAAACCAGCTCTCTGAAGGCCATCCCTTTCACCACTGACCCCTGAGCAACTTGGTCTCTTTCTCTATTCAAAATAAGAGAAAGGCCAGGCATGGTGTCACATACCTGTAATCCCAGCAGCCCAGGAGGCTGAGGCAGGAGGATCCAGAGTTCAAAGCCATCCTCAGCAAACGTGAGGTGCTAAGCAACTCAGTGAGACCCTGTCTCTAAATAAATCAACATAGGGCTGAGGATGTGGCTCAGTGGTGGAATACCCCCGAGTTCAATCCATGGTAACTGCCCCCCACCAAAAAGAGACAGACAGAAAGATGCCAGGATTGAACTCAGGGAGAGATTCGTTCTAGAAATATCCTCATAGAGTAAGATTCTGTGGCCCCACACTAGTAGTTACCATATGGCCAGGAAACCAGGTTAAGCTCTCTACCTAAATCTCATTAGCAGCTTCTCTCTCTCTCTCTCTCTCTCTCTCTCTCTCTCTCTCTCTCTCTCTCTCTCTCACACACACACACACACACACACACACATGCTCATACTCAGGTACATGTTTGTACCCACAATGACTAAGGAGGTCATTGCCAAATTCTGTATTGCCAGGCTCTCCAGGCACATCTGAGTTTCCTTGTGTCAAAAGGAGCATTTCCAAGCTCATTGGTCTGTTGCCATGGAAACACTCAGGCTTCCAGAACTCTGGGCTAGGGCCTGCCCCCCATGGTGCAGGGGAGGAGAAGAGAACTGGAGAGTGACAGAAAGAAGGTATAGAAAGGTTCCTGGGAGGAGGTGGGCTGATGAGACACATCTGGGTCTAGGTGAACCTTTGTTGTCCCCTCATTCCCTTAAACTACCTTTCCTCTCCTTTTTGCCTCAATAGATCTCTCCAGGCCAAAGGAATGGAAAAGAGATGTCAGAACAAAGATTTATGGCCAGAACCAGGTGGAGGATATTAGATCACTTCCTGGGTCACCAGGGGTTTTTGAGAGGTACTAGCTTTGGAATAGGGGCTCGGGCTTGGATCTAGCACTGTGTGCATGCAGCCACCTGAGGTCCCAAGCTAGGACTGCCTCAGGCCTGGAGCCACTACAGCAGGCCCCTCCTCCCCACACCCAGAGAACCCGTTTAAAATGGGATTTCCAAGCTGTGATGTCAGAGGAAAGCCAGAAGCTCTATCAGGTTGTCCAGCTCTCACTTGATTAGCAGAGCAGAGCCCAGGCTCCGCCTGGAAGGAGGCAGTCAGAGGTGGGAGGGGTTTGTGGGCTTTGAGCCAGGTGGCATCCTGGGATCTGTGGCATCCTGCATGATAGACAAGCTATTTCCAGGTCAAAAGCCTCTGTACCCTTCCACTTTACCTTAAATTTCAGACAATGCATCATCTTCATCCCAAATCCCCCCATTTTTTCCTCTGTGATGAATTATGCCTGCCAGGAGAAGAAGGGCACCCCAAATTCTTAGAGCTGGGCATCAGTTTCAGTTTGGGTCCTGTCAGTCCTACCTGTCCCATCTGTGGGCTAGAGCCAGGGATGAGAGGACTGGCTGCAAGGAAGGGAAAGGCCACTAGGTGGAGCTGCTTCCTCCCAATGTGGGATTCTGAGACTATAGAGGACAATCCTCCTGCAGTCAGTTGCTCAAGACTGGTGAACAGAGTGCCTCCTACTCCTCTGCGTGGAGTGCGAGGCTGATAAAGTGTATCTCTTGCAGGTAAACGGCTGTGGATTCTCAAGAAATCTCTGCCTAAGTCCAGCATGTGTGCACACCTTCTGCCAACTCCCCACCAGAGGTGGTCAGACCTAGAAAGCACCGTTTTGTGGCCAGGGTCAGGTACCCTCCCTGGAGCAGGGAGCAGGGAAATTGCCAGGCTGACCCTGGGAAAACCTACAGACCAAGGGTTCCAACCTGAGCTTCTGAAATGACATCTGGAAAGGCTGATGGAGCTATTTATTGATCAGGAGTGAAAAGGGGCTAAAGTGGGGGTTGGGTTCAGGAGAAAGGAAGCTCACCTGGCTGCAGTGTTCCCCGGACTTGGCCAAGATGGCCTCTTGAGACCTGCTTCAGACTTCCCTGCCCTTGTTTTCATCCAGAGTACTGTGGAGTTGAAAGAGAAATACTAAGTCCCTAGTCCCCAAACTCTGGAATCCCCAAGTATTCTTGCAGGGGCTAAGGGTGGGGCTTCTCAGTGACCTATCTTTCTCTGACCTGTCTCCCAAACTGATCCCACCAGCCCTGCATCCTTGATTAATTACACTGTTTTTCTGTCCCAGCCAGATGAGTGATCAATAAATAATGCTGCTTGAAATATTGATGGCGAGTTTTATACCAGCATCCCTAAGCTGTGTCTATCATTGGAAACTTGAGTGCTGACAGGGAAATGCATGGCTCCCCAGACAGCTCTTTCCTGTCCCTACAACATAGGGTCTTTCTTTGCCAAGATCTCTACCCAATCTCATCTCAGCCACAATCATGACTCTGTCCCATTAACTAAGAGGAAGAAACCCCAGAGATCAACTCAGCCAGCCTCCTGGGGAGGATGTGGTAAGCTAAAGCAAGCAGAGCGGCTTCCTGACCCCTTGGTTCTCATGTTGAGATCCAGATGCCATTTCTTATGTTCCGTGTCCATATTGAACCTATCAGATCCAGCTTTCTAAGTGATCAACTCAGTTGACTGCAGCCTTCCAGGACCCACATGGACTATTTGGAGCCTAAGCACAAGGCACTCATGTGCCTGCAGACTTCTCTGGCCCTGGTCATTTCATCTGGTTTGTTCTCTAGGAAGAAAGGAGAGAAGGGTAGAGAGGAGAGGAGGAGGCAATAAAAGCTCTGGAGCCAACTCACCCAGTAGGAGCCCCGGCTCTGCAGAAGCCACACCCACTCAAAAATCTTTGCAGGTGCACCCTTGTTTTCCTTCCTATTTCACCAGGTCAGCTCCCCGGAGCAGTGCAAATCTTCACTCAGAAACACCCGCTGCCCCATCACCAAGCTGTCAGATGCCCCCTCCAAGCATCTGCCACTTGCTGACAGCACCCATCAACCTATTTGGTTATCGCCTGTTTTCAAATCTATTTCCCCACCAGACTGAATGCCCAGCATAGGCAATGGGTCCAGCTGGTTCACCACCATTTCTCTAACATCTAGCTTGACACACAATAAGCACTCAGCACATTTTCGTGGATTGTTTGAATGATATCCCTGCAGCATTCTCTCACGCCTGGAAAAACAACCTTCAAAGCTCAGCTCCCTCTGCTGAGTTGCTTGCCTGTACCTGAAGATGGATGTCTGAGCTACACAGAAGCTGTCCTTGCTCTGATTCCCCCAGCAGGTGCCCACGCTCGCTCCCCTTTTCCTTCTTTCACACACAGATGGGAGTCAGCTTTCCAGCCACATTCAGTTCTCACTTTAATTCAAATGCTAAATTGGGAAGAAGAGCAGCTTCACACTCCCAATTTAGCCTGGGAGAGAAAAAGTGAGACAGCCTGGATGTTGCCAGGGTAAGGAGAAGGCTAGGTTTGGGGTTGGGAGATGGTGGCAAACCTAGCCAGAATCCCAGAGAAAACCATGAATCCCCCCACCTGCTCCTAAAAATAAACCACCCAGAATTCTGACCCCAGTGGGATCTAGAAAGACACTTTCCTAAACCAGAGGAGCCATTGGGCATATTCTCAGTCAGGATGGGATCAGAGGGGAGCAGAAGGGTCTTTGGTTATTAAAACTATGCAGCCAGGCATGATGACATGCACTTGTAGTCCCTCCTATTTGGAAGGCTTGAGGTGAAAGGACCACTTGTGTTCAGGAATTCAAGACCACAATGGCCAGCATAGTGAGACCCTAAGAAAAAATATATAGCAAGGTGAGGTAGTGCACACCTGTTATCCCAGAAACTTGGGAGGCTGAGGCAGGAGGATTATAAATTTGAAACCAGCCTCAGCAACTTAGTGAGACCCTAAGCTATTTAGTGAGACCCTGTGTCAAAATAATAAAAAGAGCTGAGGATGTGGCTCAGTGAAAAAGCACCCTTGGGGTCAATCCCAGGTGTGTGTGTGTGTGTGTATGTGTGTGTGTGTGTGTATGATATTTCAGGTCAGCTTGCCCATTAAAATCGTTGGGGAACTGGTTTGCCCTAGAATGGGGAGGAGGATGTTCTTTGGGCAGCTCCCCAGAGACAGCACAAGGATCCTAGGCTGAGATGTTTGCTTAGTGCTGTCACTTATAGA
The DNA here is from genome assembly GCF_048772815.1 of Callospermophilus lateralis. Taxonomy (NCBI): domain Eukaryota; kingdom Metazoa; phylum Chordata; class Mammalia; order Rodentia; family Sciuridae; genus Callospermophilus; species Callospermophilus lateralis. Next base: position 74,593,995 of record NC_135309.1, on the reverse strand, counting down.
TTATATATATATAATCTCCAGAAAAAGATATGCTGCTGCTACTGCTTTGGTCACTGGTAGTGGAAAACTACAAAATTCTTCTTTTTATATATATATATATTTTTTATCTGGTGCTGAGAATGAAACTCAGTGCCTCATGCATGGTAGGCAAGCGCTCTACCTCTGGGCCACAACCCCAGCCCCAAATTCTTCTAAAAATTCTTCTAAATCTGAATTTAATACCTTTGTCCATAGTTAAAGATTATTACTCTAGATGATGTATTAAAACTCTGAGTCTACAAACTTATACACCAATTTTCAGCAGCATTATTCACAATAGCCAAAATATATATACACTTGGAATATTATTCAGTCTTAAAAAGAAATGAAATTTTGGGCTGGGGTTTAGTGGCAGAGTACTTGCATAGCATGTATGAGGCACTGGGGTCAATCCTCAGCACCACATAAAAATAAATACAGGCATTCTGTCCATCTACAACTACCAAAAAAATCCTGAAAAAAGGAATGAGGGCTGGGGATATAGCTCAGTTGGTAGAGTGCTTGCCTTGCATGCACAAGGCCCTGGATTTAATTCCCAAGCACCACAAAAAAAATAAATAAATAAAATAAAATTTTGATACATGTTACAATATGGATGAACCATGTGAACATTATGTGTATAATTCAATGGCATTAAATTCCCTCTATAGCATCCTTCCACTGAGCTATCCCAGCCCAAAAATGAACATTAATTAATCAAATTTAAATTTAAAAGATATATCCAATGTCAGTTTAAGACATTGTCATCCAGCCATGTTGTCCTTCTAGGCAACTGAACTAGAGAGGAACTGGGTCCTTTAAGTTCCAAAGACCCCCTCCATTTGCCGCAGACATAGATTTTTCCACAAATGACCTGGGGACAACAGCTGACTCTCCCTTCTACTGCTACTTGTCAATGTGATCAACTGGACAGAAGTTCTTCATTCTGGTGCAAGCTGCCAGCTTCCTCTCTACACACTTATTTTGACTTTGCCCTAAAACAGCATTCCCATATGGAAAAAAATGGTAAGAGGTTGAAGAAGGAAAGAAGAGAGCCCCTTCCATCCAGCCTCCCAAGCACCCATTATCACTGTACCAAGAGAGATGAATGGTCCTTTGGGCTGAGCTGCCTGTCAGTGAATTTAGGTGTCAATTTTTCTAGGAGTCTTTCAGCTTCTGAGTGGGAGGCCCCTTTGGGGGCCCCTGTGATAACTGGTACTGATGCATCCAGACCTCCCCCTCTCTCCTGGACTTTGGCCTGGTTGTCCACTGGTCTCACCATCTGCCCTTCCCCACCCATCCTCCTTTGATTATTATAAAATTGCAAGTTGGCTCTCTGATTGCCTGGGAAGCACTTCAGTGGTTGGAAGATGAATTAGGGGCTTCCACTCATATGACTCATGAGAGCATGAGTCACATGTCTGTCGTTGCTTATTTACTTCTCTGTCTCCCCCATTAGGCTGTGAGAGAAGATGCATGTCTGAATTCCAGTGGCTGGGGAGGCTGAGATAGGAGGATCAAAGTTCAAAGCCAGCCTCAGCAATTTATCAAGGCCCTAAGCCACCTGGCGAAACCCGGTCTCAAAATAAAAAATAAAAATAAAAAGGGCTGGGGATGCGGTTCAGTGGTTAAACACTC